>NC_063167.1:71387297-71706797 GCF_023159225.1 Perognathus longimembris pacificus | reverse complement strand
CAGGCAACACATAATAGGTTGGAAATGGATGATTTTTAGATCAGGAAATAGCAGTTAATCAACTTCCCTGAGCTGCATTAGGCAGTATTGGTTATCGGGCCCATTTGTATTGCTGAGATACCTGTGCAGGTAAAACTGGGTATCCCCACTCTGAGCAGTGCTCTGTGGAGATGCCCCCAGCCTCCTTGTGAGGCCAGGCCCAACTCAGAAAAGTCACTAATCTCGAAAGCCACCATGGCACCTACTGCATTTATGGGCCAGGTATTAGACTGGGTGGGATTTTTTTTTTTCATGCTTGGAAGATGATTTCGAAGCAGAGCTTTATTTAAAGACTTGAGAGGGAAAAGGCAGATGAGAATAATAAGAGAAAAGGGAGGGTCAATGGCTCCTTATCATGGCTTCTTACTTGAAATCTTTGGAATCAAACACTATACCCACAGAAAATCCAATTCTTCTTTTCTTTATGTTCTTCTAAGAATTTGCTTGAACTCATCATGTGGCATGTATTACATCCATCCCATGTGAAGTCATTGCTTATTTCTTCCCATATAGCTGTTGTTCAGATATATGACCTGCTCATCCTGGTTGGAGGTCCAGGGCTAAAAGCAATAATTTCCGTCAGTAAATATTTGTTGATCCTTTGAACAACTAACTTACAGGTTAATAAAATGACTCCCAGAAGCTTGAACTTGTGTTGCAGAGGGGGCTGAGGTCAAGGAGACGGGGTAAATAAATGGAGAGAGGAAGGCTATGCAACTGCAATTATCATACTCACTGTCCACATGTGAAAATGGAATTGGGAAATTTGAGGGGAGGGGTGGGGTTGGAGGAGAAATATGAAAGGAGTGATACTAATCAAGCTGCACTATGCTCATAAACTGACATGGCCAGTTGAAACCTCTTTGTGTAACTACTTCAAGACAATAATAAAAAAGAAGAGACTAACCATCTATCAGGGGGAAAAAAGTGAACCACCACTGAATATATATCATTAATATAGAAGTACTGGTTCCCACATGTCAAGGACATGAGGGCTAGAATTTAGTGTTGTCTAAAAATAATCTCAGGAAACCATAGTGCCACTAGGATGTGGAGTAACACAAAGAGATTCAGAACTATGTTTTTGAGAGAAGTTTGAAATTTACTTACAAAAAAAATACACATGCAGACAAGTTGACATTTCTCTCTACGTTGAGAGCCCATGTGTATCACAACTGAATGTGTTTGTTACTCCAATGGATAGCTCTGAATACACTGGTTTTCTCTGAAGTAGAGACTGGCTGCCTTGCATTCCGATTCTCCAAGATACTCTACTCTTTTTACTTCACTAGAAATTGCCTGTCAACAGTGTCTATGACAGCGGATGTGGCTCAGCTGTTCCTGTGTTCAGCCTCCTGTCACAATGGAACGAGATGGTCATTGGCTTCCAATGATCTTATTATCGTCGAATCCAAGAGACATTCCTTACACTTCCTTGGACTTGATTCTTCGACACCAACTAGCCTAGTGTCCACACTATCCTCTGTGAAAGTCTGTCTTCACACAAGATGCCCTGTAACCCTGTGATCTCTTACTTTCCTTTTCAGACTCCCCCTGCTCTATCTGGGTTTTCTTTTCCTCCCAAATTTAGTCAGTACTGTTTTTTTTTTAATGTCTAAAATGTAGCTAGTACACACCTGAAAGACGCTCAACATCAAAATTCCCCAAATAAAAATACATGGATGCATGGTTTTTGTGTGTCTGGAAACCATTTGTCTGTTTTCTAGCTAAGGTTAGTAATCTATATCGATTTGTTTGTAGATCTGCTCTCTCTCTCTCTCTCTCTCTCTCTCTCTCTCTCTCTCTCTCTCTCTCTCTTTTCTCTTATAACCTACTCTTTCCTCCACCCCCCTCCTGGCGTGTAATTCTCTGAACTTTGCCTTGAATCCACTCTTGGGAAACTTGACACTCACTACTTTCTGGCTGCGAGATGTTGTCATCAAGTTCCTTGCAAATTTTTCACCATTCAGAAAGAGTTTATGTTTTACCAAAAGAATTCACCTTGGGGCCCTTTCAAATACCCAGCTCTCCAAGGAAATTTAGTATCTGATTCAACTGATCAAAATTAAATTTACTCACATTTGGGAAACATCTCCAAGCTCCATTCCCCTCTGTTGAACTGTGTGGCTCTGAACCCTGTGCAAGCCAGATCCTTCTAAGTGAGCGGTCTGTTGGTCTGAGGTGTTCACCAATTTGCAAGGAAAACGAAAACACTCTCCTGAAGCAAGAAGATTGTCCACCTGTGTGCAATGTGTGGGTGTGGCTTGTACGCATTCAGTGCACTTATTTTGAAGGTGTACTTCTGCACACTTGTGGACAAAGCCAAGAAGAGCCACTGACACTTGTTAAGGACTGTCAAGCATCAGGAATCCTGCCAGGAGCAGTGAAGCCCCCAGCATCTGAGTGCTTTGCTGGGAGGCCCACCCTGCCCTGCCCTGCCCTGCCCTGCCCTGCCCTGCCCTGCTCTACACTGCTTTGTTCCTGTGGGTGGAATGTAGGTCAGAGAAGCAATATTGGTTCCGTAGACAGACAGTTTCTGCTCTCCAAATCCAAATACCTTTGAATTTGCACCCCCTCCCCCACCTGCCCTCTCCTATCACCCAGCATGTTCCTGCCAGAGAAAGGGGGGGAGGGGGGAGGCGGGGGAGGGATGTACTAGCTTCCATTTCCTATTCCCTTCCCAGTTTCTAAGACAGCACTATGGACAATTCCCAGCACCAGGATTGTTCCTTATTGGTGGAGTTATTGCCACAAAATAACTGTTGAATAAATATGATATAGGTGGTGTGTGTGTGTGTGTGTGTGTGTGTGTGTGTGTGTGAGACAGAGAGCGAGAGAGACAGAGAAAGACAGAGACAGAGAGAGAGACAGACAGGCAGAGACAGAGACAAAAAACAAACAGAGAAAAAGGTAGAGAAGGAAGAGAGAGGAGAGGGGAGGAGCATGCTATGTTTCTCCACTTGGGCTAGCATAATCTAATTGAAAATTTGGGGCCACTGGCCAGGACCTGATTCCTGCCTGGCCCTTCTCTCCTCTCCAGTCCGGCCAGCCCCTGCTCCTCACCTGCACCCACCCTGTCACCCGCCAGCACATGCAAACAGCAGCAGAGCAAGCCAGACCCCAGGAAGCAACCAGATACGTCCCCCAGGGAGGACTTGGCCCAGGCTCCCTTCCCTTCCTGTGTCAACAAAGCTGTGGTTTTCTAATCCACAAACTATGGAATAAGCAGAATTCCTCTTCTTTTTTTCAACCTTCGCCTCCGCATGGAAAGGGCTCTATTGACAGAATCTATATAGCTAGGCGGTGCTGATTTTAATCTCATTAACGGATCCAATTCATAAAAAGGCATCACCACTTTAAAAAATCATATCTGAAAAATAAATGTACCTATGAGCCCCAGTCCTCGTTCCAGAACACAGAGCAGATGAGAGGATACCTTACCTGGCATGTGGAGAAAATCACAGAGCAGCCACACAAATCCATGTAGACAGCTGAAGTAACAGGATAGTCATTTACTAAATAAAGGAGACCCTGAAATAATACAAGAGAGGCTCTGCAAAAAATTCAGAAATGTAAAACTAAAGGCTTTATCCCTTCCTTATTCTTTAATGAAGAGCAGAGCCAAAGGATAAATTGACAAGTATCAGACACTCTACAGTGTGTTTAACTGCATATCCACTTATCCAACTGTACCCAGTGGCATAAACAGACCCACACCCGGGCAGTCCCTGCATCTTCCTGCTCTGTTTGAAATGAAGCACAGGAAAGCATGTCTAGTGCAGAAATGCAGTGCTAACCCTATGTAGTGCAACGCCTTCTGTCCCACAATTTGCTTCCCAAACAGCTGCCCACTCAGTGTTGGCCATGGAGTCCCATCGGTGCCCTCCCCTTCCCCTACCCCTCTCCTTCTCTGTTCAAACCCTCTGCCTCTTTGAAGACCTAGCTTCAACAATTGTCCCTAAAAAAGCTTCCTGCTGAAGCAAGTCAGGGAGTAAAACTGAGGCCACAAATAGGATCCAAAAGACAAATCCACCTTCAAATTTCCAGCGACAGGGATGCCTCTCTCATTTGACCACCCAGTCCCTTGTGATCTTTAACATTCCTGACAAACCATTTTCTGGACTCCTCTTGTTTCTCTTGGTGTCTGCCATCCCATCCCACCCTAAGGAGACTTTTTTTTTTTTTTAAGTCGTGTGTGTGTGTGTGTGTGTGTGTGTGTGTGTGCATGTGTGTGAGCTCACGCCTTTTTCCCTGGCAGGAAGAGTTCTTCAGAGCTTCTGTCATGAAAGAGGATTAAAGTCTTGTCCATTGTTTTCTTCTATGTCCATTGAGATTATCTTCTGTCCCCTGTTCTTTAATGATACTGACCCTCAAATTACATATCATTTTTGTAATATTTAAGCTAAATCTCACTTGGTCAGGTTTTATAATGCTTCTTATATGTTGCTGTGTTGCGTTTAATATGTTTTAAAGGCTGTTTGGGTATCTTTTCCTGAGGGATTTTAGTCTGTATTTTGATACATTTTAGCATGGAGTAATACTCTCTTCATAGAATGCATACACCCACACCCCCCCTCCCACACATTATACCAGTCTTGGAACTTGACCTCATAACCTGGGTGCTATCCCTGAACTCTTTTTGATCAAGGCTGGCATTTTACCACTTGAACCACAGCTCCACTTCTGCCTTGGTGGTTAATTGGAGATAGGAGTCTCAAAGACTTTCTTGTCTAGGCTGGCTTTGAGCTACGATCCTCAAATTTCAACCTCCTGAGTAGCTAGTAGTATAGGTGTGAGCCACCAGCACCCTAGTAGAAGTATGTTTTTTACTCCTCTAATTGAGTAAGTTTGTATAGATTGACTTTCCCCCTCCAAATATTAGAAATAATTCACCAGTGAAGCTACCCAGATCCAAAAAACTGTAGTGATTGTAAATTGTAGAAAAGCTTAAAATTACTAATTCAGTTTCAACCCTTATAATAGACCTATTCTGGTTTTTACTTCTCCTTTAGGTTGTACTTGCATATTTATTATTATCTGTTCATTTTATCTAGGTTAATGGATTTGTTTCCACAAAGATGTTCATATTGCCTTATTGGCTGGAAACTTGGTAGATGTGCTAATGCGATCTTTTATTTCTTAAAATTGGTTAAAATTTTTTTGTCTTCTTTGTTTTTTTCCCAATCAGGCTGTCAAGCTAAAAAGTCATTGATTTGTTTTTACCATTTTGGGGTCACTTTTTTTCCCCATTGTTTTTTACATTTCTAGTTCATTAACTCATTCTGATATTTATTATTGTCTTCTTCCTGCTTGCTTTAGATATAATTTCTTCTTGTTAGTTTCTAAAGGGGAACATTGATTTGAAAGTGCTTTTCTTTTTAATATTGTATTTGAAGCTATATACTTATCCTGCTTTGATTTTATCCTTGACAGTTTATAATCAGTTATATTATTATTTTTAAAGTATTTGTTTGTTTTTATGATAGTACTGGGGGTTGAACTCAGGGCCTGTGCTCTTGCTTTTGGGCTCAAGGCTTGGGGCTCTACCATTTGAGCCACTTCTCTACTTCCTGTATTTTCATTTTTGTTCAATACAAATTATTTTGTATTTTCTCTTGGGATTTCTTCTTGGACTCTTGGGTTATTTGGAGATATGTTGTTTGATTAGCAAATGTTCGAGGTACTCAAATTAATTCCTTCCATCTTTCATTCAATTCCATTTTGGTTGGGGAAATATTTGAAATGATTTTAGTCCTTTAATATTTACTGTGACTCATTCCATGTCACAGTTTATGGCTTGTCTTCAAGAGTATTTTAATATGCTCTTGAAAAGAATATGAATTCTACTGCCAATCTCTTCTATAAATACTAATTGCACCATATAAGTTATTGGATAAATCTTTTATTTCCTTTCTATTTATTTGCTTTTTTTGTGGTACAGTCTTGCTACTTGGCTGATGTAGCAGATTGTAGGGTCTCTCTGCTGATTTCCTACTCTGGCTGCCAATGCCTGTGAAGGAAGGTCACCTCCTCTGACAGGAAACCTGCAGGGTTCGTAGTCAGCCCTGCTGTGGTGAGCCACTCGCCAGCTGAGGGAGGAGGCTGTATGCTCCCTCTGTTCTTCCTTCATCCATGTTGAATGAATGGACACTTTTCAGTGTTCATTGCCTTGGGCCAATTTCAAGAGTCCTTAATAAATACTTCTGACAATTTGGGCAATGTTATGTTTGTTTATTCAACAGGGTTTGCAGTTTCTTGCTTTAGCATGGTGAGAAATTCTGCTTGTGATTTCTCTGGACAGCTCAATAGGAATAATACGAAAGGTCATTCTCGCCCATCCTTATTTTCAGAAGAAAATTTTTGAACCTTTTTCCATGAAAGAATAACCTTCTGTGGAGTCTTGAGTTATTGATTAATGTTGTGAAAGACATTTACTTCCTTTCCTTGAAGAGATTTTTGTCATGACCAGACACTAAAGTTTATAAAATATTTTTCTACAAATATTATGATCATATTTTTCTACTTTGTCAACTGTGGCTTACATTGATTCCTCTCTAAACACTAAGCAATTTTGCATTTCTAGAATAAACCTTGGTTATTATGTTATTATGGGGTGTACATTATTGGGTTGAATTATAAATATTTTGTTTCATATTTATATTTATGAGTGAGATTAGCTTGTAATTTTAATATTCTATAATGTCCATACCAGGCTTCACTTACAAAATTATTCCAACTTCATAAACTGGCTGGTAATTGCTTATATTTTTTGAAAGAGCTAATATAAGAGTGTATATTATACTTTGCTTAAATATTTAATAGAATTTATTACTGAAACTAATTGAACCTAGAGGCTTTTTTGTGGGTAAGTTTTAAATTACAGATTCAATTATTTTATTATATGTAAAGCTTTTCAGAATTTCCTGTCTGTTTGAATAATTTTTGTTCTTCTAGAAATAGCTATTGCATATATGTCTTCAAACCTATTGCCATAAAGTTAGTATAATTACTACAGTATATTTCAAATCGCTACAGGATTTTTAGCAACATCTAACTTGTCATTACAATACTGGACTTTTACTCAGTCTAGCATTTGCTAGGAAAGTATTCTGCCCCAGGCCCTTTATGTTTTAGTTATTTTTTTCAGGTAAGAGCTGGTTGTTTCCACTCGCCCCACCCCCCATCTGTTTGTTGACTGCAATCCTTGTATTTATACCTCTTGTGTAGGTGACATTTCAAAACAGAAACCACCATATCTTGCTTGTATGTTGAAGTAGAGTCTTGCTAACAGTTGGCCCGGCTGGTCTCAATCCAGTCTTTCTGGTCTCCATTTCCTGAGTAACTGGCATGACAGGTGTGAGTCCTGGCACCTCCTTCTAATAGATGAAACTTCTAATTCTTGCTATGAGTAACTTTTGCTTTAAATGTTTCCTTTATAGACTACTAGTGCCAGAAATTTTAATTTAATTCGGTTTTATTAGTCTTTTTTTTTTTTTTTTGGCCAGTCCTGGGCCTTGGACTCAGGGCCTGAGCACTGTCCCTGGCTTCTTCCCGCTCAAGGCTCGCACTCTGCCACTTGAGCCACAGCGCCGCTTCTGGCCGTTTTCTGTATATGTGGTGCTGGGGAATCGAACCTAGGGCCTCGTGTATCCGAGGCAGGCACTCTTGCCACTAGGCTATATCCCCAGCCCTTATTAGTCTTTTTTTAAAGAAACAAAATGTATGTCATATTTTTGTTGCCTTAATTCATTGTTTTTACTACCTCCTAATTTCTTTAGCTTTAATTCACTATGATGTTTCTGTTCTATAAGAGAGGGATGCCGATTAAATTGTCTTGAGCTCTTATTATTTAAGGGCATAGTTTTTATTATTCTTAGTCCAACTGTAGTCGGAGTTTTTCTTATAGGGTGCTTAGCATTCAGCTCAAATTTATGTTTACATTTTTATTATCATTCCTTTTCTTAGTCCTATTGACATCTTGTGTTTTAGTTTCTTAATTTCTAAGCCCGTTTTCTACTTCTATTTTCTGTTCTTAATTTCTAGCTTTATTCCCTCTGCTCACCGCTCTGGAGAACTAGGGCTGGGGGAGCTATGTTAGTGGATTTATTCCTACAGAGCTCTGGCTTCATCTGGCATCTGGCTTCCATTTGTCTGAGGGCAGAAGGCGGTGTGGGTGGGGGGAGGTCATGGTGACAGGGAAGGGTGCAGAAGATCCTTGAGTGACTTTCCTAACCAGGTAAGGAAGACAACACCTTTTGGAAAGGTGAGGTTGGGTGGTGGAGGCTGACTACCATCTCCCATTGACAGAACATGACTGCTAGCTGGGTCTCTAACTCCTCAGAAGTTATTTTTCAGAGCTACAACACATGATCGCAAAGTTCGCCCTGACTATCCCAGAATAAGAGTGCATATGAGCATCAAGTAAATGTGATTTGTTCATGACATCATGTCCAGTCTCCCTCTCTGAGGGATACTGTGTGCTGACAGTGAATGGATGAGTAAATAGCCTGGATGGAATTCAGCCATGTCCTCCCCTGCGAGATTGCTCACACCCTTTTAGCACGAAGAACACATTTTCCTAAGCAACATTAGGTCAGAGTTAGCACAGGGTCTGCTTCTATGCTGGAGAGTCCTGCATTCTTTGCGAGTGGATAATAGCTTACCCATGAGTCTCTGGTAACTTCCTTTCAGCCATCTGGATGCATAACCAGTATTGGCTCTTCTTATATATTTCTTTAAAAAGTTGTACAAAGGAATTTCAGCTCAACATATCCATTTATGAGACAATGTATCTTTATCAGTGTCTCACACACACACACACACACACACACACACACACTTCCATCCTTCTCCCTTAGAAAACCAGGATAGTGATCTAGGAAGCTTTGCCCACAGGAGTGTGAATGAATGGCTTGACCATCACAGAGACTGAGGGGATGATAAAAGCTTTATTTACACTAGTCCTGGTTTCCACCCAGGGACATAGAGCATCCTCTTTTCCCCAGGCTCAGCACACCCCTTACACATGCCCTTCATTGTGTGAAAGCTGCAGAACAGTGCAGCTTTGATTTATGAGGTCTGTGTTTCTTCCCTGATCCTGGCTGGCACAGGACTGGAGGTTTTGCTTTTATGTGCTCACATCAGGGGCAACTGGCAACCAGCTGTTGGAAAACTGGTTGGGGAAAATAATAAAAATAAGAATACCCATGGACTATCCTGTCATTCCAGGTTTCTGGTATCTGCCATCAGCTTTGGAATCAATAAGGGAGTCTTCCTCTTAGTCTACCCCAGATCCCTGGAATGAGATTTCCTTATAACAAATAGATTTATATTGTGTTGGAATGATTGCTAGGTACCAAGGGGTCTCGCTGAAGGGCTGAGTTAATAACAGAGACCTTTAGAATAATAATTCAAATGGTCCCTGCCCTGTTTATTTCCTAAGGAGTCTTAAACGACTGCATACTCAATGTGCTTCCAAGTCTTGCACTCTCTCTGAGGTGGAAGTGAACACTTGGGAGAGCATGGGTGCACGTCACCAGCTGCCTAGATGCCTAAGTGAGGCTCAGGGTGGAAGTAGGTGCCAGTGCAGAAGGAAAGGGTCACATGGATGCTGGGGAGCAGCACCCTCACTTCTCCGAGCCGTGTGATAGGGAGAGGAAGGACAGACGTCTTTTTTACAATCATGATTTTCTGTGTTCCCATCCTCAGGCCTTTCATAAGTGTACTGTGTGTGTGGGAACTGGTGACCCCCTTGGGCCTTCACTGACTTAGTGGTTCATATTTCATTTGTTTCTTCTTTCCAGAAAGGATCTGGATGTCTCACAGTGAGCCTGGTGCTAGTAAGGCATGACACCTGTCATTCTAGCTACTCAGGAGGCTGAGATTGGAGGGCCAAGATTCGAAATCAGCTCAGGCAGGAAAGTCTCAGAGATTCTTATCTCCGAATAACAACCAAAAAGCCAGAAGTGGTACTGTGGCTCAAGTGGTAGAGTACTAGCTTTGAGCACAAAAGCCAGTGTTCAGGCTCTGAGTTCAAGCCTAGTACTGGCAAACAAAACAAAGCAAACAAAATACTGATAGAAGGTATCTGATTTAAAAAAAAACCAAAGCAATATTCCTAAGAGACAGGTAGGATGGCTAGATAAAATATGGGAAAACTGGAAGTTCAGGTAAACAACAAATTTTAGCTTAAGTATGAGTGTAACTATCACATACAACTTACTTACAGTATTCTTCACTCTTGAATTGCAATTCCCATTTACCTGGGCACCATGCATTGTTATTTGCAACCTCTAGCTATTCAACTGAAAGAACAAAGGTATAAGTCAAAGAGTCTGAATCATCCAGAAGCTTCTACTATGCAATCATAACAAGATATGTGATCCAGGAGCCTGTTTCCACTCATCCACGATGACTGGAGGGTAGCCATGTCAAATCTGCCTTCACATGCCCCACCACAAATTCTAGTGAATTCTACTTCTCATTCCTACATTCCCCTTGGAAATGGTCATTGTGTTGATCTGTAGAAGAATCTCAAGTTGGTGCTCAGCCTTCCAGCTTTCTGGAGTTCATAGTCAGCCATGCATGCACTTGGCTATTGTTAGAAAGAAAGCTGGTGGTGGTCCATTTTCCAGATAAGGCATTCAACCCTGCCTGGATCAAATCACCAGTGGCCTGCTTGCTTACTGACCTGCATACATGACAAAGTTCAGGCACTGCAAAGCCCATATGCAAGCAGGATGCATTAGAATGGGCCCTATCAGCAAGAGGAAGAATGGACTGCAATCAGATGAGAAAATGCATGGAAAGCATAAGTACCAGGAAGCACATGGGCCTCCCAAGGCACATGAGACAACAAAGAAAAGAGGGGCAGAAACACCAACAGCCCACTTCTACAATTCAACTGACCCTAAGAGGGGTACAACCAGTGACCCAATAGAAAGTAATGCCACATAGCTGACATCTGGAGGAGAATGCATACCCCATGGTACCAGACCAATGGGAGTTAGGGGAGGAGCCCTCCGTGCTAGATATAGAGTTGCTATAATAATCTTGACAGACACTTGACTTGGGCCGCACCTGCACTTGGGCCCTCATTGCCTTTGAGCTCATCCTTGGAGTTCGGATGGTGCTTGCTTGCATTTCTCCCAGCTGCAATGGGTCAGCAGATTTCACCTCGGAGGCAAGCTCCCCTCCCCACAGGCACTGATCACAGCGTCTCTGCACTTGCAGTGTAGCCTTGGCCCTTTATGCCTTCTCTGTCACCTGTTGGAATGAGCGTGCTGCTCTCTGGGCCTCTCCGGCCCTTTCCCTTACATTAACTTTAAGTTGCACCAGATGTGGGCTTTACTGCTTAGGAAGACTAATTGATTGCACGGGTCACAATACGTCTATTGTTCTACTTTTCTTCACACAAATAAACACGGTAGTGGGTGTTTTCTTCTCCTTCTCCTGTTATCCTTTTGCCAACAGGGCCAAAGGTTATTCAAAGAAAGTCATCCCAAAAGTGTGATGGAAAAATACAAGTGTAAAGTGAGTACATTTACTGTAAAAAAGAAGAAGAGGAGGGGGAAGGGAGGGGAGGGGAGGGCAAGGGAGGGGAGGGCAGACCTTCTATTTGCCATGTGAGTGCAGAGACAATTCCGCAGAGCTGAGCAGTACACCTGCTGGGCTCCAAGAAACCCAAACAGCTGCACACGTTGATTTAGAAGCTTGCTACTTGGGGCTCCAGGAACGAATCAAGCGACAGCTCATAAAAAAAGAGGGTTTTATGATTTCCCCTCTTCTCTCTGTAAGCAAACGGCCACATCATATGTTTTCCTAACGTGGTCATAACTCAAAATTAACTCCCAGCCCGAGGTGTCAGCCTGGCGCCATGTCAGGACTGTAAGGGCTTGTTTTCCAGGTCTCCATGGAGACGGCAGCTCAAGGATGGGGGTGTTGGGGAGGTGGCCAGGGGCTCAAGGTTTTCCTTGCCTCCCTGTCGCTTGGGCACTTAAGAACAATTAACTGTTTTGTTTTTAAGAGGTGAGCAAACCAGCAGTGTTTAGTTATGGATTTCACGCTGATCACAACCTCTAACTCACATGGTTCAGATGCAAAGTACTGCACCACAAGGGAGCTACTCTGGCCAAGGGGAAGAGGAGTGAGTTGTGGAGCAACCACCACTGTGATGAGGTTGTGAGGCTTCTCCTCCCTCTCCCTCTCCAAAGCTGCCACCAGACTCCCTGGAATGGCACAGAATCCACATGGAACGGAAATAGCTACTTTTACAAAGCTTGTCAGATGACACGAAGCTACAACCCCTGTCTGCAGCCAGAAACTTGAGGGTTCCAACAGGGTCAGACCAAATATCCACGCAAAACTCCCCCACTCCACAAAGGTAAGTGGAGCAGGGCAGCTCTTCTGTAGGACTTCCTGCTGTCACCATGGATTTTCATTCACTTAGGAATGTGTGAAGGAGTATTAGGCAATCTGAAAAGTGAATGTTCAGAAATGTGCAAACAAAGGGATGCAAAGAACAAATGTATAGTGAAGGCAAGAGACAATAAGATCATACTGTTCTTTTAAAGGCAGGTCACAAGACATCAGTGTGGGCTTTTGCCTTGAAGATTTTGCTTCTAATGAAGTCATTCATCAACCTTCTATCAACACACCCCTGGCCACCCTCTTCTCTGAATGCATTCTGCATGTCTAATTTCCTATAGGTGGTTTAACTAAAATTTCTTATTATGCCTCCCTTCCTTTCCTAATTTTCCACAGAATAAAAATCTATTGTTATGTGAGCCGCATGCTGGTGGCTCATGTCTGTAGTCCTAGCTGCCCAGGAGGCTGGGATCTGATGATCAGGATTTGAAGCCAGCTCAGGTAGGAAAGTCCATGAGACTTTTATCTCCAACTAATCACCAGAAAGCCAAAGTGGAGCTGTGGCTCAAATGTTAGAACAACAGCCTTGAGAGAAAATGCTAAGGTACAGTGCCCAGGCCCTGAGTTCAAGCCCCAGTACTGGCAAAAAAAAAAAAAAATCCAAAATAAGCCAACTTGGTTTGTACCACTTCTTTGAGGTATATATTGCCTTCTAGACACTTTTTCTTTCCTGCACTGCTAGAAAGTGTTAAACAGGTGAGTAGTTAAGGTAGTGAGTGTAACTACAGAATGGATAGCGTTGGAGTTTGGGGTTTGGGGCTGTTCCATCCAAGCATTTGTGATGACAGGGTATCTCTGTCCTTTATGAGACTCAGTGCACCTGCTCAGTGCTCCCGCGGAGTGGCCTCCTCCTTGGAGAGTTCTCCATTCTCCAAACTTAGCTTCAGCCCTGCCTAGGAGAGCTTCTCTCCCCTGGTGATATGCTCATATTAAAAGCATACTTAGGTGCAGGGGACTTAGCTCAGCGGAAGAGCACCTGCCTGGTGAGCACAGGGCCCGGACTTTGGTCCCCAGCTCTGGAAAAAAAAATCTATAAAAGCATGCTTATTATCATCTGGGCCTTGTGACTCACGCCTATCATCTCAGCTACTCAGAAGGCTGAGATCTGAAGATTGCAGTCTAGATCTGAAAAGTCTGTGAGACTTGAATCTCCAATTAACCAGCAAAAAGCCTAAAGTAGAGGTATGGCTCAAGTAGTAGAGCACCTTGAACTAAAATGACGAGAGAGAGTAAGGTTTTACGTTCAAGCCCCAGAACAACCCCCCCCACACACACAGTAAAAGTGTGTTTATCAAAGATGAGGACAGAAGTTGTCCATCAGCTGTTCAAGAGCCATCCAAGAACATCTAGGAAAGGAGTGATAGTTTATTTTGCATGTAGTATTGGCATAGTGGCTTGATTCTAGGAGATAAAACAGTGAGCAGTGATGAAAACAGCAGAGTAAACCACCAAAAGCCTGCAGAGACAAAGACTCCAAACACACAAGTCGTCTGGGCCACACTGCCTTGTGTGAAAAACACGGTCATTTGGATATTAACTTTCAAGTGAACTTCAGTAGATCTCACGTGTGCTCAGAAGCACACCTGCTTTGTGCTGAGCCCTGGGGTGGCTCACTGGAGTCTCTACTCTGTTGAACATTTCTACAGTTAGTTATATGGTGAAGTTCTGTTTGGGGTTTCCTGGATTGTGGAATATATGATCAGAGAAATTCTGTTATGGATCCAATGTATCTGACAGACTCTTACACTTGTAACATACTAGGCAGCACCGTGGAAAGCTGAATTTCTAGAAGCATGTGTGTATTTTCTCATGAAGATTGAATATCCCCACAGGGTGCTCCTAAAATTAGTGTGTTATGTGTATAAAATTATCAGGCAGTGTTTCTGTTACAGGAGCTACAATGCTGCCAACTAAATAAATTGACAAGTTTTCATTTTGTCTGACACCTTCCAGTCATCAGTATTTCATCGGAATACATTTTTAATAACCCCAAGCCCACAGTCCACACTTCCAAAGCAGCCCACTAATTGCCCCCACCTCCCAGGAGAAAGAAACGAAGCTTGTGCATTTCCAGGATCAGCTCAGGGCTTCCTTCCTTCCTTCCTTCCTTCCTTCCTTCCTTCCTTCCTTCCTTCCTTCCTTCCTTCCTCCCTCCCTCCCTCCCTCCTTTCCTTCTTTCCTTCCTTCCTTCCTTCCCTCCCTCCCTCTCTCCCTTCTTCCTTGCTTCCTTTCTTCCTTCACTCCTGCCTGCCCGCCTGCCTTCATTTCTTTTTTTCTTTGCATCTGTACTGAGGCTTGAACACAAATGAGAAAAATGATTTTTAAATGTGTTAATAGTTAAGACTTCTCTTAACATTTATTATATGCCAGTCATTATTCTAGGTGCTTCATATATTTTAACTTGTTTACTTTTTACAACTTTCAAGTGAAAAAAGAATAATTATGTCTAGTTTATATTTGAAAATTTCTTCTATTGAAGAGGGACTCAATACATATCCACAAGCCAGGTGCTGGCTCACACCTATAATCCTAGTTACATATTTAGGAGGCTGAGATCTGAGATCTGAGAATTGTGGTTTGGAGCAAGCTCAGACAGATAAATCCATGAGATTTTCATCACCAGATAACTTTGCCAAAAGCCAAAAGCAAGATGTGGCTTAAGTGGTAGAATGGTAGCCATGAGTGAAAAAGCCAAGCACAAGCACAAGTCCCTGAGTTCAAGCCTTGGTACAAGTACAAAAAGGAAAAACAAACATACAAAAAACCAAACCAAAACAAAAACCAAGCTGAGTGCCTGAGGCCTGAGTTTAATCCCTAGTACAACCAAAAATAAAATAATAATTAAACAAAGGAACATAGTTTTCCTTTTTTAGAAAAAGAAGCACAAATGGCTAATAAACTTGTGATTTCTTCAATATCCTTAGCAAATCACAATGACACTGAAATTCCATCTCACCTCAGGAGAATGGTAATCACCAGGAAACCAACAGCAACAAATGCTAGAGAGAATGTGGGGCTAAAGAAAGCTGGTGGGAATATAAATTGGTCTACCACTATGGAAGTCAGCTCCTTAAAAAGCTGAATCTGAACTACTACAATTTTTCTGCAAGAGTCCTGGGAAAGAATGACACAACTGAAGGATGACAGAACTCACCTGGACATGCTTATCTATTGTAGTCACAAGAGCCAAGCCACAAGTCAGTCCAACAATTCAGGAACAGATAAAGAAAATACAGTACATACCCACAATGGAGTTCATAGTCCATTGTGACATTCCATTTATTCAATAATAAAGCACAATGCAATCATGCCATTACAGGAAAATGGATGGAACTGCAGAACAACATGTTAAGATAAAGAAGCCAAGTTCAGAAGGACAAAGTGCACATGGTTTTATTTGCATGTGAAATACTATGCTAAATAGTAACAACAATAATAATTTTAATAAAGGAGGACTTTTTGTGCTGGTTCTGGGGCTTGAATTCAATGTCTGGGCACTGTCCCTTAGCTTTCTTGCCCAACGGTGGCCCTCTTCCCACTGAGCCACACCTCCACTTATGTATTTATGGCAAGTTTATTGGAGATAAGAGTTTCTTGGACTTGTCTCTCCAAACTGGCTTCAAATGCCAATTCTTTAATCTCAGCCTCCTCAGTAGCTAAGATTACAGGCAAGAGCCACGCGCGTCCCATCATGCATGTAGAACATTGAATTATCCAGATAATGGAACAAAACTCAGCCAAGAATTAGTTGCATTTTCTAAACAACTGGACTAGGAGCAGAATGGCACTTTGCTGGCTAGGTCCATTACAGTGTCCACCTGAAATTTTTTTTTAATATAATTAACATTGGCATTTGCTTATCTCTATGTTTTTAATACTCACAGTATATATCTCTGTGTGTGTGTGTGTGTGTGTGTGTGTGTGTTTACATACGTGGGATGGAGGGACCAAACAAATGATTTAAGACAATAAAAAAATAAACATGAAAGGGAATGCAAGGGAGAAAGTGTGTGAGGGCAGATGCCTTTTGTATACACATCCTGCAAATTTGTGAGCCTGTGTGTAAAGTTGTCCATTACACATTGATGCTTTAGTAGTCACTCAGCAGGTGTTTATTGAGTGTCTGGTATGACACCCATGTGTGCTCAAGGTTATGAAGCCCACCCCAGGGCTGGGTACTGAACTGGATATAATTCTATCCCTGGCCTAGAGCAGGAATCTGGGATAACAGAAGGCAAAGGAGAGGAGCCAGGAGGCCCCCATTTACAGACCCAGCTGATTAGAACCATGCTTACTTCTGTGAAACACTGGTCCGACTTAGCTGTCAGGACATAAAACATCACTCAACTTCCTCCTGTCTGTATAGAGACATTTTGTAGGTAATGCTGGGAAATGTGTGTGTGAGTGTGTGTACATGTGAGGGTGTGTACGTGTGTGTGTGTGTACGTGTGTGTATGTGTTTATAATAGGGCTTGAACACAGAGCCAGGTTATGTAACTTGCCTTCTTTGCTGAAGTCTGGTGCTCTACCATTTGGGCCAAACCTCCACTTCTGGCTTTTTACTGGCTAATTGGAGAGAAGATCCTCAGATCTCAGCCTCCTGAGTAGAATGCCAGGGATGAGCCATCAGTGTCCAGTGGCAAAGCTGTCGTACTGGGTAGAACTTACAAAATGGAACCTCTGTCCTGTCCTTCTAAGCATCAAGACCTCAGAGTGACTACAAGAAGGGCAGCGAGAGAGAGGTGTGTTATACACTTCAGGAAATTAATTCCACTTTAGGAAGCAAAGAGGCAAAGATCCTTGAAGTGACTTTTAGAGACTTCTAATTATATAGGCACAGTATCAATAAACAATATGATAACTGTTGAGTCCCTTTCTTCCATTCTCAGTCCCTAGGAATGGACCATGTTTTGCTCAGATCTCAGCTCTAGTGCATTGTGCCAAAGCAAGGATATAGGCAGAGGTATTCTGGGAGTTGTTTCACACTGGTTATCAAAAGCTAAGTCAGGGCTGGGACTATGGCCTAGTGGCAAAGTGCTCTCCCCTCATTTACATGAAGCTCTGGGTTCGATTCCTCAGCACCACATATATAGTAAAAGCCAGAAGTGGCACTGTGGCTCAAGTGGTAGAGTGCTGGCCTTAAGCAAAAAGAAGCCAGGAACAGTGCCCCAGTTCAAGCCCCAGGACTGGCAAAAATAAACAAAAAGCAAAACAAAAAAGCTAGGTGACCATGCTCAGCTTGAAATTAATTAAGCAAAAAAAAAAAAAATTCTAGCACAGGAATAGGTCAATGCCAAAATGAGTCCTGAACTCCATAATTGAGTCAGTAGTTTATTTTTCTTAAGCTACTTTGAGTTGGGTTTTCATAGTTGGCAATCAAAAAGTTCTGTTTAAGAAATGTTTTAGGTGGGTGCTGGTAGCCACACCTGTAGTACTGTGTACTCAGGAGGCTGAGACCTGAGGATTGAGATTTGAAATGAGCCCAGGCAGATAAGTCCATTAGACTCTCATCTCCAATGAACTAGCAAAAAGCTGAAAGTGAAGGTGTAGCTCAGATTTACAGAGAGCTACCCTTGAGTGAAAAAACTAAAAGAGAACACTCTGGCATTGAGAGAGGGCAGGGAAGGAGGGAGGTAGGGAGGGAGAAAGAGAGAAAAGATGAAGAGAAGAAACTCATTTGCTTCAAGTATTATGAGGAAAGGCAAGAATGAGGAAATATGACCTCCAACGACATTCTTTTAAGTTAACTGCTTTTGGAGAATGTATATATGCTTGCTATTTACATCTGATCTTACTAAGCAGAAAAGGGCATTTGGTCTCAAAGTTCTGCCTTCTGGCTTATTGAGATCTGCAGATCTGGTCTGTCATCTGCAGTTCATGGAGTCTGTACACACACAGACCGGTGTGCGGGCATCAGAGATGTAAGTGGGCAAGCACCCAGTAGAGGCTGTTGTTACCACTGTTGTTTTCATGACGCTCTAGCAGCAGCCAAGTGGACTCCTTTGACAATGCATACATGCAGCAGCAACACAGAGCAAAGGGACGACTTCCCCTCGCCTGCAGATGGCAATGTGGGTGGTCACAGAGACCCATGAGATTCTGTTTAGTCCTAAGAAGCAATTGAAAGTTGGATTTGCAACAATGCTTTATCCATACATTCTGCTTTACATTTTTCAAAGTACAAAGTTTCTAATAATACATTTGCTCTCTAAACTTTAGGATGCCTGTTGTAGGGAAAGACAGAGCCATGGAGGTTAAGTGACCTGTTCATCTGCAGATGGAATTAGAATACAGACCCGCGGTGTCCACTATTGCTGTTAAACTACCACATGCTGTTGGCAGGTTTCAAGTCTTGTCCTACTAGGTGGTCTGCATATACCCTCTGCTGTTTGAGAAACTCATCACGGAAAGCTGGTTTGGAAATAGCCTAAATAAGTCTAGGGAGGCATCTCATTGGTAGAGTACTTGCCTAGCTTGTGCAAGGCTTTGAGTTCAGTCACTAGCACAAACAAATAAACAAGCCCAATAGAACCAACCAAGTAACAATGTTTCTTTTTCAGATTTAAAGCTGTAAGAAAAAGCATAAAAATGAACCCAAACTGGAGAAAATGAGAAATGCCTGCTTGTCTAAGGAGAAGGCCTACATTGGCACAGAAATCTTTATTGCCAATATTTAGATCTTAGAAAATTAAATAATTTATACCTGAAACACCTAGATGGCTCATGACTTTAACCCTAGCTACTTGGTAGACTGAGGACAAGCACAGTTCAAATCCAGTCCAGGTAGAAAACTCCAGGACACTCCTACTACCAATTAATCTCAAAGTGGAGATGTGGGTCAACTGGAAGAGGACCTTGAGCAAAAACGCCAAGCAAAAGCACAAGGCCCTACATCCTCCAAGCCCTAGTACTAGTACACATGCCACACACACACCCCTAAGACCAGATCAAGAAGAGAGAGCATATTACATGTGTCTTAATTACTAGAACATTTTTCCTTTGCACATACTTATTAAAAACTTAGTGTGTGTTAGGCACAATGCCCAGTACTGAGAATTCACATGTGCCCAAGACAAAAAAGATTTTCTACTGATTATCAAGTAAGAAATAGCCACAGAGGATTCTGATGTGAGAATTGATCTGTTGATAATATTGGAGAAAATTGAGTCTTTGTTTTGCTGATAGTGAAGCAGAGATGAAACGAGTAGATGGGGCAGGTAAGTCCATGAGACTCTCATCTCTAATTAACCAGAATAAGCAGAGAGTGAAGTGGTGGCTCAAGTGGTAGGGTGCCAGCCTTGAGTAAAAATGCTAAGAGACAGAGCCCAGGGTCTGAGCTCAAGCTCAGTACCAGAACAAAAGAATAAATATTTCTCAGATCTAAGAACCGTCAAATGGAGTCTTTAGAATCATTCAAATGTAAGATAAGATAGCTATGAATAAGTATAGCTTGACTTCTTCCTTTCCTATAACTACCCTACCTATCTATCGGTCTGTCTGTTTGGTTATCATCTATCTATCTATCTATCTATCTATCTATCTATCTATCTATCTATCTATCTGTCTGTCTGTCTATCTATCTCTATCATCTATTTCTGCTTTGGCTAAGACTAAAGCACTATGTTTAATCAGAACCCTTTTTGCTTTTGCTTTTAGAAGAAATTCTTCCCCTTACTTGCATTTTGTATAATTTTGGTTATAGGTTTGTCATGTTGGCCTTTATTATATTCAAGTATGATACTTTCATTTCTAGTTTCTTTTGGGCTTTTGTTATGAAGGAATGCTGAATTTTGTCAAATACTTTTTCTTCATCCATTAATTTTTTTGTGTTTGATGTGCTTATTGCATGTGTTGATTTGTACATATTGAACCATCCTTGCATTCTTAAAATTAAGTGAATTTAATGCGTTGAGTTAGGTTTGTGATATTTTAATGAGATATTTTAATGTTTAATATTTTAATGTGATATTTTAATTTATTTTAATGATGAACATTGCATCAGTGTTCATCAAGAATATTGGTTATAGAGTTTTGTGTGTAAGTGGGGTTTTTTAATTTGGTTTGTTTTTGTTGTATGAGGTATGAGTGTAGATACTTCTGCTTTCTGTTGATTTCTTTGCCTTAAGGATATAATTTCCCACACCTTTATTTAGTTTTTTTATGTTTCTAACAATGATGTAAGATTTGCTAAGGGCAGAAAGTTATAGCTAGTTGTTTTTGGGTTTTTAAAAAAAAATTTAATTAGCCAATCCACATCCTCTCTTTCCTATTCTGAGGGTCAAACCCAGGGCCTCATACGCTAGGAAATAATGAGAGCAACAAGCTACATCACTAGTTCTGTTCTGCATTTTTAATTGGAAAGTTAAAACCATTTATATTAGAGTCATTATTGAACAGTTTTTCAGTATTTCAAAATATCCTATGGTTATATGAATTTGGAATGCTAAGGCATGTGGATGTTCCTATCTTTTCTAGACTGGGAGAATTTCTTCACTGAAGAGGGTTTTAATGCTCTAGCCTATTTCTTTGCTCTCTCTTCTATGCCCATGATTCAATGACTCAAATGATTCATTTCTTTTAAAATGATTCAAATAATGATTCAATGATTTGATCTCTTAATTTTATCCTGGAGGTCTTGGAAATTGTGGTATAATTTCTTATTCTGGTCTTTATTTCTTTTTCTAGTCTTTATCTGAATGTAATAATCCATCAAATGTCTTCATATTCTTCTGATGGATCTAGTTTAGTGGTAATGCTTCCTACTAAGTTATTAGCTGATTTAGCAAATCTCTCATTTCGGTAATTACATTTTATTTTTAGAGTCTCTGTCTTTTTACTGAATATTATGTATTTTCTTCCTTACTTCACTCAGCTGTGTGTGTGTGTGTGTGTGTGTGTGTGTGTGTGTGTTTATGTATGTACTTCATCACAGTAGGGATTAAGCTTAGGGCCGTACACTTGTTGGGAAAGCACTCTACTGATTTATTCTCTCTGTCCTTTATTTGCATTTCATTTTTAATTTTTTTTTTTTAGGAAGCACCTTACCAACTTACCTGGGCTAACCTCAAACTTGCTGTCCCCCTGCCTCCACCTCTTTAGTAGGTGGCGTGACTTGTTATGCCAGGCTCAGCATTTTATTTCTATGAAGTCATTGATCATTTTCACCATTAGTTTTTTTAAACTTTTTGATATCTCACCCACTTCTATTTCTCTTGACTCAGTTACTGAAGAGTTAGGAACTTTGGTTAAAATTATGTTGTCATGTTTTTCTGTGTGTGTGTGTGTGTGTGTGTGTGTGTGTGTGTGTGTGTGCATGTGCTGAGATTCACACCACTGTCAGAATGGATATCTCTTCTACTTTTTGTGAAGGTTTTCAAATTACAAGTCTTCTGTTGAGAGTTCAATTCCAGTCAGAGAGAAAAGAACAAACTATCAAAATAATAACAGTAGTAAAACAAACCACATGTATGAATATAATAGAAACAAACTACCATGCCATCAGTAACCAGAGAGAAAAGAGGGGTGAAAATAATGTAAAACAATGAAGTTAAGATCTACGATCTTATATCTTTTCAATTTATATAAAATGATAATTAAGTTGATATATGTAAAATAATAATAAAAGAATGAAATAAAGAATAGGGAAGACAATGAGAAAAAAGAAAGAAGATGCAAAGTTAGTAAAATGAAAAGGAAAGGAGAGCAGAAGAAGGTGAAGAAAGTAAAAGTCCAAAGATAAAAAATTCAATTGCACAATAAAAATATACAAGCAAATAAAATTAAGAAGAGTGAAAAATAAATTATAAGATATAAAACTAATAGGAATAAGATAATAAATAATAATTATACATTTTAATAAAAGAAAAAAAATAAAGGGAAGACCAAAAATTGGAGAAGTGTGTTTCCAGGTCTCCTGTTGTTGAAATGCATCATGTCTGATGGCATAGCAGGTTGGAATAGCAGGTTAGAGTTTTTGTCTGCTTTTTTTTTTTCTGTCTTTCCTTCTATTTCCACCATATACACTGGTGTTGTATGAGGGCCAAGCCAGTTCCCAGTGATAAAACTACACCAGTTCCAGAAGCTTCCCTGTGTTATACATCTGCAAGCCCCAGGGAGCTTTGACCTGTAGGCTGGGGAGGCTTCCACTTGCTCAAGAATCACCCCCAACTTTGGGCCCCAGAGTGGAAAATGTCCCATAGAAGCAATGTCTCCAAGTGCATTCAAGAGTGGGGATAGCAAATAGAACCCCAAATTCTGCTCTAGGAAATGGAGAGCCAAGGGAACTAAGCGATCTTCTTTTAAACCTTGCCCTAAAGTAAGCCATCCTGTGTTCTTTTTCTCTCAGAAAGAGAACATTGTAATTAAGCCTTCCATCTTTCAAACCAGTCTAGGTGACCCACCAACGTCATAGAATTCCATGAGACTGTTTTATTGAGTATATCACCAGCCTGAAAGTTAATGATAGGCTTCATTCCAGCTTTAAGCAGGCCAAGAAATCATTCTGAAGCAATCGTTATCCACCCAGACCAATAAACCAAAAGGGCCTAAAAAAACTAAAGTAAGAATGTGTTGCCTGTGTACTAGATGCAAAACTCCAAGGCTTGGCTCAAAGTGCGTCTGACCATGGACAATGCTGGAGGCCATGCTACCCATCTGTGGCATAATGGGGTGCAGATGCAGTACTCGTCGCTGCCGACCACCACATTGCTCATCCAGCCCATGGATCAAGGCACCGTTCATACTTTGAAGGCACTCTACACACAAAATGCCCTGCAAAACCTGGTTGAAGCCATGGACTCAGATGAAAACTTCTTGATAAAGGCATTCTCCTGTGACTACATTTTGCATTGTGTCTCCTAAATATTCAGAAGGCCATAAAGAAAAAAAGGCCATAAAGGAGGTGAAGAGTGAAACAGAAAATGCCTGGTGGAAAAACTTGTGGCCAGAAGTGATCCAGGACTTCAAGGGATTCTCTCCTAATGAAGTCCATCACTCTGTGGTAGCTGAGGCCATAAAACTGGCAAAACTACTGGGAAGAGATGGTTTCAACGATGTGACTCCTGCCGACCTGAATGAATGATATGAATGACCTATCGATGTCCACTCACAGCTGATGATAGATGAAGAGCTAACGGAGATGATGAAGTCAGCAAGTGAAGAAGAGGATAAGGAGAAAGATGAACTATGGGTTGGAGAAGAGGAGGAGGTTGGCCTGACACTCAGTCGTCTTGCAACCATGGTCGGAATGGCCGAAGAACTTCAGTGAGTGGCTGAAGAACTGGACCCCCAGATGTTTAATTCATTGCATTTCATAATACAATTTTGAGTGGCATGCCAGTTTACAAACACCGTCTCTCTCAGAAGCAAAAAGCAGTTCCAGCAACTCCCCATAGCTATGTTCATCACTCAGATGGAGATCAGTTATGCCTACACCTTTAGCAGAAATACAAGTTATGGCCCGAGGCAAGGGTATGGCACCACCTGATAAAGCGCTTGAGGAAGTGATGCCTTCAGAAGAGCTGTGATGCCCTGCTGTTGGTTGTGCAGTACATTCATCTCATCGTCGTCACCTTCATCGCCATCAGTGCTGCATAGCCACATAATTCATGATCGTCATCACACAAGTTGTAGTATACTTCACTGGTGAGTACCATTACAGAATGCTGTTTGTTGTTAACGTTATGTAGGTTTCAGAGAGTAGAAAGTGTTTAAGAGCATATGAAGTGTTCATAATAGTGTGGGAAAGGTTTATAAAGCCTTAAAATATATAAATAATAAAATAAATATAATGCTGCTACTTAATGGATTTCCACCTATTGCAATAGGTGAGGGGTCTATGTATATTTGTGTCCTAAAAAGCTTTCCTGTCACTTTCCCATCTTGGCTGAATTTTTCTCTCTCTGGAAGTAAAAACCAAACTTGAGTACCTGGACTGGCTTTCTGGTAACCATTTCAAATCCAAGAGTATTAGACAACCAAACATTAAACCTTCTTGTGGTTTCTCTTACCATTTCTCTTTACCATTCTGTAAGTCCAAGCTATTCAGACATACTGTATGCCTAACTTCCCAGCCAACACACCAAACACATTAGCAGAAAGCACAGGACAGCCAAAAAATCTCAGTTCTTGTGTGTCTGGAAAGAGAAGAATTCAGACAAGGCACAAACATAAGATGAGAGAAAAGTTTCTGAGCGAAGAAATAAGACAGAAAAAGAGCCTAAGAACTAGTCCTGCAAGCTGACAGTTCCACCTATGCCTTCCATCTTGGTCCATCTTCAGCAGTCTTCCTCATTACAGAACCTGGCTCAGTTAAGCAGTGAGAATTGGAGTGCTTGATGGCAGGTTTCTGATTGGCGGTCTGCCTTTCTGTTTCCTGTAAGGTTATGGTGCCAAAGACTTACTGTCTCATCCTTATTTCCTCATCCCTTTATCCTTCTAACTTCCTTGTTCTTTTGTAGCCCTCAAACCTACATTTTGTTGTCAGGCAGATTTTGGTGTACCACAGTTCTTTTTGTTTTCATCTTTACAGTATTAGAAGTTTCTTCTTTTAGAGACTTCCAGCACATTTTAGGTTTCTTTGAAGTGTGTGGCTTTCTCCATTCCAAGTCTTTTTCATACTTTATTTTGCTTTTTCCATCTTCTTCTCTTCTAGCTCCTTTTCCCTTGATTCTTCTGTCTGCTGTGTTCTCTCTTTTCCATTGGTTTCTAAAGAACTACATTCTCAATTACCTGGTACTCAATGATTGTTTTACTCCTGAATTATTTTCTATCTTCCACAATCCTTTCATAAATGTTTTCTGTTTATCTTTCCAAACTTGTCATCATGTATCTTATGCTTCTTCTCTATGCCCCATAATCT
This sequence comes from Perognathus longimembris pacificus, assembly GCF_023159225.1. Taxonomy (NCBI): domain Eukaryota; kingdom Metazoa; phylum Chordata; class Mammalia; order Rodentia; family Heteromyidae; genus Perognathus; species Perognathus longimembris. The sequence continues at coordinate 71,681,473 of NC_063167.1, read as the reverse complement.
CTATCAGATATATATTTGTTATTTTCACCTAAGCCTCCATGTCTTAATTTCTCAAGTTTGTAAACTCAACCTCTCTGTTCTATTTTCTGTGTGACTCCCCCTATCTCTGTCTGTCTGTCTCTGTCTCTCTGTCTCTCTCTCACACACACACGTGACACACTAGATATCTTTCAAATCTATGCTTTCTTGTACTGTGCCAATCAGAGTTTTCTATTGCTATTATTTTCTATGTATTACTTGCAAAATAAAGGGCACCAATTAAATATTCCTTTTGTCTCTTTTATCCCTTATGCCTCAAAGTTGAAGGTTGATTTTTCATTGGATATAAAGCCTAGTCTCTTTTGCGTAACTTTTCTTGTGTGTCTAGACAACTCAATCACTTTCAAATTGTTATCTTTTTGTAAAAGAATCTACCAATCCATTAGAAGACCTTCGTGAAACACTAAATCTTCTCTGAAAACTTCAGGGCTCACGTTTTAAGATTGGAAGGCAGGTTTCAAATGTGGAGGGGAGCCAGTGATCATTCTGTGTCAGACAATACCGAGTTAATAGTGAACAAGATATTGCCTGGGCAGTCTGCATTCATCAGTCAGAAAGAGTCAAGGGGGTACAGAAGGATCCAATCCAGGTATCCGATGGAAGTGTCTGCTATTGCTACCCTGCAGTTTGGTCTTACTTTGTCTCCTCTTGAACTTTCAGTCCTTCATGATGCCTGGCTCCAGGGATACCAGGGAATCCGCTGTCCCCACTGAAAGGAAATGAAAAATTGGTTGATGCTGAACAGAACTCCTGGAGCCACTACAGCCCCGTAGGCATTGCATCCTGCAGAGTGATTAATGAGTTTTCTGTTCCTTTATGTTTAAGAGCAAAGTGCTTCAGAAAGGAAGGGAGACAACCCCAATGACAAAAGGGGATGAGGTGGCTGGGGATATAGCCTAGTGGCAACAGTGCCTGCCTCGGATACACGAGGCCCTAGGTTCGATTCCCCAGCACCACATATACAGAAAACGGCCAGAAGCGGCGCTGTGGCTCAAGTGGCAGAGTGCTAGCCTTGAGCGGGAAGAAGCCAGGGACAGTGCTCAGGCCCTGAGTCCAAGGCCCAGGACTGGCCAAAAAAAAAAATAAATAAAGGGGGGGATGAGGAGAAGAGTGAAGAGATACAAACTGAACATAAAAGAATGTATATGAAGTAAAAGGGTTGAAGTGTTGTCTCAACACAAAATATAGAACTGGCCTAAAGTATGGTACTGGGGCTTGAACTCAGAGCTTGGATGCTGACCCTGAGCTTTTCCACTCAAGGCTGGTGCTTTACTACTTGAATCCCTGCTCCATTTCTAACTTTTTGTCAGTTATTTGGAAATAAGTGTCTCCAAAATTTTTCTTCCCAGGCTGGCTTTGAAACACAATACTCAGATCTCAGCCTCTTGAGCAGCCAGAGTTGCATGTGTGAACCACAGGTACCCAGCAGTAAAACCTTCTACCAGAGATGCATACATGAGGAAGGCAGGAACTTTTCATCCTCATCAGCTTAGTTTAAAGGAACATGTTTAGGACCTACTCTGGGTTTTCATGCAATGGATTCTCAACAGCTTCCTATTGGGCTCTGGAGCTCCTTGTGCCACCTCCCCCCGTCAATACAGGGGTGCATGTTACCTTTACTAGGTTCTTAAGGCTGTGTCTGGGATAACTCTTAGCAGACATTTTGCAAAGGAATTTGATGGAAAGAAAATAGGAATAAGAATAGAGGTATTTTGTGCAGTTATTATGGTTTCTAGTGGCCAGCAGCAAAGAATCATAACTGTGTAGTTGAGAACAAGCAGGTTTACTTAGCTGGAGTGCAAAGTAATTGTAGGTCAAAGATCAATCATAAATAACAACGGTGAGACGGGGAGGTTGGTGCACAGCTTGGAGGCCTCTATGAAGCATTTGTATTTGATTTTTCAAAAGACAACAGAAAACCACGTAAATTTCTGGAAGCCTGACAGTAGATCAAAGGGAGACACATGCTTACCAAGGAAGACATTGCAGTGAAATTTAATAAAATTGTGAGGGAAGATTTTTTTCTTTTACAGTATACAGTGTAGTCCAAAGGGGTAGGCAGCTGGCAAAAGGACCAGTTTTGATTTTTGCAATATTCTAGGTGTCATGTGATTAGAGACGTTCCAGACTACAAGACAAACTAGAAAGTCTAGGCATGGATGCTTCTGAAAGGTGTTGGATGCTGAGATGGGAAGAACTTAGAAATAAACTAGCTGTGGAGTTATCAGCAGAAGAAGCCTGGGATACTGCAAGGTAGCATACCCAAAGAGTAGATGGTAGCAAGCCATTTACCTGAGGAAGCAGCTGGGAAAGTGTGTCGATTCTGTCTAGGTTGCAAGCTGGGCGTCCTTCCCACCCCTCTATGAATTCAGGCTCGTGGCACAGGTATAATAATTATTCCAAATGGCTAGCAGGTGTGGCTATCCATCTTATGGGCATACTGGTCTCCAAACTTATTCTCCCAATCAGCAAATGCTCAAGTAAGGCCCAAGGAAATTAAAGAAAATAAATTCTCTTGAGGTATTTATGGAGGCCACCGAGATAGAAATTTGACAGCTGAGAACTTGCCTGGATGCCAGGCAAACTCAAGAAAGGTCAAAGCCCTTGGAGCAATCAGCTTGGGAAGTTGAGGAACCAAAGTGCAAGGAGGAAAATGTGCAATCTCAATGCATCTCAAAATGACGAAAGGTGGAATTTCACCATGCAGAGAAACGTGTTGCTAAAGTTTCTTTCCTGTATTCTCCAGAGGTGGGTGGGGGGTGGGTGGGTGGGGGAACGGAGCAAACTGCCTTTGTCATAAGCAAGAGTTTTAATATTGCACATTCCATTCTGGCTCTATCAGTCAATCAGTTAGTCACTTCCTCTTTGTTGCTACCATCAAATTTGATTCATTCTTTTAAATCTTCTTTCCCCACTGTCTCTAGTCCCCTTGTCTTCATTCTCTCCCCTATCTAGCCATAGGAATCCTTCAATACTGCGAATTTGATCTTTTTCTTTTTCTTTTTGTGCCAGCACTGGGGCTGGAGGTAACAGCATCGAGGACTTTTCTGCCTCAGCTGGATTTGAGCTACAATCCTTATATCTCAGCCTCCTGAGTAGCTACCATTAAAGATGGGAGCCATGGGTGCCTGGCTCAGGCTGGCTTTGAACCATGATCCAGAGATCGCAGTCTCCTGAATAGCTAGGATTGCAGGCATGAGCCACCTGTGCCCAGCAAAACAATAATCTTGATAAATGATTTAGATGATCCACTACTATTGTAGCCATCACACCTTTTGGAACTGAAAATGAGAGAATTGAAAAGAAACGGAAAGGTGAAAAAGAGCAAAGGATCAGGAGATGTCTGTATTTCCTCTGTGTGCATAATCATTTGCTTTTACCAACTTCTTGAGTCAGAAATACAGTTTCCCCTGCAGTTATGTCTGTGTGAGCACTGAAGCCCACTCTGGACTCAGAATGCATTCCACTGGGCCTGGGGGATACATGTACGAAAAATACTCGTAGAACAATTGTTGCTTCAGTGGTGCTCAGAATGCGGGTTCTCTTCCCAATGTGCCTGTTTCCACTTACTTTTTAGTTGTTGCTTTATGCTTTCTGTCTCTGTGCATCTGGATATATTGCTCATTTCAAGGAAAAAGAGAAAAATGTCTCCCTTCAAAGAACTGAGCTGTCTGAACTTAGGGTCAAGTTTGTGGTGCTGATTTCCCTCCTTCTGTTCTTCACTTTGTTAAAGACTTTGGTGGTATTTTTCCCCATTGATGCTATTTTTCTTTAAAGTCTTGAATTATTCTATAAGTCTCCAAGGCTTGACCCCACCCGACTCATCACATAGATTGCTGGGCTTTGGCAGCAAGCCTTGCTTCGCAATCTCTGCCCTTTGAAACACATTTTCCTGCCAATCCCAATGCAAGCCATGTCTTCTACTTCTTTCTTACCTCAGGGCATCTGTTATTATTTACCACGTAATTGTCTAGCTATTTGTCCACTTCAGAATGCATCTTTAGAACTAGTGTGTCTGACACTGATCTCTACGTGGGATGGCCTGATTCAAGTAAAATAAAACCACTCACATTCTCCCTGGTTTCCAGAGTGGAAGTGAGAAAGCGATGCTCAAAAGAAGAGAGAACCGTCCCCAAATTGCAAGTGAGTATATCAAAACCAAAGCAGTTGTTTTTGCAATTCCAAGATAGCTACAAGGAAGTTGCCCAAATATATTTGAAAAAACAAAGGATAAAGATAGGTCAGTCCTATTCAGGAACATAACCCAAGTGCCAAGGAAGCAGAATGATGTCTTTACCCCGTTGCTTATTAAGAGGAATCTTAGCAAAATTCACAACCAACCTCCCCGTAGCCACGGGTCAGTGACCATCCCTTACTCTAGCAATCCTTGTCAACTCACCAGCTCCAGTATCTATATGTTTGGAAGAAGATGAAAATAAAATTTTTGATAAATTCCCCTTTATCTTTATCAACTGTTTTCTACAGAAAGTGAAAAGATCTCATCTGCTATGCTATTACACATCCTGGACCTCTTGTGCACAGTAGAACCAACAAAGAATATGTTCTGTCATAGTGAGTTGTCATATTGAGACTGTGTGTGTGTGTGGTGTGTGTGTGTGTGTGTGTGTGTGTGTGTGTGTGTGTGCTAGGGCTTGAACTCAGCAACTTACACTCTCATTTGGCTTTTTCACTCAAGGCTTTTTTTTTGTGGTCAAATTGAACTTTCCGGGGCTGGGGATATGGCTTGGTGGTAGAGTGCTTGCCTCACATACATGAAGCCCTGGGTTCAATTCCTCAGCACCACATATATTAGAAAAAGCCAGAAGTGATGCTGTGGCTCGAGTGGTAGAGTGCTAGCCTTGAGCAAAAAGAAGCCAGGGGCAATGCTCAGGCCCTGAGTCCAAGCCCCAAGACTGGCAAAATAAAATAAAATAAAAAATTGGACTTTCCTTCCCTGGCTGCCTTCAAATCACAATCCCCAGAACTCAGCCTCCTGAGAGGCTAGGATGACAGGTGTGAGTCACCAGCTCCACGCTAAATTTTTATTGCTTCATAACATATTACCCCAAACTTAGCAGCTTAAAGCAACACTAGTGTGTGTGTGTGTGTGTGTGTGTGTGTGTGTGTGTCACAGTTCTATAGATCCAAAGAACAAAGCTGGTGTTACTGTGTCCTTCATTCAGAGTCCACAAGTCTGAAATCAGGCTATCATTCAACTCTTAAACCTTCACAAAGACTTTTATTTGTAGAATAATGCCAAGTAAGCTGTAAGAGATGAACACTGTGCTAGCCTACGGTAGGATAGGATAGTTCACAGTAGTCATTGTCCCCAAGCTTGTTCTTCAGTAATTAGTATAGAGTTAGGCCAGTGGCAGAGACACAACTATTCAAGCTAGAGTTTCCGAAGTTCAGCAAAATTCAGGCCAAGCAACTGGAAAATGATAGTTGGTAGTTGCCAACCGTCTATTCAGGAATGCACATCTGGATGAACACTCCCTCGTCCAGATGTTTTCAAGTGGCTAGACACTTGGCAAACCCAATGGCCATGTATAATTGACTACAAGTTCTGTAAACATCCAGATGTGTGAAACTGCTCCCTTTCTTTTCCACCTGCAACCTTTCACCATATGGACGTCGATGCGTATGTGTGACCGAGTTCACTAGGAGCTGTTGTGATTCACTGGGTCTCCACAGAAACAAAACGATAGATGACTCACCACCACAGATGGATGTTAACAACCCTAAAACTTAATTTGTAGTTAATTAACAGTGGTCCTCCACACACTTGAAACATGAGGGCTGAATTTTTCCTTCCAATGTTTTCTTTTTCAAATAGTACCCATCTTTACAAATAATTCTACATCATCTTCTGGAAGTTAGCTCTTATTGCCTATGTTTTGTAAAACTAGACCACCACAGAAAATAACAAAGACAGTGCACTGAACCATATTCTTTGTTGCTCTTTGCCTAATTCCTATTATTTCAGAAGATTGGCTCCAGCTCTCTTAAACATTATAGGTAGTTTCTTACATCAGGTAGTCTATCAACTCATTCTTTGATTGGTCACTGAGTACCAGTGGAAGAAATACTGTACAAGAAGGTGTCATGATCTAAAAGAACCACAATATTTCAATGCTTTTGAGCTTGTAGTCTTTCATAACAGCACAACAAGAATGTCCTGGCATGTAAAGGCCCTTTGGTAGATTAAGCTTCCATAGTTGCAATGTGTATTAAATGACTTGCCAACAAGTAGAGTCCACAATGTGGCCCCTATTTCAAATCCAGGGCTTTTTTCTTTTCAACAAACCAAGATTTCTGATAATATTGCCCAGTATGAACCCAAGTTTTGAGGTATCACACAGGTGCCTTGTGAAAAGTGTTACTTGGTAAAATAGTCAGGAGAAATTAGTGAGACTTTTCCTGAACAGTTTGGACTTCCCACAAACTTAACTGGCTATGAAAAACTTGTATCAAAAATTTTATTCCTTTAATTCTGGAATGCTATAGCACAGTTTGGAAACACCCACCTAACAGTAATGGAGCTGCTCTCAATTAAGGGATTCGAGTCAGCAGCAGCAAATCTTACTTAATTTCCTTTTAGAAGTGTTTGTGTTCCAGCCAACTTTGCCCTTGGCTAAGGTCAGGTACATCCATATCATTAACTTGATAGCTTCTTTATGGCCAACAAAACAGCCAAACTTGGTATTGTCATCTTAAAAATTAAACAGAAGCCAGGTGCCAGTGGCTCACTCTTGTAATCCTAGATAGGCAGAAGGCTAAGATCTGGGGATCCTGGTTTGAAGCCAGCTGGGGCAGGAAAGTCCATGTGTGACTCTTATCTCTAATTAATCATCAAAAAGCCAGAAGTGCAGAAGTGCAGGTGTAGCTTAAGTAGCAGAGCACCAGCTCTGAGTGAAAAAGCTAAGCCCTTATACTTGGGAGCACCCATGTGCATAGGTGTGTGCGCACAAGCACACACACACACTGGAAACTTGCTATGTTGTGGTATAAAAATGATGGTGGATCACAAAGAGGGATACAAACTGTAACAAAAGGGACTATGGCTCTGTGTAGACCTTCCTGACTGGAATCACCATGCTGATATTCTCCTTTCTGATCTTAGAAAGTCTTCTCATAGTTAAAGCAGTCATTATCATCATACCTAACTTATACAGAAGAGAGGGGAAGACTAGTGGCCCCATCGTGTAATGGACAGAAGAGGGGGGAGAATAAATGAAAAAAAGAAAGTACGAGAACAAGGAATGCTGTAAGTGCTATTTGCACACATGGCTGCATTTAGAGGAAGGTCTCAAAACCATTTTGTACCACCAAAAAAGAAAACCTGGGGCTGTTAGGAGAACTCCTGGCATGTCCAGGAGACCGTGATTTACACTCTTTCCTTCTCCAAGAAGGCAGAAGGAAACCATCTTCCTTAATTGCCATCACTCCATTTCCCCAAGCATCCCAGGCCAAGCAGGCAAAGTGAGGGTGGCCCACTGCAAGGTGGTATTCCAGAACACTGCGGAAAGGCACAGACCTAACGGAATCTCATTTGCCACTCAAATGCTTGGCCTGCGACAATAACAAAAATGTTCCCAAGGACAGGAGGGACCTTTTCCATTGTTCAGCTCAGCATTCCACAAGTCAGCACAGAAGGCGTTGCAATTGTAATTATTCTGCTCCGCATCCCACCCCAGCCGCCCTCCAGAAGGTTCTCCACAGCCCAGCCCAGTCTCCAGAGAAGGGAGAAGGCACAGAGGGGAATGTTTGTGGCCAGACAGTCTCTAATTAGTCAAAATGAGAACCATGGTTGGCCTTTCCTCTGGGCTGGCCTGGAAGAAACACCCTGCATTGTTGGGTAGGATAGAGGGGAATTGCTTGGCCTGGGTATGAAATTCCAAACGGGAATCTTCTGGGATGCATAATGACCGTGACCTGTTCCACCCAAGCAGTCAGCACTCCGGAAATTCAGACGGTGTCAGGCAATGTCTAGAGCAGAAGGTGATGTGGCTGCTACACCACGGCTCTCCAAGTCCATGGGGCACAGGTGCCACTTGTGAGTTTATGGTGAAAGGCCTGCAGCATTGCAGCTCATCCTGGGACAGATGCCAAGAGTCCGAAAGCTCCACAGTAAGCTCTCCCCCACCAGCATAACTGCAGTCCAGGTGATCTGCCCCCCAACATTTGTGGAGAGGAACCCACCTGGAGAGGCTGCCAGGAAGAGATTTTCAGCAGAGTGAGGTCCAGCTTCTGATAAAGCTGCTTTCCCTCTTATTCCTCAGCAACAGAAGGATGTGACGATGCTCATGGCTGACACCATGATGATGAAATGCCAGTCAATAGATTGAAAGACAATGATTGGGTACAAATTCTAGCGCCCATACCAGAATTCCTGGAAAACATGCTTTTCTGAAACCCCAGCATCAGACAAAGCCTATGAAGAGAAGCACATTTTCTGCATGAGCAGGAGCCATGTGCACACAAACTGTAAAGCAGCCAATACGTACTTGTGGTGGCTCTTACTACTGCGGGAAGGTGAACTGTGGGATCCAAAAACTTTTTAATTAATCCATAGAAAAAAAATTTCAACACAGAAAGGCAAGCAAACAGTTATCCAGGGTCTTCAAAACTCAGTGTAGGCATTAGGAATATAGATATAGAGACACAGACGTAGAGATAGATTATATTAGATGTAATATGTACATACATATCTATGAGCATATAGTATGTATATGCACACATATAGAGCAAATATGATAACCAAATCTCCTTTTGTGGAATGAGTAGTTGAAAGCCCTAAAGCCTTCAGTGACTTCAACTTACTCCTTTTCTTTTTTTTTTTAATTTCTATTTAGTTTTTATTATCTTGAAGTAGGTATATTAAGAGGTTTCAATCCAGTGTACCAATTTATGACAATACTGGATCTTTTCTGCTTTAGTTTCCAATTATTTCATTGTGAAGGAGGTTGAATAATTTTTCATGTATTGACTAACCTCATTAAAACTGGCTTATCACCTTGACTAATTAGCCCCATGGCTTGTTTGCCTTGTACTACTGACATAAAAACTCTTCTGAATAAAAGATTTGAGGAAATAATAACCAAAAGTTTCCTCGGTTTGGTATAAGAAAAAATTTGGCCTTTCTTTCAACCCCAACCAGGGACATTACAAAATATAGAAAGAAAAAACTAAAATTAGAGAAGTTCATGAAGATGTACATAAAAGTCCTTAACAAAGGATTCAAAGTCAAATACAGTACCCCAAGTTAAAAACCGATTAGCACAATGTGTCTTGATAGGTGTTACTGCTCTCTGTCTCCTGACTACAGTCCAATGAAAGCAACCCCATGACCACACCAGCACGTTGCTTCCTGTGCTCATGTGTTCAACAACCGGGCAGAATTTTCCAGGCAACTCTAATTCTTTTCTAAGTCAGAGAACAAAGAAGTCTGCGGCTCTTGGGCCTGTCTCCCTCAGAAAGCCATCAGTCCCTAGGAATGCACCTCCGTGCCCAGCTCTAGGACCCAGCTGTCACCCAAACTTCTCCATCTCCCGATTAAACTTTTAGTAAACATTCAGACGTCCAGGAGTCTATGTGCAGACAGAAAACGAAAATGGGGGTGGAGAGAGAAATAGAGTAAGGGAAAAGGAACTAGGAAAGAAGAGTCCCCAAGAAACGCTGGACAAACACACTTAATAATTTCCACATCTGGCAGGGAGCAGGGCCCCGTGTAGGTAGCAGATCCTGGGGGAGCGCGGGGCTGACGCGGCAGTCCTTCACGTGCGGCAGCTCTGTCCTCCTCACCGGCCACCACGCTCACAAGCTGGTCCTTACATTAGCAGTCTCCTTTCCACCAGAATACCTTTAAAAATCGAGATCATTGGCAATCCCCAAGGCCTCAGCCTTCATGCAGGAGAGCCAGAGGGCTTAAGTCAAAAAGCTGCTCAGGGACTTCCAAGAGGAATCAGCAGAAAGGCAAAGGAAATGGATACTTAACCTCCACTGCGTCCAGCGAATCACTCCTCCCTCACTGCCCCTGGAGCACAGAGAAGGCCAGGCGCGGCTTCCCAGCCCCACCGCGGGTCCTCTGGGTGCTGCCATGGCTCTGTGAGGACTCCTGAGAGAAGCTGGTGGGGTGGGAAGGGAAGTCCACCAACCATCTCCCATCCTGGCTACCTGTGACGCTTGAGGCAGCTTGTTGTAACCACGCTCAACTCAGATTCTAGATCTCTTTCATCAGATAGTTGTGATTCTCCCCGTTTCTGAGAAAGAATTTCTGAGAAAGTCAAAGTTAAAATTCAGTAGGAAAGAACAGTCTTCTTCCTAATAAAATGCATTATACATGTAAAAGAAGGCTGTAGAGGGTATAAGAAGTAACTTTTATATAAATATGATGTTTAAAAACATTATTATTCTTCCTTCTCAATATTATATTCTTTCCTATATGCTATCTGTGATTGCTTACTAACAGTTTTGTGTCTTGTTTACCAAATATCGTATACCCTTCTTTTCGTTGTTTTTCTTGTATCTGTGTGCTGACAAAGATTTCCAGTAGGATATTGAATAGAATAGACATCAGACAGTTAAATGCATGTTCTAAACTGTTTTATAACTGACTATGGTATTCATTTTATATTGTTTACAAACACCCTTTGTTATATTAAGAAAGTTCTTTTCAACTCCTAGCTTGATAAAAGTTCCAACCACGAGAAAATGGTGGACTTTGAAAATATTTTCCCCCTAGTATCTAAAATTAAGTGAGTCCTATATTTTTCTTGCTTTTCTTGAGAGAGATTCCATTGATAATTTTTCCTTCATTCCACATACTGAACTAAATTCAATTATAGAATATTTACTGTTTGGTTATAGCATATTTTCCCCATACAGTGAATTCCATTGCTAGCATTTTAAGACTTTGACAAACATGTACTGATTTTTACTGTACAGTTTCTCATGTTTTACTTAAGACTTTTTAAATCAATGCACGTGAGTGGTACAAGGTGGGAGGGGACTCCACTGTGACACTCCTACACTCGTGTGCAAAGCACTTCAAACTCATCCACTCCATCTGAAAATATTCAAGCATGTGGAGACTGAAGAAGGCATAGTTCAATGTTTCATTGAAGAAACAAGGCAGGCCGGGGAGGAATCCAAAATTTCCTAGAATCCAAAGAAAATGGAAACACAACCTTTCCATCCGCTGGGGCACAGCAAAGGCAGCACACAGAGCAAAGTTTATAGCCATGAGCACCTATGTGAAAAAAAAAATCTAGAGAGATCTCAAATAGCCTAATTATAGACCTGAAACTCCTAGACAAACAAGTACAAGCCAAATTAAAACCAGTAGATGAAGAAAAATAACAAAAATTAGGGCACAAATTAACACAATGGAGACAGGAAGCTATATAAATGATCAATGAAAGGAAACATTGGTTCTTTAAAAGATAAACTTGATAAGCAAGTTTTTCACAGTTGGAGAAGGAACTAGCACAACTGAAGAGAGGAAAATACAAAAAAGTCTTGTGGTGTAAAGCAGAATTAGAATGTCTGAAGAGCCCCTCATTGCTATAGGTATAAGGCAGGTGTGTGCATAGACATGATGGACACATGCGCAAATGTGTGCACATGCACACACCTTTGTGCACATCTATACTTAAGCCTTTTAGATTTTTCTGCAGCTTCCAGCGCCTGGAAGCCACAAAGCCCCATAAGTATGAGCACTTGACACACAGATCACTGTTTCTAACACACCCTCCTTCACTAGGAAGGAGCCACAGGTCTACGGAGAGATGAGTTGTTCTAGGCTGGAGTTGAGGAAGTACAAGGTGAGCATCTTACTGTGCCAGAAGGTAAGTTGTACTTTTCAAAAGATGGTAATTATAAAAGGACACAGAGATGGCTTCAAGAAAATTCTACTGCACAAAGCTATGACAATGAGTAAGCTCCAAATAATAATAGTAAGCATTTCAGACTATCTAATTAAATAAGAATCAAGAGTGTTTGTTGGTGTAGGTAGATAGGCCTTTAGTATAGACAGAGAGGAGAGATGGGTGAATGGATGCATGCATTAGATAGAGGGTAAATGGATAGATAGTACATACATATATACATACATACACACATACATTCATAGATGAGATAGATGATAGCTATGTGGATACATAGATATATAGATACATAGATGAGATAGATGCTAGGTAGATAGATGGACAAAATTTAGTAGCTCCTGTAGATAAAAATATGATGATTTCTCCAAACATTAACAACAGAACCATCATATGATCTAGCAATGGCAATTCTGGGTGTATATACCCCAAGAAAAAACAGCAGAGTCCTAGAGAGATATTTGTGCACTCTGGCTCATAGCTGCACTGTTCACATAGTCACAAGGTGCCCGTGTATGAATGAATGCATACACTGCATGTAGCATAAATGCAAGAGTATTGCTCTGTCTTGAAAAGGAAGAAAATTTGGACATTTATTGCAGTAGGGTGGAACCTAGGGGACATTATGGTTAAGATAACAAGCTAGTCATAATATTGTAGGAATCCAGGGGCACAGTGCAGTTAAGTTCACAGAAACTCTAAGTAGAATAGGGCTTGCCAAGGAGAGGGGATGAGGAAATGGAGAGTTGTTTAATAGATATGGGTTTTTTTTGTTGTTGTTGTTTTAATGACAGTACTGAAGCTTGAACTCAGGGCCTTATGCTTTTGCTTGGCATTTCCCCTCAAGGTTGGCACTCTACTGCTTGAGTCACTCCTCCACTTGCTGTTTGTGGGGGTTAATTGGAGCTAAGAGTCTCTTGGATTTGTCTGTCTTTGAACCTCTGTCCTCAGATCTCACCCTCCTGAGCAGCTAGGATTACAGCTTGAGCCACCAGCACCTGGTCCTTTCTCTTTGGTTTCGATGATAGCTTTAGAAGCATTCTTGCATCTGTTGTGACTGGTAAACAATGCTGTGTCTACTATATTTGACACCTGGAACAAATGCTTTGTGACATTATTTATTTTATATGACAAGGTCATTTTCTGTTCATACCTATAGAATAAAATAGCAATTTTCAAATATTTCCCACACTGCAGTATTTAATTTCAATCAGGTTTAACTCCAGTTATAAAGCTGCATGATCCCTTTTAAAAAAAATTTTTTTTTTTTGTCCAGTCCTGGGGCTTGGACTCATGGCCTGAGCACTGTCCCTGGCTTCTTTTTGCTCAAGGCTAGCACTCTGCCACTTGAGCCACAGCACCACTTCTGGCCATTTTCTGCATATGTGGTGCTGGGGAATCGAACCCAGGGCCTCATGTATATGAGGCAGGCACTCTTGCCACTAGGCCATATCCCCAGCCCCTAAAAATTTTTTTTACCCAATATCCAGTCTACACTCCAGACCAAATAATTATTTCAACTTTGAAAAAAATCTGCCATGCGTTTTTATTTTTCCTGTTTTCCTGTTTGGTAAGAATTTATTTTAAAAAAATCATCAGGTTTTCCAGTGTCAAGCGTTTCCTTTGCTCTTTTCTCCATTTCTTTGAATAGCAGAGAAACATCCATATTTCTTCTGAAAAACATCCGTATTTCTCCTTGGCCTCCTCTCGGAACTGGATTAAGTCTTTGCCATCTGGAAGTGGTCCTGACTGGCAGCGATGTCAAAACAGATGAGAACATCACGGGCATTCTCCTCCTCACCAAAGCCCTGCCTTCGCTAGAGCCACGTTCTTCTCTGTTTGTTTCTTCAGTCCAGACAGTGCCAACACTTCCTCTCTCTTCCTGTCAGTGTTTACATGAGGCGATCCCTCCCTGTCTCTCTCAGCAATGTCAGCTGAGCCTTACAATGTTGCCGGTACCCATGCCTTCGAAGACCACAGTGCACTACCTGGCTTTCTTTTTTGCTTTTTAAAATATTCCCTTTGTCGGCTGGGATGTAGCTCAATGGCAAAGCACTTGCTTAACAAAATGCAACGTCCTGGGTTCAATCCCCAGTATCAGAAAAAAAAAAATTCCCTTTGTTCAGCCAGGTACCTCACTGCTGGCTCACGCTTGTCATCCCAGGTACTCACAAGGCTGAGATCTGAGGATCACCATTTGAAGCCAGTCTAGGCAGAGAAGTCTGTAAGACTCTTATCTCCAATGATCCAGCAAAAATCTAGAAGTGAAGATGTGGCTCAAGTGGTAGAGAGTCAGCCTTGAGCACAAAAACCAAGTGAGAACTTGAAGACCCACATTCAAGCTATACTAGTAGCACAAAAATTAAAATCTTGTATAAAATATGTGTGTCAATAATTGTCTAATAATTAGTAGATTTTAATACAATCAAGTTCATGCAATAATTCACTGAACCTATGGAACCCTTTCTTCTCTAGCATTGTTATGTCATCTAAAAAGAAATGTTGAAGAATTTAAGAACCCATTTTCGCTTATTTTTATTCATTTGTTTGGGCTTGAACTCAAGCACAGAGGACTCACTGTTCACTTTTTGCTCACAGCTGGCACTCTACTACTCAAGCCATCTCTCCACTTCCAGTTTTTTGGTTCTTCATTGGAGGTAAGAGTCTTGTGAGCTTTCCTGCCCAGGCTGGCTTTGAACTATGATCCTAAGATCTCAGCCTTCTGAGTAGCTGGGATTACAGGTGTGAACCACCCAGTAGGTGGAGAAATGTTTAAGAGAACCTCACACACATGAATTAGTAACTGTCTCGACTTTCAGAAGCCCTGGGAATGTTCAGGTTCTAGCACATTCTGTAAAGTCTTTCTTTGCAATGAGATTAGGCTCTTAGATCACATAATGAAGGGTCCACCCTCTACATTCCCAATAAAGATTAATTGGGCTGCAGTGAAGCATCTGTGTTCCAGTGGCTCCCCAGGCTGTAGGGCCAAACTCGTCCATCATCACAGACAGGCACATGGAAGCTGCCTCTCACTGGGCAGGGGGACTCCCTGAGGGCCTGTCCCTGGGGCTCCTCCTCAGAAGTTTCTAGAGAAGCTTCCCACTCACCTGTGAAAGCTGCTTCCTGTGAAGCGGCCAGCACAGCTGAGCCTTTGAAAACACAGCAGATGGAACCCGCTGAAAGGTAGCTTTACAGCCACCCGGAATATGGAAAACATTTCTGCCATAGCTCCCTACCCAAAATAGCCATTGGTGACATTGAAACCGCACTCTGTTGTCGAAAACAAGTGTGAGTATTTTAGTTCATGCTTGGCATTCAGCCCATCTGTAAGTGTGGGGTTTACCCCAAGGCCCAGCGAAGGATTTTGGGAGCCTGGCTGTGTCCCCAGCTTCTGTCCTCCAGCTCTCCTTGCCTAAGTGTTGACAGATGGCTGCTGCAGGTGGCCACAGAACTATGTGTGATCAAGAGACTCTCAAGTTGGGCAACAGTGGCTCATGCCTATAATCCCAGCTACTCAGGAAGCTGAGATCTGAAGATCACGTTCAAAGCCAATCTTGGCAGGGCAGTCCATGAGACTTTTATTGCCAATTAACCGCTGAAAAGCTGGAAGTGGAGGGGTGGCTCAAGTGGTAGAGCACTAGCCTTGAGTGAAAAAGCTAAGGGACAATGCCCAGGTCCTGAGTTCAAGCCAGGACAAGCAAAAAAGAAAAAAGAGTGTGTGAGCAAGAGAGAGAGAGAGAGAGAGAGAGAGAGAGAGAGAGAGAGAGAGAGATCCTTTCAACAAGCAGAAGAAATTCATAGTCACAGCTCCACAAACTGGGTGTGCACTCCACGCCCAAAAGGACATGCTATGTGGACAGCCTGCCTGCAGACTCACAGAGGCAAAAGTAGAGCATCAACAAAGGAGGATTCCAATGCCTAAACTCCTTTGAACAAACAACTTGCACCTTAACACAATGAATACCAGGAAGCTAGAACTCATGTTGTCAGACCAGAAGGAAGTCAAGGGGAAGGAGCTAGATGACTAAAGAGAGGAAGGGAAGGTGAATACGGTCATCACAGTCAATGTCCATACACATGTATTCATGGGACCAGGGAACCTGAGGGGATGGGTGGAGTTGGGAGAGATGGGGAAGGATGGAAGGGGTGACGTTGATCAAGATGAAATTCTTTAACAGTATGGAGGTTTCTCAAAAAGCTCAATATAGACCTACCCTATGACCCAGCCATACTACTCCTAGGCATCTATCCTAAACAGCAAAACCCAAGATATCAAAAAGACATTTGTACTTCCATGTTTATCGCGGCACAATTCACAATAGCCAAAATATGGAAACAACCCAGATGCCCCTCCACTGATGAATGGATCCAAAAAATATGGTACTTATACACAATGGAATACTACATAGCGATTAGGAATGGTGAAATATTGTTATTCGCAGGGAAATGGTCAGAACTCGAACAAATTATGTTGAGTGAGACAAGCCTAGAACACAGAAAACAAAGGGGCATGATCTCCCTGATATATGACTGTTAACAAAGGGAGACGGAGAGACAGTAGAGACCAAGTCTGTGAATACTGTATATGTTCTTGATACATTGTATATTGCATATATGTCTACCTGACCTAGACAAGGGATAGAAAAACAGGTCGTAAGATATCACAAGAAATGTACACACTGCCCTACTATGTAACTGCACCCTCTTTGCACAACACCTTGTAAAAAAATTTATGTTCAATTAATAAAAAAAGATGAAATTCTTTTGTACAACTACTTCAAGATAATATAAATAACTAATAAGTATTACAGCAGAGTGTATCTAATGACAACTATATATTAATGCTAGTAGCAATTCCTGCCATTCATCCTGGCAGACAACTTCAAGTTCTCTCTAATTCTCACAACTGCAGTATGTCTCGCCATAACCACTTAATAAATGAAGATATGGAATCACTGAGACATAAAGTTCCTTAGCCAAGGTCACAAAGCTAGTAATGCCTTCAATATTTATCTCTCAACTCTTATTATATTGTCAGTAATTAAAACACAGTTGAAATAGAAATGGAGAACCAAAGTTATTAGGCAAAGATGATGCCTTAATATATATGGTACGTACTGAGCGAATTCTCCTTGCATACGATGAAGACCTTCAGCAGCACCATCTTGGCTTAGCAAAATTGGGGGCTGGGCAGCACTTTGGCAGCCAGAATCTGTTCCCAAGTACCAAGTTCACGTCAACCTCTGTCTGCTTCTGCTATTCTCCCTAATCTTTTTTCTTTTTGGTGCTGCTCCTAGGACTTGAACTCAGAGTCTGGGTGGTGTCTCTCAGCTTTTTTTGCTCAAGGCTGGTGCTCTACCACTTAAGCCACACATCCACTCTAGCCCTTCAGTGGTTAGTTGGAGATAAGAGTCTCGTGGACTTTACTACCTAGACTGGCTTTGAACCATGCTCCTCAGATCTTAGTCTCCTGAGTAGCTGGGAAGACAGCACCTGGCTAGAGCTTGGTATTTTTTTGTAACTATGCTTTTGACATCCACAGCTCTCCACAGATGAATAGTGCACTATTGGCATGCACTTATTGCTCTATTCAGCTACTTGCACACAAGAAAACCACACATTTTTGTCCAGCTCTCTCAAGAAACACACCCACATAAACATATGGAAGCAATATGCAAACACATGCAAAGAGATTTGCAAATGAACTCACAAACAAATCTGTAAAGTCAGTATGGAAAAATCCCATGGTCATTTACACATCTCTCCTGTCCTTCTCTCAAGTCTGTTCTACCTGAAAATAAGTAACCTGTTGTACATTCCACTACTGAGCAGGAGAAACTTTCAATTCAAAGTAAAGGCTCTCTACCCTAGAAATGCGGGGGGGGGGGGGGGGGGGGCGGGGCAAGGGTGGGCCAGGACACACTTCTTCCCACTGCCCAGAGAGCTACATCTGCTGTTGCTGCTGAGTCCCTTATATACAATGGTGTGGTATCTGCACCAGAGCTGTGTACATTCCTACATCTCTCTCTAGGTTACCTGAATCTAATCTAAGACAAGGCCAGTGCTAGATGAATAATTTTAATCTAGACAGAAAAGATAAACATGTACTTATACCCACATAGGAAAGAGAGGGAGAGAGAGATTGAGAGGAAAATGCAGAGGAAATAAAAAACTGTAAAACAAAGAAGGGAGAGCGATGAGGCAGAGACAAACAGACAAACAGACAGATAGATAGTAGATATGATGGATAGATAAGAGATACTTCTTTGAAAGATAAACTATATAGACACATAGATAATAGATACAAAGATATGATAGATTCATAGGCAATAGATAGCTAGTAGATAGATACACACATACATATACATGGTATATAGATGATGGATATAGAGAAAGAACATGTTTGTACTGGTGGGACTGCCTGAGAGGTTTAGCCACAATGAAGGAAACAAGAATATTAGGGGGGTAAACAAGACTGGGAAAAGGAGTTAAAGAAAGAATCTAAAAGAAAGAAAAGAAAAGAAGAAAAAAAGAAAAAGAGAAAGAAAGGAAAGAAGGAAGGAAGGAAGGAAGGAAGGAAGGAAGGAAGGGAGGGAGGGAAGGAGGGAGGGAGGGAGTGAGGGAGGGAGGGAGGGAGGGAGGGAGGGAGGGAGGGAGGGAGGTTGGCTGGAAGATCCAATTCCTGGCACCCCTGGGATGTTTACAAAGCCCATGGTACATACATAGTTGCATGATTCACTGACTGACTGAATGTGCCAGGTGCTAATTATGTGTAAAGTATCTTGTAAACCAGAAGTTACTTCACAAATGTGAGTTCTTAGAAAGGTCCCATGGTTATTTCTATCTCCCCCCATTCCTCTACATCTTCACTAAATTTTAGCCAATTCAAGTGAAGCCCAGAAGGACACCTAGGGGGCTGACCCCAGGGCAGCTGTAAGGGCAGCACAGGAAACTGGATCTCAGAGTTCATCCAGAGCCCTTGGCCTGGTCACAAGGCTCCCCCGATGGCTGACAATGCAGTCCTCACCCCAGAGTTCCCAAGGATGGGCTGCAAGCACACATGCATGTCACACTCAGCTCTTAAATCATCCTGGAGCCCAGGCGAGTAAGTCCTGGAAAGTGGGAACAGAAAACAGGACCTCCTCTCTGGAAGTGGCTCCCTTCACTGCCAGCTCTCTGCCCCTGTCCCCTGTGACACTGCTAACACACGGAAAGGCACATGGTCCAGTCAAACCTAGAAAATGGAGGATCAGACGCCAAAAAGGAATAGACTACCTGGTGTCCTGGGGCCAGGCCTGGGCTGAGTAAGGCTTCACACTGAAGTTGGTCCCTGAGTAATGGACAGGCATTCATACAAAAACCAAACAAGAGTGATCTTGCTTCTATCCAGTAATCCAACATGAAGGAGAGAACAACAACAAAGACAAACCCTGCAAATAAAAATTAGGAAAGGTTTGGGTGTTTTTTTTTTTTTTTTTTTTTTTTGCATTTGTTACTATTATTGTAAAAGTGATAGGCAGAAGGACTACAGTTACATAAGCCAGGTACAGAGCACATTTCTTTTTGGATAATGTCACCCCTTCCCTAGTTCTCACCCAGTTCTCCCCTCTAGTCCCACCCACAAGTTGTAGAGTTCCTTTTCAACATAGTGTCCAGTGTCCATTGCTGCACTTGTTCACCCTTTGTCCCTCCATTTCTGTGCCCCTCTTCCCTTCCCAAAGACAGATAAACAAACAAACAAGACAAAAAGAAAAGAAAACAAAAACAGCAACAAAGAAAAAGGCATTTTGTTTCCATTTCCTGGGGTTCATTTTGATAAACATTATTTTATATGGTTAGATGTACATAGCTATTGAACCTTTGTGAGCCTCTCTTAAGAATAACTTCCTTTGGTCTCACTCTGTGAATACCTAGAGACCTGTATAATTTATCTAGTCCCAGTGTATTTTTATTTTTTAACAATCCAGTGTGCTTACTTGTAGATTTAGTGCATTCTAGTTTCCACAAATGAGAGAAACCATGCAACGTTGTTTCTTTGGGTCTGGCTTATAGAAGTTATGAAGTTTAATAGAAATTTTCATGAAGAAAAAATTTTTTAGTATGCTTTGATGATGAGAAATGATACAAAATCTTTATTTTAAAAATGTTTTCTTGGGGGGCTGGGGATATAGCCTAGTGGCAAGAGTGCCTGCCTCGGATACACGAGGCCCTAGGTTCGATTCCCCAGCACCACATATACAGAAAACGGCCAGAAGCGGCGCTGTGGCTCAAGTGGCAGAGTGCTAGCCTTGAGCGGGAAGAAGCCAGGGACAGTGCTCAGGCCCTGAGTCCAAGGCCCAGGACTGGCCAAAAAAAAAATGTTTTCTTGGCCAGGTGCTGATGGCTCACACCTGTAATCCTAGCTACTCAGAAGGCTGAGATCTGATGATCTCAAGATCAAAGCCAGCTCAGTGGGAAAATCATTGAGACTCTTACCTCCAATTAACCACCAAAAAGCCAGAAGTGGAGCTGTGGCTCAAATGGCAGAGTGCTAGCCTTAAGCAAAAAAAGCTCAGAGACAGCACTCAGACTCTGAGTTCAAACTCCAATACTGGTACGCAGGCGCATGTAAACACACACACACACACACACACACACACACACACACACACACACACAAATTTAGACTATAGTCCAGGAGGAATAAACTAAGTAGAAACAAATACAATAGGATCTCAGATAAGGAAATAAATGGAAAGACAGGGATAACCTTTAACCCGGAAGGATAAAGTTTCAATAGGCTGGAGGCCCTGCAAGTCATCACTAGGAGCCATTCATTCTCGAGAAGGAAACAGACTTCCTGAGGGTCCCCTAGCTCCTCGGTGGAGGCCCTGGTACCAGTAGGAGAAATGGCGGTTCATTAAGGGTGAATTAAACCCAGCCACCTCTCCTTGGACCCCTGTTGGGAATCACCTTTATTTGCTGTTGTGGTTAACAGGGTCTTGTCAGGTTGTTTAGGACTTTAACATGACTAATCTTTGCTTTGGCTTTGGAGCAGGAAATGGCCAGACCCCACCCCTGAGTGCTCTGTCTTTTTTAACAAAAAGTAAAATCCATCATTTCAACAATGAATCTCTTTTCTCCTTGTAAAAGAACATTTGAAAACAAAGTCTATATAAGAAAAAAAATTAAACAGTTATTTGTAAGAAAAAATATGGCTTTACTATAAATTAGTCATCGCTGTACACCTTAATAATAACAATAAAATTATATTTTTTAAAAGAAGCAAAAGAGATGCTCATGTTTTAGGGCAGGCTTCTTGATAGAGAAAGAAGAAGGTAGGATAAAGCAAAGATTTTTTTTCTTCATTCTGTGGAAGAAACTATAGACAGTATTTTTCAGGGTGGTTATGTCTTTATTACAGCATTTGGACAGACAAAACACAGGGAAATGAAACTATGTTTTCAGAAAAGTAGGTTTATTTCAGAGACTGAGAATATGACAGCTTGTCTCCCTAGGCCATTCCATAAATACATTTTCTCCTGCCCTCCACACTCAGCCTTCAGTACATGAAAACAGACAGCGTCATCTGCAACAGAGCTATCATTACCCTTCCAGGAAAACAATATAACCATAGGAGAATTGGAAATGTTTGATTTTTAAGGAACTGAGCTATGGTTTTGGTGTACCTAGCATGGTGCAAATTTTGAGTAAGAACAGTTATTGATGGTTGTGTCCTCAAACCTGCTGCCTCCGAAGCCACTGCCTTTGAAAGGTGCCCATGAAGCAAAATGTGGATTTCACTCCAAATGGGAAAAGTATCACGTACATCATTTTTAAATGCTACCACAACAGCCTTTTCAGAATATTCCAGTCTTACTGGGTTATAAACTATATAATATGATAAGATAAATTTAAATTAATTGAATCAGAATTAAAACAAATATTTGTTCTATAATAAGTTACATTGAGTACTTAGGAAGATTGAATAAAACTATGACATATAAACAATTGCTGTGGCTAAATGTCATGTACAGTGTGGGGAATTTGTGTGCAAGCCCAGCATCTTATCACTAACATGTCCTGAAGTTCTCACTCTGCTATGCAGGAACCGTAAATGGAATGAGTGCATGCTTTATGGTGACTCAGAGCTCACACTCAGGAGCCCACACTCAAAGAATAGGCCTTGGCCCTACCTCAACAGAGTAGCATTTTCTCCAGGTCATTTGGTGTTATAGTGGCTCACCTGTAAATCTAGCTACTCAGGAAGCTGGGATCTGAGGAGCCTGATGTGAGGATAGCCTAGGCAGAAAAGCCTGTGAGACTCCCATCTACAATTAACCAGCGAAAACCAGAAGGGTAGGTGTGACCCATGTGGTAGAGTGCCAGCCATGAGCAAAAACAAAAACAAGGGGCTGGGGATATGGCCTAGTGGCAAGAGTGCTTGCCTCGTATACATGAGGCCCTGGGTTCAATTCCCCAGCACCACATATACAGAAAATGGCCAGAAGTGGCGCTGTGGCTCAAGCGGCAGAGGGCTAGCCTTGAGCAAAAGGAGGCCAGGGCAGTGCTCAGACCCTGAGTCCAAGCCCCAGGACTGGCCAAAAAAAAAAAAAAAAAGCAAGAGTATGAGATCTGGGGTACAAGCCCCAGTACTGGTACACTCACTAAAAGATTAGCATTTGATGAATATCTAGATGGTAGACAGAGTTATAGATAGATAGTAGATGGATGATAATAGTAGATAGATGATGGTAGATAATTATAGAGAGTAGATAGATAATAGATGGATGATAAATAATAGTAGATAGGTGATGATGGTGGTAGACAGACAGATAGATGATAGATAGTTGTAGATAGTACATAGTAGGTAGATGATGATGATGAAGATAGATCTTATAGACAGTAGATAGATAGTAGATTGATGGTAAATAATAGTAGTCAATAGCTGCTGCTGCTGCTGAGGATAATGATGATAATGATGATAGATAACAGATAGACAGACAGATAGATAGATAGATAGATAGATAGATAGATAGATAAGAGATAATACAGAAGACTGAACATATAGGACTCTGCATTTTCTAGGCAAGTATTCTATCTCCAAAACCACACTGTCAGCATGGCTGACAAGACTGGTTACAGTTAGGCTCATAATAAATGGTTGTCTAATGAACATTAAACTAAACCCAGCCATTTTTTGGTAGTACATGAGAGGTCCCTGCTTCCCATTTACTCCTTCCATTCCTCATGTCCATGCAGGTCTACCTCAGAGACCTTTCTACTTAGCCACACCTCAAAACCTGTGCTTGTATATACTTCTGCAGTCATTCACGTATGCCCTCAACAGAAAGATTAAACCTCCAGGAAGCCAAGAAACGATACTAGAACCTGCCACACCTGGACTGGGTCCTTCATTTTCTTGGCCATGAAGGTGTCTATGGACACAGAGGAAGAAGAAAACCACAAAGATTTAGGAAAGACAAAAGTTAAGCATATGTTGCATGGTTTCCCTCATTTGTGATGATTAAAATGTGCCTATAAATCTATAAGTAAACCCAATGGATAGTCAAAGACAAAAATTTACACCTGGACATGGTTAGTTAAACAAGACTCTAACCATTCACACAGCGAGCCCAAAGGAGGATATTCTTAGGAGAGGATCACAAGGGTTCAGTGGATATGTGCATTTGGTTGCAGAAAATTATGCTTACCAACATGAGCTCCAAGAACAGTATAAGAAATGTATCCAATGCCTAATGTATGAAACTGTAACCTCTCTGTACATCAATTTGATAATAAAAATAAATAAAAAATTAAAAAAAGAAATAGAAATGAGAGTTTTTTAATTGTACTGCTGCAGATATTTCTTTCTTATTTCTTTTATTTCCTTTGGTTTATTCTCTGTTGTCACTGCTTTTGATTTCTATACCTGATGTCTTGTATGTAAGTTTCACTGATTTGAGGAAGGGAAGAGGAATCACAGAAATGGTGGGACAAAGGGTGAACCATTTCAGCACTGATACTCACTGGTCACTATGTTAGAAATGAACTATACAACTTTCAGGGAGGGGGCTGGGAGGGCAAAACCTGGGAGAAAATAAGGGAGGGGTGACACTGTTCAAGAAGAAATGTACTCGTTACCTGACTTATGTAACTGTAATTCTTCTGTACATCACCTATAAAATAGAACTTTTTAAAGTTAAGCAGAGTTCCTCTAGGTGAAGGCGTCCCCAGGATTGGCATTGCCTGCAGTGGAGTGCAGGGGTTCATGAGGGTCTCCAGGAGAGAGCCGTGTGACTCCAAGACCCCTGGACAGCCCGTTGCCTTGTCAGCCCCAGCCCCAGTGCAGGCTGCAGGCAGGCGGCACAGCTCTCCACGCGGCCTTCAGCCCCCAAGCGGGTGTCCATTCCCGCACGCCTCTGGAGTCAACACAGTCCGCTGTTCATACATGAGACTTCCAAGGGCAATGGCCAGGATGTGATGTCCAGGTCTGCACATGGGACTCTCAGGGCCTGGGCCTCACTGCCCAACCATGCTATCTCTACTCTCAGACCTTTTGTGATGGCCTCTCTACCATATGCCTACCTCTCTGCATATTGTCTGGGACAAAAAAAATAAGCATTTTATGTGCACGAGTGCGTGCACACGTGTATAAGTGAACGTGTGTGCATGCGTGTGTACTATTCTACAGGTGGAGAAAACTTGAATTTCTACAAAATGGAATAACTCATTTCCTTAGCTCCTATGTGGGAGTCTGAGTTAAAATTCACAATTATCTCCATTACTACTGTTCTCTAAGAACGCATTCATGTTCCAACAACCCATGATCATCTCCACTCTAATGCTGTTAATAAGAGATAGTGGAGGGGAAATAGTAGCATGTGTTGTTTTTTGCAGACACTAAGCGAGGTCCTGGGGGAGCAGCTCCCCAAGTGGGCCTGGCCTGCGGTTTGCTGAAGGAGGGGCAGACAGAGAGCCAGCACCTGGAACAGAAGAGCCATGCGCCCACACACTAAGTATCTGGCTTCCAGATGGGTCCTAGGCACACATTTGTTTAAGAAATTCTTCCTTGCATCTCTTCATTCGCCACCTCCCTCCTTTCAGAGGAATGTAAGGATGGGCTTTGTGCCGTTCTGTCTCCTTTCTCCATCTTCAACCCCACCCTCTGTTTCCCTTCCACAAACAGTCACCAATGGAGACAGGCCTTCCCAGACCCTGGAATGAGTGAGGAAACATAACCTAACCTGTTCACTCAGCACCCTTTTGGCCTAGACGTCTGGGTCTGTCTGCAGCTTAAGGTAGAGACTGCCCCTCTGAGTTAGGACAATACTAGCTCAATTCGCATACTCACAGCAGTCAGAACTTCTGTGAGCTCACCCATGGCTGTCTGCCCAGTAAGCTCCATTCCCTAAACATTCTCAATGGACCCAGTGGGTCTGACCAGTTTTGTTAGGACAGAGGCCTTGACTTGGGGAAAAAGTCACTACCTGACTTGGGAAGTGTGCTGCTCGATATTTTGTGACTTTCCTGCTCATGCTTCTCAAGGATTAGTAAAAGATTTCAGTGTCTCTTCCCAATGGAAGCCTTTAGACATTCTCGAACGTAAGAATTGCTCATTTAGTCATTACAGTCAGCGCAGAAGCAAGGAAGGCCCTGGCGGGGTAGATCCTTGCCATCAGCCATCTTCAGACAACACAACTTGTACTCCAGGACAGTAGCTCCAGAAATGAGACCAGGGACATCTCAATTCACTGCAGTCTCTCCTTCCAAATTTACCCCAAGCAGAGGCTCTGAGGAAGGTCTGGGCCTGTGCAGGTGAGCAGGGCATAAGGGCAAAAGTGGTACCTGTGATCGTTTCTATGAACCGACATCTTGTCTTTGCCTCCTTACTGGTCCCTGATAAAAATAGCAGAGGTTAAGTTGTCATGAGAAGAACGCAGAATATGAATTCTTGTCCCCCACATGCTTATGAGATGATGAGGGACCACAGCAATGGTTTCCCTTCCTCTCATTATTATTAGAGACTGATCATGATAGTGTTCCTCCACATAAAAGGAGAATATATTCTTGTTTTGTGCATGCCATGTTTGGTTAAATTGCACTGGGCAAATTAGTCAGAGCCAAGGTTATGCATGACACAAATGCTCTTTTCTCTCTGCCGAAGACCAGGTACAACTTTGGAAAGGAATGTTCTTTCAGCCTGAATCTTGGAAAGCAGGTGGGCCCTAGCTGCCCTGTCATGAATACAGCAGGAGGCCTGAATTCTTGTGATCATTAGTGAGGTCTGGAGTTGTCATTACCACTAAATCCAGTCTAGAGTCCCTGGTCCACTGGCCACTCAGAATGTGGTCTAAAGTTCTGTACTTTTATATCAGCCTCCAGGAGAACTCGGGGCACTCGCAGACATTGAAAACCCAATCCCACAGAGGTGGAGCTGTGGTGCAGTGATTGAATGCCACCCTTGAGAAAAAAAAATCAAGCAAAAGCATGAGGTCCTGAGTTCAAGCCTCAGTACTGGCATTTACACACACACACACACACACACACACACACACACGTCATTGAACTATAACACTCACACAGAAAAATGCATATATTATAAGAATCAGGAGACTTTTCACAAACTCAGCCCACCCTTGGCTGTCCTGAGCACCGGATATAGAAGAAAAGTATCTCTTGTCCTCACAAATCATTCTTGTGATTCCTCCCAGTTTCTTTTTAAAAATATTTTTGTCAGTTGTGAGGCTTGAACTTAGGGCCTATCCCTGAGCCTCTTTGTGCTCAAGGCTAGCGCCTCTACCACTAAGCTATAGCACCACTTCTGATTTTTGAGTGGTTAATTGGAGATATGAGTCTCAAGGGGACTTTTCTTCCCAGGCTGGCTTCAAACCATGATACTCCATACTCAGACCTTAGCCTCCTGTATAGCTAGGACTACAGGCGTAAGCCATTGGCACCAGCCCTTCAGGGAAGATAACCAGCATGCTGGCTTCCAACAGTGAAGAGAAATTGTGCCTGTTTCTGAACTACAACTATTAGTGAGTGGAGTCTCATATATTATCTCCATGGCTGGCTTTTTTCTCTTCATATTATATGTGTAAGCACAGCCTATATTATTTAAAGCAACTCATTCTCATGGCTGGACAGTACTAAGTACCTCAATGTACAAAAATGCTATATTTATTTAGTCCGATGCTGGTGAGTATTTAGTAGTTTTTGTTTTGGGAAGTAGTGTTGACCTGAAGATTCTAGCTCTCTATATGAAATATTGCTTCATTTTATAAAGGTACTTCATGGGTCATGAATGAGTGGACACCAATTTTCTCAAGCAACACAGTAAACGGAATCTCAATCCTCCAGTTTTAGCTAAAAGTGACTTAGAGAGATGAAATAAGGTGTTGAGCCCATGACTCCTTACATAGGGGAGCTGAGATTTGAACTAAGCCTGTATATTCTGTGACATTTTGCTACTGCCTCTTGGAATCATTTTCTCACCTGAAGTAATCTTTTTACTCTAAATCCCCTTAACACATTAAATCCTTTGGCCACTCATCATTTCTAACTTCATTCCTGAAGTACTTCATTAATTACTTCACCATCAGCTCAGCATCCATGGCCCAGCCCTGACTGCCTGAGAAGTTGTAACATCAACTTGGATTCAAACGCTCAAAACACTCAGACATTAACTAGTTTACAAGTTGACTTTGTATCTCTCTTTCCTCTTGTTCTGTTTCTACTGTCTTTTATCTCCCTCTCTCGCCTCCATTTCGCTGTCAGCCTTCTCTATCTCTCACTTCAGTTTCTCACTTCTCACTCTATCTCCTCCCCATCGTCCTCCTCTTCTTCCTCCTGCTCTTCTTCATCTGGTCCTGTCTCTGTTTGTCTCTTCCTCTCCCTCTCTGTCTCTCTCTGCCTTCCTGTCTCTCTCCTCACAGAGTGGACAGTATAACACCAGATAATGTAAGCCTTCAATAAGTGGTAGCCAGCCTTATTAAAGGCCCTTGAAGTCTTATTCATTGCTACATAATTTTCAGGTAACATCCTATGTGATCACCATAGCAACCACATGGCCATCAGCATCTCCCTTTCTCTGGAAGAGAACGCAGTGATTCCTAAGGGCAGTGGGCACTGCATAACTGCTCTCGCAGGACCTCGATGTGGCACTAAGGGCCTCCGCAGACACAGATCCAAGCACTAACTAGGAGCCCCTGCCCACTGCCCCTTGCACCGGGGGCAAGGTGAAAGGTTGGGTAGCAGCTCTCAAATCAACCTGGGAAAGCAATCCACCCTTTGCCAGCCTTCTCCAGTCTAATTGACATCCCGTGGTGAAGCCTTTATTTTGAAACCAGACTCCAGAGCCACCACTGGCTAAAAAAAGACAAAAAAATAATGTCGTTAA
Source organism: Perognathus longimembris pacificus (assembly GCF_023159225.1). NCBI lineage: Eukaryota > Metazoa > Chordata > Mammalia > Rodentia > Heteromyidae > Perognathus > Perognathus longimembris. The sequence goes on along the minus strand of NC_063167.1, from coordinate 71,653,168 downwards.
CTCTGTTTGTTTTGCTTGGGATAAAGTGTTCTGAACTCATAACAAATGTCCTCTTGTTAGCAAATGGGAAAGCATAATTAAAACGACTTTTCCACGGCTTTTAACGAGTGCTTGATTTCCTCTCCACCTCACTTTCTCATTTTTTTTTAATGAGATACCAATTTCCTCTTGCCCTGGCACTGGCAGATACTTGAAGCTGTAAAACAGACAGCTTTGCTTTCCATCCCACTGTGAAGTTTGGGGGGGCAGGTATTAATTTCTTCGTCTGCCACCCAGGCCTTGCTCAATGGCCTGTTAATCTTGAAAAATTAACAAGGTGTCTCAAGCCAAAGAAAATGAGAGGGAAGAGGCTAAAAGAAAGGAGAAAAGAGAAAAGGGGCTGGCGGAGGAGGCAGGGTTTGGACTCAGGGCACTATGGAAACCCTGCTCCTTTCCTGCTTTCCGCTTCTGCACCCACAACGCACTGCTCCTGCTTCCTTCCAATCTCCTCCATTTCCGGCCAGCGCTGCCTCCTGGCTCCAGACTGAGAGGCTTCTTGGGTGGGGCTCATGTGAACAGGGACCATGATGAAGGACCAGGAGTAACCAGAAGGTTCTGGAAGATACATGGTAGGTGAAGGGAAGATGAAAGCCTTTCTAAAAGCTGTGGGAGTCAGCCCAGTCCATCTGGAGAGAGGCAAGCTCAGCAGATTTGGGAAGCCAGCTAGTCATCTATGAAAAGATGTATCTTAAAAACTTTCTTCAGTTGCTGTTTAAGACATTCAGTAATCTTAGCGACCTGTAAAGACAGAACAGACAGGAGACGCTTCATTCCTGAGGCTGCCACAGGGTAGTCTTCCTCACTGTGTACAGATCACCTCTCCCCAGGTCCACGGCTACTCCTGAGCTGTGCGAGGGGGGAAAGTGGCGGAGGCCAAGCAAGGATGGAAAGGGCCAGAACACTACACTAAGGAAGTCGGACAGCCCTGTGAAGTTGTAAGACAAAGGGAAGAATCTGAGAATGACTAAAATGGTGTACTTTCTGTTGAAACTTTGCCCCTAAAGATCATGTCCCACGACTAAAATATTGACCCAAGACTAAGAACACAATGGAGCCGGATGCTGGTGGTTCACACCTGTTATCCTAGCTACTAAGGAGAGGCAGGGATCTGAGGATCAAGGTTCAAAGCCAGTCTGGGCAGAAAACACTGTGAGACTCATCTCCAATTAACCAGCAAAAAGCTGGAAGTAGAAATGTGGCTCAAGTGGTAGAGTGCTAGCCTGAAGTGAAAAGCTAAGGGAAAACATGGAGCTCTGTGTTCAAGCCCCAGTACTGGCACCAAAAAGGGAGGGAGGGAGGGAGAGAGGGGAGAGAAAAAAAGAAATAAAAAGGAAGGGAGGGAGGGAAGAAGGGGGGGTGAGAGAAAAAGAAAAAGGAAGGATGGAAGGAAGGGAAGGCGGGAAGGAGGGAGAGAGGGATTAATTTCTCATTTATTTAACTGTTGCTATGCACACAATACATCTTTTTCTTCTAAACATGTTTTACTTGTATTTTCTCTCACTTTTCTTGAGAGAAATTACCAGCCATCAGTAATTTGTTAATCTTACTTTGGTTTTGTTTATGTTATTTATGGTTCTTTTTTTCCCTTTGTTTTATATTCCTTTTAGGGGAGGGGGAAGCATTCATGCTGTTTATTTTGTTTCTTTATTTTAAATTATCTTGAAGTAGTTATACAAAGGGTTTTTAATCCAACATGTCTGATTTATATTCTTTAATACATTTTCTCTTTAGCTATTTTTAGTTTTAGTCTTTATCCCCACAGTTTAAGTTGTAGACTACTGTATACATTTAAGTTATTTTCTAAGATAAGCATTAATATAACATGATTAATCTAGTAATTACTGCTTTAACTTTATTCCAAAAATGTTAGGCATTGTTATCATTTCTTTTTAGGGCAATTCACTTTCTTAGTTCTGCCATGGTATTGTCTGTGTTTCTTCTGGTGTTTCTTTTGATCATGGATTGCTAACTTCTAATTTGAATGGTGTATGAGATCTATTATAGTACTTGATCTTGGAAACTCCTGAGACTTGCTTTATAAGTTAGAATATGGTTTGTTTTGAAAATATTTTAATATTTGTTCTTAGAGAGCATTGATATTTACATCCAAATCCAAAAATATTTCATCTGCTAATCTAGGAATGTGAATAACAAAGATAAGACCCATGATTTTAAGACTTAGGTTTTTTCTTAATATAATTTTATTGTTATTATCAAGGTGTTATACTGAAGAAGACTTTTTTAAAATAATAACGGCAACAAGTGTGGGCCTTAGAAGCAAGCACGCAGACTTAGTGGTCTCTGTAGAGCCAGGGTCAAAGTGCACAGGTGAATTTGATGTCTGATCTTTGTGTACCATCAAGTCTTATCTTTTCTTCCTAAAAGAAGATTCCTTGTGTAATTCTACCTGCCCTTCCTTCCAGTAACCCTCCAGTATATCTAAATCCTGATGACAGCCATTCATGTATTCCATCAGCACCCATGTCTTACAGGCAGCTGTTTTTGCCTGAAATTTGTCAAGTTCAAGAGTCAGTAAACCATTCTATTCTCCCTGGCTTCCATCTTTCTTCCCAGCTCCTCTCTCTCTTCAGTCTGGAATAACTTTCACTTAATGATTAGTGACTTTATTGAATCCATCAACACTGGTCAGAATTACACCAGTCCCTGGGGCATTGGGCAGGCTGACCTGATGGAAAGCAGCTAGCCACAGAGGCCTGGGGGGAGGGGCCCAGGGGATGGGCACAGGGTAGGGCGAAGATGGAGGGAGAATGAGGCTAAGGAACACCCAGAAAGGGGCATTTCTTACTCGTTCTATCTAGTCTCATTTTAGAATGTGGAAAGGAGTTTGAACTCAAATAGCACAATTCAGAGCTACAATTCAAAGAAGAAATTGCACTTATTCATTGGTGAGGGGGTATGTTGTTGGTTTTTTTTTTACTTTTTTGTGTGTGTGCTCGAACTGGGTCTTGAACTCAAGGCCAGGTTGCTATCCCTTAGCTTTTTTGCTCTAGTCTGATGTTCCAGTTGACCCACACCTCTTCTTCCAGCTTTTTGCTTTTTAAGTGGTGATAAGCGACTCATAAATGGACTTTTCTGCCCAGGCTGGCTTTGACCCTGGATCCTCAGACCTCAGCCTCCTGAGTAACTAGGATTTATAGGCATGAGCCACCAACACTATATTCTTCCTTTTTGTTTACATGTAGTTCATGTAGAACATGTTTTCTACTCTTGACCAAGGATTCACTTAAACTCTTATTTTTTTTCCAGGAACATTTTTTAAAGTTAAGGGATTAATTGATATCTCCAGAGACAGAAACTTCAAATCTAAGACTCGATAGAAAGCAAAGTGCTTTAAAGGGTAACAAGCAGAAGTCAGCCACATAAATAGCCCTCCACCTGAGAGCTGGTGGCTCACACCTATAACCCTCAGGAGGCTGAGATTTGAGGATGGTGGTTCAAAGCCAGCCTGGGCAGGAAAGTCTCAGACACTTAACTCCAATTAACCCCCCCAAAAAAGCTAGACATGGAGCTATGGCTAGCCCTAGAGTGCTAGGCCTGTGTACAAAAGGTCAGGGAGAGTACCCAGGGCCTGACTGAGTTCAAGCCTCAGGACCAGCACAAAACAACAGCAAACAAACAAACAAAAAAACAACACTCAGCTTTTCAAATAGTCAAGGTGCCCAAGCAACAGCACAAAATAAAACAAAGAAGATGCATTGTACATATAAACTCACTTGTTGAATAGGAAATTAAAAGATAATAAAAGATAATTAAAAGATAATAAAAAGAAAGTAAAAACAATGAAACTATTACATAACTGTAGTGCATAATCTGCAGTTATGCATCGTGCATGACTGTAGACTATTTAATACTAAATACACACAGTTTTACTTCACTCAGATTCTATTTTTTTAATGTGGAAAAATAGAGGCATATATTTTGTCCATTTATTGATTAAAATGTCCTCAGTTTTACATTTCATTTCATCTCTGCATGTTCTGGAATAGCCTTTCCCCACATGCAAATTTAGAATACATTCTCTAATTTTTGTTTTGAACACAGATAGACATTAAGTGGAAACTTTCCTTCTGCTGAAAAGAAATCCAGGCTGAAGCTCTTCTGAAGAGTGGAACGCCAAGCTCGGTTCTCCCTTCCCTCCCTGAACACCCCCCCCTACATGTTCTGAGGGGCCAGCTGGAATTCCATGCCCACTGTGGGGGAGAATGTGAAGAGAAGGAAGAGAAAAAAAAATCTGCATTTGGCAAGTTAAACAGATGAAGAATAAATGAGGCCTTTGGAGGAGAGGAACTGAATGAGTGCTGTCTATGGGGGCTTTGAAATAACCCTTCACACGTTTTCATTTAAAGCAGTCATGCATCCACTTCAAATCCATGCTCAAAATTAATTTTTAAGTTAAAGAGGGTGTACTTTAAAGAAAGCATAATAGAGCAGGTTTCTATATTAATTGAAAAGTAATATAAAGATGGTAAACTATTCTTCAAGAGAAAATACAGAAATAAGTGAATGGTTGTTTTGTGTTTAAGAAGACAAGGGAATTAAGAATGTACTAAATTACATTTCTTTTTTCAATTGGGAGATTTTCCTGATAGCTGAGAAAGCAGAATATGAGCAGATGCAAATCAAGGACATTATCTCAGAACTAAGCATGGACTGAGACAAAGAGGTGCTTCCACCGTGGAGCTGAGGCAACTACCCTGCATGTTAGAAGGATTTCTGATCCCACCTTGGCCTTGACTTCAGCTAAAATCCCTAAAATAGCCAGATGCCAGTGACTCACACCTGCAATCCTAGCTACTCGGGAGGCTGAGATCTGAAGATGGAGGTTTCAAAGCCAGCCTGGCTAAGAGTGACATGGCTCAAGTGGTAGAGCACCAGCCTTGAGCAAAGAAGCCAAGTGGGTTCAAGCCCTAGTTCTAGCACAAAACAATAAAAGGAGGATTGTTGGATAGTAACATGTGTGAAGGCCAAAGAGAGAAGGCAAGAGTGAAAAGAAGCCGCCATCCTGGTACAAGGTGCTACTCAATAAAGAAAGGGCAGGGCCTTTGTTCCTCAGGTTCTGATATTGGCTGATGCCTCCTTAAAACAGCATTCCTTCTGCTCCAAAGCCGAGGAGACCTTAACAGATTGAAGAGCAGCCTGAACCACTACTTGAGGCGCTGCTATCCCTTTTGGGGACTTGAAATCAGAGCTTCGTAGTCACACTCTGCTTTCTTGCTCAGGGCTGGTGCTCTACCACCTGAGCCAGTCCAGCGTCTTGCTGGTTAATTGGAGATGGAGTCTGATGGCTTTCTCTGCCCAGGCAGGCTTTGGCTTGAACCTCTAGGTTTCAGCCTCCTGAGTAGTTAGGATTACAGGCGTGAGATACCAGTGTCCTGGCTGATACTCCTTAAAATATTTCTTAATTGACAAAAGTTTTTATATTTATGTACAACTTGTTTTGACATGTACAGATTGTGCAGTGGCTAAATCAAGCTGAACAGTCCATACTACCCTACATACTGACTTTTTTTTTTACAATGACATCATCTCTCTTAGCAACTTTTGAGTACACAATACTTTGTTATTAACTACAGTCAGCATGATGTACAATCAGCCTCTTAAACTTATTCCCATGTCTAACTCAAATTTTATGCGGTTTGGCCATCACTTCCCCAGCCGTCCCAGCCTCTCGGAACCACCATTCTATCCCCTGTCCATGCACAATGTCTGTTCCTTTTAGCCCTTAGGACAAAAAGGACTGAGTTTGTTCTGCTGAGTTTGCTGAGCTTGAGCCTATCTTCCTGCTGAGGGTGTCCATGATGCGGGTGCCATTTTGCCTTCACGTGGTGGGTTTTGTTTTTGTTTTTTAGGAATAGCACATTCTGAGGTCTCACCATCAGTGTCTTTTTGGTGGCTGTGTGGAAATGGAGAGGTTTTCTTTGTGTGTGTCTGTGTCTGTGTGTCTGTGTGTCTGTGTGTCTGTGTGTGTGCTGGTTTTAGGGCTTGGACTCAGGGCCTGGGCACTGACCCTTAGTTTTTCACTCAAGGCTAGCCATCTACCTCTTGAGCCACATCTCTGCTTCTGGATTTTTTTGGTAGTTAATTGGAGATAAGAGACTCACAGACTCTTCTACTTGGACTGGAAAAGATTACAGGTGTGAGCCACCATTGATTGGCTAGGAATGGCTTTTTTCTCTCTCTCTTAATAAATTTCTATTTGAAAGAAAAGAGAGAGAGAGAGAGAGAGAGAGAGAGAGAGAGAGAGAGAGAGGGGGAAGGAGAGGGGAGGAAGGGAGGGAAGCGGGCAGGGAGGGAGGGAAGCAGGGAGGAAGGGAAGGGAGGCAGGCAGGCAGGCAGGCTATGCAACCAGGACATTTTGTCATAGAAAGGTCATAGTTCACAGACCTATAAGGAACCAGGCTTCTTCATACTTGGTAAATGTTTATTCTCCACATAAGTTTCATCTGTGGGTGAACTACTCGAGCTGTCTCCTTGGGGGTAGCAGTGAGGCTCAGCCATGGCCCAGGGCCCAGACATTGGGCAGGGGCCCTTCCTGTGGGAGTGCGAGCCACATTCCCCTGTTATTGTGACAGCCCAGGACCCACAGGCGGCCGGCAATGTGCAGACGGCATAATTCAGCACGAAGGTTGCCAACAATTTTTGGCCTGAGCTTTTTGACTGGTTTTCATTTAGCCACAATTTCTTTTTCTTTTTTTTTTTTTTTTCTCCCAGGATAGTTCCTACTTTAATGAAGAAAAATTAGGCAATCTTTACTCAACTTGGCCAAAGAGAGGGTGGGTAACAGTGGTCCAGAAGAATAATTATAGCGCCTACTGTCCCCATTAAAAATCCCCAAGCAGCATTGGCAGTTCATTTCCATGTGGTTCCAGAGAGAAGAACACTCTGTCCTTAAGAAATGACAGTTGTTCGTGCGTTTCCTCAAGTTATGAGAGCATCTGCAACTTTAGACACAAAGGGGGTAACACCTTGAGTATATTGAGGCCCTAAGTGGGGTGCCATCCCTAACTCCTGCTCCATATCTCCTACTACAATCTCCCACAGGGTCCACACATACCAGGCAACGCACCCACAGCACCGAGTACTCAGACCTTCAATGGACTCAGCCTATGTCCTGACCTTCCTTGAAGAAACCCTGGGGCTTGGCACAGCTGGAGGTGGCCATGCCTCCTGCTCCCCTACCTTCCAATGGAAAATCTGAAGACACATGGAGAGATCCATCCAGGCTTCCACTTCCATTTGAACCACTGAGTCCTCCCAGGCTTAAAACGTGGCCACTGTCTGCTTGCAATGTGCCTTCCATGGGCCCAGACAGGTCTGGTATGGAAAGCATCTGGAGCTTGCATCTCTCTCTCTCTCTCTGTCTTTCTCTCTCTCCCCCTTCTCTCTCTGGTGTTGTTCTTCAGCCCCCCGCCCCCTCCCCCCCGCACAGGCACTGCTACTGGTCCACACCTAGAAACCTAGGTATTCTCACCACTGAGAGACTGGGCTCGGTGCTCCTCTCTCAAATTTGGACAATGCATACAGCCTCTGAGATAACATTTCAGCCCATTTCTAAGGTGACTAAGAAGGTTACTAGTTTTGACCAGATTCTGGGATAAGAAAGAAATCAACAACAGGTTTCCTGAAGTTGTGGCCATATTATCTGGTAGACTCAAGAACTCTAAAACATATTTAATACAGTTAATGTACTAAATGATGGTGTTATGTGGATCTTCTGGCATTCCACACTGAGAGATACTCAGAGAGAGGGGAAGAGGGAAGGAGGGAAGGAAGGAGAGAAGGAGGGAGGGAGAGAAAATAAAAAGGAAGGGAAAGGAGGGGAAGAGGAAGAAGGGAGGAGAAAAGGGAGGCAGAGAAGGGAGAGAGGGGGAGAATAGGGAGGAAGATAGGAGAGAGGAAATGGAGAGGGAAAGAAAGAGGGAGCAAAGGAGAAGGATGAGAAAGAAGAAGGAGGGATGGAGAATGGAAGGAGGAAAGAAGGAAGCGGAAGGAAGAGAGATAGAGAAGAATGAAACAGAGAAATCAGTGGGAAACTGCAGACAAATAAACTGGCAGATGACTAAAAATTATCTACTGTCCCTCTATGACTGTAGTCAAGACAATGTAAAAAAACAGTGGTGAGGGAAACTTTCCCAGTGAGCAAAACCAAACTCTACAGTCAGTGGTCACCAACGATGGAAGGTGTGGCCTGTTATCTAGTCTGGGACTTCTGAGCAGCAGCTAGATGCTTCGCCAGTTGGTCCAGAGACCAGAAGATGGGAAATATGAGCCCAGGAGGCCAGTGGGTGGTGAGGGGAGTGGCCACGGGAAGCAGAGCTGGAGGTTCTGGGGTGGGCACCTGGGCACCTGGGAGGTTTGCAGAGGAGGGACAGGGTTGTGCGTGCTCTTGGGGAGCCTGGCACCCTCGCTGCTCTTAGTTGAGCTCACTGCCTTGTTGATCACTGATCCAGAGGGGCTAGGGCAGACAGCATCCCCAAATCATCTGGGGAGAAGCCAGAATAGATTGTCCTTCTCCCAGTGCTGGATTTCAGTCCCCTTTTCCAAGGTTGTGTCAGGTCCACCTCCCCCAGGGCGTTCTAATTATTTCTCAGTTCTTCCTCATCCACACCTTCCCCTCTCTTTCTACCACCATTGTGGGGTGGCTTGACCGGACTTGGTGGTCCAGCAGCTCTCCCCATTGACAATCTTTCCGAATGGAGTCGTTGTTCTTAGCTTCTTCAATAATGGGATTGGGGTGAAGGAAAGTTCACAGAGGAAAAACAATGTCAGAGCATGTTCAGAAAACAAAGGAAGCTGGGAAGGCTATAAGGGCAGGCAGGGGTGGGGCTGAAAGAAAGGAGGAATATACATATACGTAGCTCTAGGAATTTTTCACGTTATATGTGGTTCAAGCTCAAGTCATTGCCTGATTTCTTTGGAACAAATGAGGCCCAATTTCCCAAATTCAGTCTCCGTGGCTGCAGGGGTGACCAGCGATCACCCAGGTCGCTCCTTCTGCCACCCCTGGCACCGTGGTCTCCAATCCCGAGGCTACACTCAGAACCACGTGCAGCCGTGCAGGGGGCGAGAGGACCTGTGGAATTCCACGGCCTGAGATTTCCCAGCAGGTCCAGAGGTACTCTTTAGAAATCAAGTATTCCCAGGATGGGAAGCTGATATTTTCAGATTCTTTTGTTTGTTTTGCTAAGTAGAGGCATGGTTGTTGTAGAAAATTAGATATCTCAATCCCTCCACTCCCCCCCTTTTCTTTCCTCATTCCCCGTGGCTGTCTTGGAAGGCTCACGGCAGGGAAGCATTTGGGCTTTCCTGGCTGGGTGTAGGCTTTCACTGTTGTCATTGGTGTGCTGATCACATTCCTCCTGGTTATGAGGCCATTCCCACTCCACCAGAAATTATATAAATTCCGAAATGCAAGGTAATTCAAACAGGGCAGATACGCTACAAACCCAGCACACAAGCAAGGCTCTCCCATCTGGCCAGCCCTCGCAGCTGACACCCTCCCCTGGCGCTTCCCATGCCTGTCAATCACAGCACCCCACCTTCAGTGCCAGCAGCAGCCATTGGCTGACACAAACTCCTGGACTGGCAGAAAAGCAACCGCCTGGGCTCAGGTCCACACGGCTAAAAACCCATGACATTCCAGGAGATAGCAATGAATTATGGCATGTCACCCCTCTAGCATCTCTGCTCTACCCTGAGTCCCTCACCCCAGAGGGTCCAAAATTATTTTGCAAACTGATACCTTGCCCAAGCTGCACATAAGCCTATTGCTTCATCCGCCCCCGGAATCGGTGCATGGTGCCTCGGGGGGCAGCGCACCAGCTGTTCTCAGCCTCACCAGGATGCCAAGGACCTCAGCCGGGGACAGGAAGCCACGACGAATGGCATGTCCAATGCAAAGGACAGCAGGGAGACTCAGAGGGAGAATTCACTGAGCCAGACTTGGAAAATGGCCAAGACACCTGGCTCACACTCTTCCTTCCTCTCCCCAGAATGGGGGACTTGTTGCGCCCACCCGCAGCCCCAGACTAAGCTCCCTGGGGCCCTAGGCACCAAGTTACGCTCTTCCTGGATTAACTCTAAAAATCAAGGGGGATAAAAGTAAAATATTGTAGAAGTTAAGTATGTCTCACTCGACACCTGCTCGGCTCAGCTCATGTCACCTTAGCATATATAGAATCACCCAACAAGCAGCGGAAATGAGGGAATGGCCGGGGTAGCTACTCCGATCAGACATCTGAACCTCAAAATGTATCTAATGTCTGGGCTCACAGCCAGAAAGGTGAGTTCCTGGCTATGACGTTAGCTTTGAAGACTCTCTTGTGAGATAGAGTGACTCACTAGATCAACGTTTCTCCAAAAGCAATGAGATAAGTCTGTTGATGGCTTGCTTGAGGAATCATTGAACTAGAGGAGAGAGGAGAGCAGGGGAGGGCGAAGGAGGGGAGAAGAGGGGAAGTCTTCATTTCTCAGTCACTTAATACTCATGCTCTAGCTCTATCCCACTGTCCTTAATCTCCAGCAAGAACCTCAGAACACCCTGAAATAAAAATTAAATGACTGCTTTCAAAATCTTGTTATATCCCAGTATCTAAAAGACCACACCCAGATACTTTACACCTGAGAAAACACATCAAGATGGGTGACTGTAGCAGTCTTTCCCCTGTCCCTTGCTTATCCTGTTTTGTCTCCCCAGATGCCCATTCTAGCATCACACACAGAGAGTTGCTCCCAGTTCCCTGATAATGCCCTCCCTCTTCACCACATATTGGAGGCTCTTGTGACAGAGTGGACTCCCTTTTTACATCCAACCTTGTTCAATTCATCTTTACAAATGGCTCCCATGTGCAAACATCTGGGCTGGCTATCACACCTCTTGTCACAAGTGCCATCACATATTTTATGGATTTAAGCAAAACAACTACCATTGATGTTGTATATTATCTACATAGCTATCCTTTTATCATTTTTCATTATCTTTTAAGTAGTACATGGTGGTTTCAATTCAAGCTTACTGATCTATGGCCCCCCCTCCCATCGTCTTCCCCATTGATCCCTTGGTTCATTTTTCTTAAAGAAGCTACCAGAATGATATAAACCTCAGACCTCACAGAATCTGAATCTTCCCCTAGCAGATCGGTACGCAAAGCAGCTAGCTTGGTGTCGGGCACATGGGGCATGTGTGATACACGTTCATTGAGTGTTAAAGCAATCAAATTAAATATTGCATTTCATTAGAGAATAGAACTTGCAAAGCCATGGGCCTTGGAAGTAGAGGCAAATGAATCTGAGTCAGAGCTCTGCCACTTCCTAGCAATGTGGTTCTGAGATTTGTTCATGTTCATTATACAACTATAATAGTACTTAGCTTATACGAATACTATTATCAATACCCTTCTTATTTTGACTAACACAAATTTAAATGACTTAATAAATGTTAAGATTAATTTACATTGAAAAGGAGAACCAGATACCTGAATGTCTTATGTGACATGATTAGACTTAGAGAACAGGCTTAAGTATTGTGGCATCATATTTTTAATTAAAATGACAACTCTATTTTAGTGTGGTTGTGTCTATCATAATAGGACAATGATTTGCCTGTTTTCTTGTGGTGAATAATAAGGATTGAACGTTCCCTTCCATGAAAATTTAATAAACCTTAGCTAATGATTATGATAAGCTTAGAGACCAATAGGAATGTGAGGGTAAAAAAATTAAATCATATGGGCTTGTTGTAATCACTCTTCAGGTCCTAATTAGATAGTTGCATGCAATAGTTCCATTGGTTCTGTGACCCTTAATTACATCTGTTCATTTTCTCATAAGAACTAATATTCCAATAAATTATTTATTCAAGTCATTGTCGCTAACTTGTACAGTGTGGGTGGAACTGATGGTGTGCAACCATCAAACTCCACCAAATCAGTAGAGCAACACTCCCAATCACTTTTAATTAAATATGGGTCCGTAAGTGTGCAGAAATGTTGATCTTCCTCACGCTTGCCACTTCAACCCATGGAACTTTAAGTTATTTTCTTTATAAATCTCTATAGAAAAGGGTTGATCTGGGTGTCAGTGGCTCATGCTTGTCATCCTAGGAAATCAAGAGACTGAGATCTGAGGGTCACAGTTTGAAGCCAGGAAAGTCTATGAGTCTCTTACCTTCAGTTAATCACCAAAAAAGCCAGAAGTAGAACTGTGTTCAAGTGATAGAGGGCCAGCCTTGAATGAAAAATCCTAGTCAGAGTACAAGTTTCTGAGTTTGAGCCCCAGTACAAGCACACACATACACACACACACACACACACACACACACACACACACACACTCAAAAGAATCCATTGGATTTCACAGCACATGTGTGGTTTTTATATATCCCTCTCTCGTGCCTAGAAATTTATTCCACACACGTTTTGACCCTCACTGTTCCTCAAGACTCCCAGTGTACACAAACAAATTCTATCTAGTTCTGGCACATGAAAACCCTTTAAATTACTGAACACTCTAACTGTAACAGCCTATCTATGTTGTAATGAGAAAATGAGACACTAGGGAGCTGGAGTTAATTATTCCCTTCCCAGGCTTCCAGTGTTCATTTCCATTCTGTACCCAGATGGAAGATGAAGGAAGAAAGGAAGCAATCAGAACAGGCATGTGCATGATACAATGTCCTAACTGGATGGTGCCAGGTCTCAAACTCTTCTCCTGATGTCTTTTTCTCCAACTCTCCCTCACTGGGTCAAGTTGATCTTAATGTTTTGCCACTTCTTCCTTCATTGTAGCACTTGCCACACAGCATCAGAGGCCTATGTTCAACAGGAACTAGATGGGAACTTCATTGAGACTTGGTTCCAAAGGTAGAATTTCCCTTTTCATGCATTCTCTGACCAAATAGGCTTGATAAGGTATTCATTTTAAGTGCACCCATTTTACTTGCTATTACATGGCATCACCCATAAATATTGCAAAGACACAAGAACCCATGTGTGTCTGCTGTAATTGTTCACATATTAAAAGAAATGAGAAAATTACACAAAACAGTTGTGAAAGTTTGGGGTGTCACAGCCCAACAAGACACAGTAAAGTGGCACAAAATTCTGGAAATACAGTCCTGTTCCATTGGGAGAAATGCAAAATACTCCCTTGAGAAAGAAGCGTTAGCTGTGAATGCTCTCGTGGCATAAACCATCTTACATGGGTCCATTCTGCCAAATCAATACAACTCGCAAAAGGTGGAACTGATTTTAGAATGTATTTACCATATCAAAGAAACGTTCTGCTCCTGAGAAAACATCATTCCAGAAATATTTTAGCTTCCTCTCTCTCTCTCTCACACACACGCACACACACACACACACACACACACACACACACACACGCGCGCGCACACCTATTCAGGACACCCTAGTGTGCCATGATCAAGATTCCACAGCCAAGTATGTCTTGAAAATTTATGAGTCAGAAAAAAATTGAAGAGAAGCAGAAGAGAAAAAACACTGATGTTCAATGGTGGACACAAAGTAATTTGTAATTTAAATCTCTATTCACCACAGGCAGGTTGGTTGTGTTGACTAGAGGATCTGGTGAAATAAATCAGCCCAATGGTGCATATGCTCTGACAAAAACAAAGAATGTATTTCTCACACAGCAGTTTTCAGAGGAACCCAGATGGGAGCCACATAAAATCACTCAGGAAAATCCTGGCTCAGGGTCTGTGTCCAGAGTGAGTTGCTCATTGAACATGGAGAGAGATACCACCAAATTCTGCTCAATATGCTCTGTAGGGACAGAGATGAAAGAGACAGGCAGACAAGGAAGCAGAAAACTTAATGCAATAGGCGAGTGCAGTGACAGAGTGAGAGAGAATAGAGAAGGCACAAACCACATGAGAAATCCAGAGAAAAGCTGCCAAGGGGGCATTACTTAAAAGAGAACTGTAAGTTTCCCAAGCAGATGGGAAAACATGATAAGACTTTGTGAATGCCTTCGGCAGTGTAGGCCTTCAGTATAGAAATGATGGCAAATACAATCCAAGAAGCTTTAGCCCACACAAGAAGAGAGGTCTTCTATTCACCCACTTCAGGTAGAGATGATCTGGATCCCGAGACTGAAGGATGGGTGGAGTCATGCTGTAGGAGTTATGGTTTGTCTTATGCCAGATGGGGAGCAGACCCAGGGTTTCAAGTCAAAGTGATGACTTGAATTTTATATGACAACTCTGAGCCAGGTCTGGTGTCTCACGCCTGTAATCCCAGCTACTCAAGAGTGTGCGACCTGAAGATTGCACTCAGCCCAGGCAGAAAAGCCTGGTAAGACTCTTCTCTCCAATTAACCAACAAAAAGCTGAAAATGAGAGGTATGGCTCAAATGGTAGAGCACCAACCTTGAGTAAAAAAGCCAAGCAGGAGTGGAACATCCTGAGTTCAAGTCCCAGTACTGACATTAAAAAAAAGACAACTCTGGATGAAATATGGAGAAGAAACTAAAGAAGAAGCCACGTGGAATGGCTGGTAAGGAAGTAACACCATAGATAAGGCATGAGGCAGTAACAGCCTGAAAAAGCAGGAGAGAGAGAGCCAGAGACCAGAGTGGACTCAAGTCACAGTGTCTTTCTCTACTTTGCTTTGCAGTTCAGGAACTCTTTTTCTGTTTCGTATTGCTGAGTAGTTTTCTTACTGGCTGCACACACAAACTTGCCTTCAGGAAGCAGGACAAAAAGCAAGGGAACGAAACTTGGTTATCTTTGTTCTTCTCGCCCTGGATCTGGCTATGGTTCTCTACCTGAACCAAATGCCGCCTGCTTTATATCTCAGCTCTTTCGCCTACTTCACCTAATCTGCTGAATTCAAGTCCCTCTATGAGATACACCCCGGATGGTCTCTGCTCTCCTAACAGGACAAGTGGAGGATCATACCGCCGGACAATGAATACAAGGTGGTATGCAGCTCTGAAGGACTTGCATATAGAGGCAAAGAAGCAAGAGTGGGGTAATTCTGAGTATGACTCCCCAAAAGAGCATTCCAGGATCTTCCACAATAGGTTCTGAATGGTCCCCACAGCCCATGCACTGAAGACTTGTTCTCAGTCTGTGATGGTATTGTGGGGGAGAGGGAGGGAGAACCTTCTGGAAACAGGGTTTAGTGAGAGGAAGTCATATCATTTAATCTTCATGACAAAAATCTGAAGCAAAAACTAAATGTACATAGTACTGGGGGTTGAACTTGAGGCCCTGGGCTAACAAGACAGACACTTCACACATCTCCTCTCCTGCCTTATACTTCCCATCACAGCCAAGATGAGAGGTATGTGCTACGGTGCCCATTCCTTCCACAGATATGGAGTCCCATAGACCTTTTCTGTCTGGGCTGGCCTAGAACCATCCTCCTTCCGACCTCAGCCTTCCAAGCCATGGGGGTGGCAGACACGTGCCACCACACACAGCTGTTGGTGGGGAAGGGGTTCTGGTGAATTCTTTCCCAGGCTGACCTTAAAACCATCATTCTCCTGATCACAGTTTCCCAAGAAGCTAGAATGCCAGGTATGAGCCACCTTGCCTGGCTTTAATACAATTCTACAGCTCAGGAAAAGAAATATAAAAGGTACAGTTCAGAGCAATTTAGTCATAGTCCTCAACTGGTAAATAATAGCCTAGTGGTCCTTAACTTAGAAAGAAAATGGAGAAGAAGCTGACAATGAACTCAGTCCTCAAGGCATTTAGCAGCTAAATCCTACAAACTGTGCACTGGGAAATGTAATCTGCAGCTTAAGAGTTAGGCTGAGGCCGGAGAGGAACATATGAGCCACTAATACGTAATTAAATGTGGATGCTATAGAACGCCAAGTGGAAAATAACCAAGAGATTTAAAACTTTATCATGTAAACACAACTGCCTAAAGGCGGCCACTGATTTGACCCATTTTCCTTAGTGTTACAGAAAGATGGCCGCCAGCAAGATGTTTCCCAAATCTCCCCGTTATCCTTTCATGATATAATCCACAAATTTCCCCATTGCCCCACCAATGTGTCACCACTCAATAAATTAGATTGGGAGTTTTTTTGGAAGCACTGACTGTTACATAATTCAAGCAGTCAATCAACAAGTGTTTACTGAGGTCTTTGCTAAATGGTTAGTCATATATTAGTCCCTGAAGGGGGATTTAAGAGAAGCCCCAGATACTCTCTTCCCCAAAGAACTTCACTGGTGCAGATTTGTACTCTCTCTCTCTCTTCCTCTCTCTCTCTCTCCCTCTCCCCACTATAACTTGGAGCACTACACATACTCAGAGGCCCATTAACTCTTCATCATATAGGTTTTCCGTGACAAGGAAGTATTAAAATTTGCACCTGAAGAAAAAGATCTAAGTTTGAAAATAATTAAGAACACTTAAAAATGTTTAAGATTTCTGAGTACTCTGTGAGTGTTAGTGTGTGTGTGTGTGTGTGTGTGTGTGTGTATTTAGAGCCTTGCACTCTTGCTTGGCTTTTGTACTCAAGGCTGGCACTCTACCACTTTAGCCACACTTCCAATTCTGGCTTTTTGTTGGTTATTTGGAGCTCAGAATCTCTAGGACTTGTCTTCCAAGGCTGGATTCAAACCTCAGTCCTCAGATCTCAGCCTGAACTCCTATATAGCTAGGATTGCTGGCATGCGCCACCAGTACCTAGCTCCAATGGAGTCTTAAGAAAATGCTTGGGTATGAGGGACGAGGTAACAAACAGTACAAGTAATGTATCCAATGCCTAACGTATGAAACTGTAACCACTCTGTACATCAGTTTGGTAATAAAAATTTGAAAAAAAGAAAAAAAGAAAATGCTTAGTGGCTAAAGGATCTAAGAGATAAGATGAAAGGCCTCTCTTTTTTTTTTTTTGGCCAGTCCTGGGCCTTGGACTCAGGGCCTGAGCACTGTCCCTGGCTTCTTCCCGCTCAAGGCTAGCATTCTGCCACTTGAGCCACAGCGCAGCTTCTGGCCATTTTCTGTATATGTGGTGCTGGGGAATCAAACCTAGGGCCTCGTGTATCTGAGGCAGGCACTCTTGCCGCTAGGCTATATCCCCAGCCCTGAAAGGCCTCTCTTAACCTTCATTGAAGTTCTCCCTGTGTTAAGACAACAAACTAGTTTTGGGGACACAAAAAGAGGCCAAAGTTAGTTCCTCTCTTATTAACATCTGGGAATGATACAGAATAAAAATAATGATTATAAAACAGTACAGAACATCCTAAAATGGACTTCCCCACTGAGTTCCCTAGGGGGAAATCAGAGCAGCCACACAGGAGACAGAAGGAGGTGGGTGTTAGCCAGAGTTACCTGGGAAAGAGGGCAGGGATGGCCCAGGCACAGGGGGCCACACCCCAGTGTGCGTTCAGGGCTGAGTGTGGGCACAGGGGCTGGAAGGAGGGAAAAGTGAGGAGATCTACATTGGACAACATCTGGGAAGCTGCAAACGTTGTCACCGAAGGCCTTGTGAATCACCCACAGGAAAAGGAGGCATGGAAGGACTGTAATCAGGGAATCAAACAGCCTAATTTACTTCTAAGTAAACTTGTTTTCACAGTGCAGGTCAATGCTTTTGCTGCTAATGGTGGGGTAGAGAGGATGGAATACTGGAATACAAGAATTAATTTATTTATTGTCAAAGTAATGTACAGAGGGGTTATAGTTTCATATGTAAGGCAGTGAGTACATTTCTTTTCCAACTTATTACCTCCCCCCTCATTTCTCTCCCCCTCCCAGTTGTACAGTTGGTTTACAGCATATTGTTTTGTAAGTATTACTGGTGCATTGGTTCACATTTGCCCTTTGTCTCTACATTTTGATGCTCCCCTTCTCTTCTCTAGTTTCAATAAATGTATATACAATATCCAGGGTCCCAAATTCAGTTACAGTGACATCAGGGGCAAAAGCATGGGAAGAAAGACAAAAGAAAAAGGCATAATTTCACATGGTATGTTGAACATAACAACAATAATAAACCACTTGTTTCCATAAACTTGGAGTTCATTTCTCTTAGCATCATCTTATGTGTTTATATATACATAGCTATTAAGCTATTGTGATCTTCTGCTAGGATTATCCTAGACAGGTACTAATTTTTCCCGATAAGGGAAACCATAGAGTCCATGTTGCTTTGGATCTGGCTCACTTCGCTTAGTATAATTTTTTTTCCAAGTCCTTCCATTTCCTTACAAATGTGGCAATATCATTCTTTCTGATAGAGGCATAGAATTCCATTGTGTATATGTACCACATTTTCTTGATCCACTCATCTACTGAGAGGCATCTGGGTTGGTTCCACATTTTAGCAATATTAAATTGTGCTACAGTGAACATAGTCGTGCTGGTGGCTTTTGTGTGGACTTGTTTGTAATCTTTTGGGTAGATGCCCAAATTGGAGCTGCTGGGTCATAGGGGAGTTCTATGTTTAGCCTTTCCAGAGTAGTTGAACAAGTTTGTACTCCCACCAACAGTGTAGTAGTGTTTTTTGTAACATCCTCTACAGCATCTGTTGTTACTAGTTTTCTTGATAATGGCCATTCTTACTGGGGTAAGGTGGAATCTCAATGTAGTTTTGAGTTGCATTTCTTTTATAGCCATGTGCCTCTTAGCCATTCTCATTTCCTCTTCAGAGAAGTCTCCTTTTAGGTCTTTACTCCACTTATAATGGGGCAGTTGTTTCTTTGAGGATTTATTTGGGGGGAACTTAATTTTTTGAGTTCTACATATTTTTTAGATATGAGGCCCTTGTCTGTTGTATGGCCAGTGAAGATCTCCCAATCTGTGGGCTTTCTATTTATCTTGCAAGCTATGTCCTTTGCAGTGCAAAAGCTCTGTAGTTTGATGCAATCCCATTTTTCCAATCTTTCTTTAATGTGTGTGTTTCTTTATTAAGAAAGTTTCGTCCTATTTCAAGGAGCCCAAGTGTTTCTCCTATTTCTTCCTGCAATGTTTTCAGGGTATCTGCTTTTACATTGAGGTCTTTGATCCATTTCGAATTGACTCTGGTACAGGGTGATATATCAGGATCTAGCTTTAGTTTGTTACAGGTGTTTGACCAATTTTGCCAGCACCATTTGTTGAAGAGGTTGTCTTTCTTCCATCCTATTTTTTTAGCTCCTTTACCAAAGATTAAGTGGCCATAGGACTATGGGTTCATTTCTGGATCTTCAGTTCTATTCTGTTGGTCCCCAGGCCTGTTCTTGTGCCAATACCAAACTGTTTTTATTACTACAGCTTTGTAACAGAGTTGAAGTTTGATATTGATATTCCTCCAGCACTGTTCTTTCTGCTTAGGATTTTTTTTGCTATCTGGAGTCTTTTATTTTTCCATATGAATTTTTGGATTTGTAGATAGCCTTTGGCAGTATTGCCAGTTTCACAATGTTAATCCTCCCAATCCAAGGAGCATGGGAGGTTTTTCCATTTCCTTAGTTCTGCTTTAATTTCCCTTTTCAGGTTTTTAAAGTTCTCATCATAGAGGTCTTTCATTTCTTTGGTTAAGGTCATTCCTAAGTATTTTTTGAGGCTATTGCAAAAGGAGTTGCTCACTCAGCATACAGAAAAGCCATTGATTTTTGAGGATTTATTTTATATCCTGCTACTTTGCCAGAGTTTTAGATCAGCTCAAGTAACTTGGGAGTAGAGTCTACAGGGTTCTTTAAATACAGGATCATGCTATCTGTGGCAGTGTCGCTGTCTTGCTCCTATTTTCTCTATTAAAAAAATGATTTTTATTTAATGCAGGTTATAACCCTTCCTGGAATAGTTCACTGAGACACCCCCTACCCCCACCCCCAGACTGAAGGAAAGCAAGCTGGAAAGTGCAGCTGTAACACCTCCATCGCAGCCACCTGGACACTGCAAAGGTAAGAAAAGTTGAGCAGATGTCCTAGGAAGACTGGGGCCTTGGGCATAAAAGAAGAGACCAGGAACTTCATGATGCTTTGGACTTGACTTGCCGCTTGCCTTCTTCTCTTGCTGTTTTGAGCTTTTAACTTTAAGAGAAGAGGAGATATGAGTCCATGAGAGGCTCAACACCTGCATTTTCTGATTCAAGGATTCCTGTCCATCTATTAGAAGCAGTGGATGGGATCAGATGCCAGAAGCTCACACCTGTAATCCCAGTCATTCAGGAGACTGAGAACTGAGGATCCAGGTTCAAAGCCAGCCAGAGCAGAAAAGTCTGAGATTCTTAGCTTCCATTAACCAGAAAAAAGCCAAATGTGGAGGTGTGACTCAAGTGGAAGAATACCATTCTTGAGTGAAAAAGCTAAGGGAAAATGCTCAGGTCCCACACACGCATGTGCACACACACACACACACACACACACACACACACACACACACATATTGAAGGGCAGGAAGGTGTTCAGAGGGGAGAGTATGTCTCTGTCTGATGCCCCCATCTCCATAGTTTTGGTGTCACTAGTCCAAGGGCACCACGAGGTCCCTGATTGGTTTCTTCACCTTGGGTCATGGTGGGAAGTGGGGTCCACAGGTCACTCAGGCCACATGTCACATGGGCCCTGAGCCCTGGAAGCCTGGTGGGAGCACAAGGCCGTCCTAAAGCCCCTGTGGTGCCGGCCTTGGTCCCAGCCGCCTGGGTCTCACCCACCCTCCCTAGTCAGCCAGTGGACTCTCCCCATGCATCCTTCATGGTCTGGGGCCAGGAAGAGGATGGGCAGCCCACCAGGGGTGGAGAGATGGATGTTCCTCTGGCTGTCTTGGGACTGGAAGGTACTCAGAGTCAGGACCAGCTGTGGTGGCTTGGCCTTCCTGATGCGCAGTGGTGGTAAATGTTCTATTTCTAGATTAAGGCTTGATCTTAAGCAATGCACACACACATGCACACATGCTCACACATCATGCACACACACACAGTCATGCTGATTTGCACACACTCTAGAGTCCAGAATCCTGTTAGAACAAATGCCACAAGAGCATTCCACTTGGCATACCTTGCAGAAGGAAAAAAAAAAAAAAGGAAGCAATTTCCTAAGGACAGTTTGATTACCTTTCTTCAAGAAAATAGAGACATAGGTTAGCCTGTGAATGTGCTGATTCTTACAGGTCTGGCCAGTGAAGGACAAGTGGGAGGAAGGGACAGTGGAAGAGATGAATCCACACATTCTCATTCTAATGAAGACAATAGGAATGGGATAACCTTCATAGTGTATAAACAAATGTGACTTTCATGTCTAGGATGACATTGATCTGTGTGTCTCCCCGACCCCACCCCAGGCTGAAGGGGTCCTGAGATAATTAGGGCACCAAACAGGTTTCTTACTTAACAGAAAAAAAATCTGATCTGGGAGTAGAATGGACCAAATAAAGAGGTTTCAGATTCTTCAAAAATCATCAAGATAGGAATGGGCGAATGTCCAGTGCTTTTGGGATTCTCTCTACATTTACCCACGCACCCAGATGCTTCCTCCCCTAGATGTTTTGCACAACTCTCTACTTCCATTCTCACATTAAAATAATTACATTGCTCAGGATGCTGGTGGCTCACACTTATTATCCTAGCTACTCAGAAGGCTGAGACCTGAGGTCAGGGTTTGAAGTCAGCTCAAGCTGAAGAATCTATGTAATTCTTGTCTCCAATTAACCAGCAAAAAGGCAGAAGTGGAGATGTGACTCAAGTGGTAGAGCACCAGCCTTGAGTGAAAAAGGCCAAGTGAGAGTGTGAAGTCCTGAGTTGAAACCCCAGTACAAAAATGAAATGAAAAAAGAAAACCTTTGGCCTTGCTGCTGTTGTAAACCTCTGTTAAAATTGTCTCCATAGCGGGCTGCCCGGCAACTTTCATCCTTCATCTGAAGCAGCATATGAAACATCTCCCACATTGTCATTTATGTGATTGAAAGTTCTATACAGCCTGAGATACTTGCACTAATAAGATGGCTGCAGTTCCCCAGGATAAGACAGCTTCAAAACACCTGGAGATGTTGGACCATAACAAAACAGCTAGTACTTTCAGCCACCCTGATGACACACTCAACCTTCTCCTGATCCGTGTTCCTGTTCCTTAAGCGGAGATGTGACTGCCATGTCTCCCTCTTCCCCACACCCACCTCGGAGGCTCCAGGACTCTGAACTGTCACTGAGCTATGATGGGAATCATACTGCTCTGCTTCTGCTTCGAGAAGAGCCAGCCCAGCCCTGTGTGTCTCACCAGTCTGGATTCCTGGCAGAGGGCAGGTTTCCTGAGCCCTGGCCGCAGCTGGCCCTTCTTCTTGAGAGTCCCTTCCACTGCCTGCAAACCACAGCCATTTGGCCAGACCCTCCCATCCCATTCCCGCCATTGTTTATGCCATTCTTCCTGCATTCATTAATCAACTTTTTTTTTTCTTACAGAAGATTAACAAGCATTTCTGTTTACTTTGCATGCCACTAAACAGATAAACATTTTTTGAAAGGATACTCTGTTATTTCCCACCTGAAATATATCTTCACTGAGCTATTCTCTCTTTTCCTCTACACTAGTGAAGCCACTTGAGTGTTAAATTATAAATACAGAATAAACAACTTTTTAGTCACTTTTATAACTACCTTATCCAAAGTAATTGTTGAAAGGAATTGAATTTCCCAGTATTTGGTATTATAACTTCAAAACATGTGAATAATATTTGATAGGAATCCCTGATCTTTTTGAATTTAAGAAATAAGTGAGGCTAATGTTGAGGCTCCCACAGGGAAATTGGAGGGCTACACTTTGAGGTTTTGCTTTTGATTTTTGTTGTTGTTGTTGTTGTTGTTATTTTGGCTTTTGCTTGCATGGGGATTTGACATCAGAGCTTTGGGCTTACTTGGCTTGCTTTCTTGGCTGGTGACGTACTACTTGAGCTATGCACTCAGCCTGGAGCCTTGCTAGTTAATTGGGAATGGAGATTCCCAGACTTTTCTTCTCACACTAGTTATGAGACAAAAATCTTCAAGGTCTCAACCCTCTGAGTATCTGGGTTACAGATAAGAGCCACTGGTGCCCAACAAGGGCTAGAGTTGAAGGACTACTAAAGAGTTTGTTCCATAAGCGAACTGGAGGAGGGAAGCAACAGGGAAGTGAAGAATCCACTTGGAGCTATAAGTGGAAATACTGTCTATCAGAACTAGAAATCCAGACTTCTGTACCCATATGGCTAGAGTTACCCCAAAGTGAAAAATTAATTAGATAACTGGACTCAGACCAGAGAAATCAAAGGGTTCCTACTGAATAGTAAATGCATGATTGTTCCCACAGCCCAGGAAACACATAGAACTCCAATAGAATATTTTTGTGTGTGTGCTGAAGGTAATGTAAAGAGTACAAATTCAACCAAGTGTGGGTGGCTCCCACCTGGAGCCCTAACTACTCAGGAAGCTGAGAGCCAGAAAAATGAGAGCTCAAAGCCAGTCCAGGCAGGAAAATACCTCGACTCCATTTTCAAAATAACCAGCACAAAAGTTAGGCTGGCAGTGTAGTTCAAGGGGTAGAGATCCAGTAGAGAAAACAAGTCAAGCAAAGGGGCCCGAGTTGAATCCCGGTACCAGAAAAAAAAAATTATGGTCAATTATGTGACCATGTGTTTTAAGTAGGCAAACATGGCATAGAAAGCAATAATTCAGATGTTTAATAATGATAGTGAATTTCTTTTTTTTTCAGGAGTCACCAAAAAATTTTATTTAGGAAAAATATTCCCTTCAATGTTTATTAGTGAATCTTATTTAATAATTTACTTTTATGCATAGGCCAATTAAAAGGTATGCCTCTTTCCTTTCATAAGCAAACTATCTCACTCTGCATGGCAGATATAAAATCAATACTTCTTTCTACTTTGAAAATTGGAATTCACATTATGAAGTAGCTATTTTTGCATGGACAGCCATTGCCCTGCTCCTAGAAACAGTCAAGGAAACATGGACATGTGGGAAAGAAATCAGAAACCATTAATACTAATTAATAGTGAGCTACATTAAACATTGTTTAGTCATTAAACAGGAAAAGATACCTAGATTAAATAACTTAAGATTGGAATTTGTCATTTGAGAATCTAGGCCAATACCTCCAACACTGGGGATAGTCTAGTGTTTAATGTTTAAACGTTAAGCAGCAAAATACTCCTAGATGAAATAAATTAAGATCAGAGTTTGTCATCCAAGGATCTAGGCCAGTACACCCACTACTGGGGATGGTCTAGAGAAAAGGGGATCACCCCTACAGGAGGACAGACAAAGAGGAGGAGGAAACACAACATTTAATACTGCTGCCATAACACATCCCACCAATGATTGTCACTCCTTCCTGCACACTGAAATGACATGAAGCACTTGTGGAAAACACTGATGAGCAAGTCCTCTCTGAAACCAGAGTCAGGATCCAGCCACAGATATTTTCCCAAACTCCCTCACCCGATTCTCATGTGCAGTCAGGCTTGGGCCACTGCTCACACACACATCCTTTCTCCTTACTGTTCCTGGCCTTGGCAAAGTCTGAGCAGTAAGACATAGCCTTCCTTATAGTGAATTTCTTATAAAATTAAAATATTTGACATGTAATTCTTGTTAACAAATGATGTGACATCAATTGATAATGAAATAAAAAATGTATACCTATATAAATCTAATGTATACAATTTTGTAAGTATAATGTTTCTAAATAAAATAAATTAAATTAAAAATTATGGTCAAATGAAGCAATGTTCAGGAAAGACAACAGATGGAAATGCTGTTCCTATAAGATGACAACTCTTCAGAAGAACTACTAATGATAGAGCAGAAGAAACATAGAAAAAATTACCAGGATAAGTCCATAGTTGTCTAAAAGAACCTGGAACATAAAGGGACTGAATTATCTAACTGAAAGATATAGATTGTCTGTCTGGATGCGTACAAAACTCAGTGATGTGTTGCCTACATGAGACTCACATCATCAGTAAGATGCATACAGAAACAAAGATTCCAGCAAGTGGAAATCAAAAGGGAGGTGAGTAACTGTGTGTAATGCTGGAGCATCTACTTTTATATGACAAGTGTTACTGGAATTAAAGGATAAAGAAGAGCACTCAGAAACCTTAATCAGAAGGATCATGAATTGAAAGCCAGCCCAGAATATGTAGCAAAATGGTAGAGAGAGAGAGAGAGAAAGGGGGATGAGGAGAGAGAGAGGCAGGAAGAGAGAGAAAAGAAAAAAAAAGAATCTCACACAATGAAAGTGGGAAATTTCAGAATACCAGATACTTCAACGAAAATAAACATGAGTTGAACCAGAGACCAAACAGACCTAACAAGGCATTTATAGAACATATCAGCCAGTAACTGCAGCATGTGTTTATTTCACCACCGCATTCACTTCCCCTGGAACAGACCACATAGTATGCCACAGAATGCCTTAGCAAATTGAAAACAATCAGATCAGATCACGTATTTTTTCTGACCACAACATAATAAAACTAGAAGTGAACAGCAAAAAGAAACTTCAGCAGTCACACAAATTACTGAGGCTTAACCACATGTTACTGAATGAACGATGGCCCAGTAAGAAGATCAGAAGAGAAACTACAAGATTTCTTGAAGCAAAACCCTCATAGATCATGCATAAGGGATGCAGCCAAAACTTCAGTAAGAGGGAACGTCATAGCAATAAGTGTCTACATAAGAATACAGAAACAAGTGAAAAATCAGCAGATGGAAAGAAATAACGAAGAGCAGAAATAAGTGAATAAGAAAAAACCTGCAAAAGATCAATTTAAAAAGGTTTATTAAAAGATAAATTTAATTATATTTACCCAGACAAAGGAAAAAAAGATATAAGTAAATAAAATTTAAAAGAAAAGACACTGTTGCCACAGAGAGACAAAGGTCAGACTTCTACAAATAGCTAAACCCCAACAAATTAGAAATCCTTGAAGAAATGTTTACATTTCTGGATACATATATCAACCAAATGTGAAGGAAACCCTAACAGAATAATAAGTAGGGAGGTCAGATCAGTAAAAGTCTCTTGAAACAGAATAGTCCAAGACAAAGTGACTTCGTGCTATAGTCTACAAACTTCATAATGAAGTCATAGTATCAATTCTTCTCATACTATTAAAAAATATAAGAGAGAATTCTTCCAAATTCATTGTACAAGGTTAACATTGCCCTCATAGTTAAACTGGACAAAGGCCCAGTTAATCACAAAATGATTAACTGATAAACTGATTCAGTAAAGTTGAAGGGCAAAAAAACCCAACATACAGGAGGTAGCAAGAATAAATTTAACCAAAGAAATGAAATAGCAGTACAACGAAAACTGCAAAACACTCATGAAAAAACTCAAAGAAGACACAATAATATAAAGAGCTCTTATATAAATTTATATTGTTTCAATGTCCATAATACCCAGATCAGTTAAAGATTCAATTAAATCCTCATAAAAACACAAGTTCTGTTCATCATGGGACTAGAAAAGACAATCCTAAATTTCACACAGAAATACAAAAGACTCTAAATAGCCAAAGTAATTTTTTGCAAAAGCAACAAAGCTGGAAGTATTATATTACCTGATTCTCAAATACACTACAAAGCTACAATAATCAAAAAAGTATTGTATTGGAATAAAATAGACAACAGAGAAAGTGAAGGCAATGGTGTATCCAGGAATGAGCTTATGGATTAGCAGCTGGTTCTTGACAACATTCCTAAAGATATACTTTAAAAAAAAATGACAGCCACTTCAATAAATGTCATTAGATAAACTGGACACCCACATGCAGAAAAATTTGACTTCTAAATCTTATCCTATACAAAAATAAACTCAGAAGAAACCAAAGACCTGAGTATAAGAACTGAAACTAGTACAAGAAGAAAGTGTAAGGAGAATACTTCATAACGTGTGCATAGGCAACTATTGTTTGGATCATATGCCAAAAGCACAGGAAGCAAAGAAGGGTTAAACAAATGAGATCTTATCAAACTAAGGCACTTATGCTCAGCAGAGGATAGAACCAACAGGGTAAAGCTGCCTCTCACAGAATAGGAAATCGTTGGGAACTATTCATCTGGCAAAGGATTATTGTTCTTAATATATAAAGAACTTAAAAAAAAACAATAACAAAGAAAGAACAATTCCACTTTAAATACCGGCAAAGAATGTGAACAGATACTTCTCAGATGAACAAATTGAAATGAATGTCAAGTTTATTTTTAACATGCTTGAATCCATTAGCTGGAAAAATGCAAGGCAAAACCGTATTATCTCACCCAGTTAGAATAACTATTACTTATTTCTTTTAAAAGTTTTGGACCAAGTACTGCTGGTTCATGTCTGTTATCCTAGCTACTCAGAAAGATTTGAGGATCAGATCAGAGGTTCAAAGTTAGCCTGGGCAGGAAAGTCTGTGAAACCTTTATCTCTAATCAGCAAAAAGCTGGCTTAAGTGATAATGCACCCATGGTGGGGGGGAGGAGGAAGGGGGGAGGAGGAGGAAAAAAGTAGGAGGAGGAGGAAGAAGACAAGGAAGAGGAAGAAGAAGAAGAAGAGGAAGAAGAGGAAGAGGAAGAAGAAGAAGAGGAAGAAGAAGAAGAAGAAGAAGAAGAAGAAGAAGAAGAAGAAGAAGAAGAAGAAGAAGAAGAAGAAGAAGAAGAAGAAGCCACTGCCAAGTGAGTGTTGTGAGGGCCTGAATTCAAAACCCAGTACCAGAACAAAAAAGAAAGAGAAGAAGGAAGAAAGAAAGGAAGAAAGGAAAGGAGGGAGGGAGGGAATCAGAGAAATGTGAATGAATTGCTTATCTACCAAAACACAGACAGTGATGAATTGGTTTTAAGAAATTAGCTCCATGTATGTTAGAGGGACACAATGAAGATACAGAGACTGGCTCAAGAAGAAGGATAGGACATCCTTTTGTTTTCTCCACTGCTGTAACCAATTACCACAAACGTCGTGGCTTAAAACAAAACAAATTTATCATGTTACGCTTTGCCAACATGGGTCTCACTGAGCTGAAAATCAGGGTGTCATCAAGACTACATTTCTTAGGTCTTTCCAGTTTCTAAAGGTTGCCTCCCATATTTCTTGGCTCGTGATCCCCTCTCTTCCATCTTCAAAGACAGAAAAACAAGTTGAGTCCTTCTCAAGAGTGGAAGCCGTGTTCTGACTTTCTTCTGCTGCCTCTTCTGCTCTTCAGAGTCCTTGTGTTTACATTCCCCAAACCATCTCCCCAGGTCAAAGTCACCTGCTGGTCAACATTAATTCTATGTGCTACTTTACTTTCCCATTGCTGTGGGATACATGTATCCATTTTTTGGGTTCTAGGAACAAAAATGTATCCATTTTTTGGAAGGCCATTGTCTATACTTTCCCAGATGTGGTTGGTAGGCAGAGAGCTGATGTAGTAACTGGAAGAATAATATCTAAGCCAAATTATATCCGTAGGAAAAAAGGAGAAAATATAAAGTGATGAAAAATCAACGGCAAAGATACCATGTTTGTGTCTTCCCATTCAATGTTCCTACCAGTCAAATGCCCTCTAAAGAACACAGCCCAATAAAAGCTTCTACTTGAAGCCCACTCTGTGAGCACTAGCAAATCTCTTTCCCCAAATGAAAATAATAATTATGACTGAGACCACAGGGCTGTTGTAAGAAAATACTTTAGGATTGAGGCACACTGCAGCTATCATATAAATGTTAAATAAAAATAATATTTCCTGTATCCTTACTAGGGTTGGGCAAATCCAGATGTATATTGTACTTTTCACATATTTCAAAATATTTTCAAATGTTTTGGTTTAGGTTCAATAAAAACCTCAAGTACATTTTGCCAAGTGCTTTTTCCATTAATTATTCAACCCATTTGTATTTCAAGGGAAATTCACTCCACATGTTTCTAATTCATTTAGCACTAACTCATCAAAATATTGTTTCTCTCGGTGCTATTTTCTATCCAAAAGGTTTTTCAAGCACTCTCTTCCTTATTTTATTTCTTAGAGGCAACACAAGCAAAACCCTAATAAACTCCATCTAGGATTCACTGGGTTTGGAAAGTTCATCTACCTGGGGCCTGTCTTCTCCCTCACAACTCCTGGCCTCCTGGAATTCTTAGGTCCTTTGCCCAGACTACTTGGCTTTGTTTGCTTCAGCCTCTGCAGATTTCAGGTTTGCTATGACGGGGGTCCACAGGCCTGCAGGGCCCTTCATCCTTATCCACAACCCTTTGTAGGGCACCATCTGTGAAATAAGAGACTTCTTCCTGTCCCAGCCAGTCCATGAGGGTTCTGTGGCCAGCCTAGAAAGTACATGCAGGTGCCATTTTAAAACTCTGACTTCGCAAGTGTGTAAGTGTGTATGTATGTGTGAATTTGTGATACCTTATGTATGATTAATGTTGTTTTAGCTCAAGAGTGTGTAATGAGTGAATAATTTGATAGTATGTTCATTATGACTGATCCAAAAAAATAGCCAGAGGTGTGGTCTACAGTAGGTTCTTCCATTGTTCATGGAACTTTCTTGGCAAAAACATTTTATCTGAATGGAATCAAAAGTTCATGGAGCATTCTACAGTTTGTGTGGATTCTTCAAAGAGATCAGTGTCATGAATGATGAAAGGTATCGGGGAACTCTTCTAAGTGAAAGGGGTTCAGGGTCATGAAAACTAAATGCAATATGTTAACCTTGATTGTATTTCTGGATTTGAGAGAAGCAATGACGAAGGGCACAACTGGAGGAATTTGAATATGGTAAATTCTTAACTATGATAATACTGATACCAAAAAACTACAGTACCCAGACCAGGCCCTTGTCTCTGCAATCAAAGAATGAGTCCATGGATGCAGAGAGAGAAGTAAAACCACAGAAAATCATTGGAGGAAAGCTGAGCAGAGCTCCTCCAGTTGGGACAGTCCTGAGGGAGGGCACCGCCAGGAGTGCATGGCACAGGTTTCATTGGGGTCTCCAGGAGAGAGCTGTGGAACTCCCAAGACCCCTGGATAGCCTGTGGCCTTGTCAGCCCCAGCCCCAGTGGAGGCCACAGGCAGGCGGCACAGCTCTCCACCGGCCTTCAGCCTGACTGGGTGTCCATTCCCCACACGCCTCTGGGGCCCACGCAGTCTGCTGTTCTTGCACAAGTCTTCCAGGACAGGACATAAGACCCAGGGCCATATGTGGTATTCCCAAGGCCTGGTGATGTGGTGTGCGGTCTGCATGCGGGACACCCAGGGCCTGGTGATGTGGTGTGGGGTCTGTAAACAGCATACCTCTTGATGCAGTGTTCTGCACAGGAATGCCCAGGGCCACAGTGAGGGATTCAGGACTCCTCTGGAAGTGGCCTGGGGTCTGACCACCCAGCCAGGCTCTTTTTCTGCCCTCACTACTTACTACAGTTCATAGAAGTTCATTTGCTTAGAAGTTAAAATGTTTACAGGGAAATGTCACAGTGCCTATAACTTTCATTGTTTTACCACATGTTGCTATGTATAATGTGTTTCACTGTTAAAATGGGTATATATGGAGAGAAAGAGAAGCATGCAGGCACAAATACTGTATTCATATAAACATACAGAGTAAATATGTTTGTTGTAGATAGTTCTCTAGAAATGTATAAATTTCATTTCAAATCAGAAGTCAATTTGCCCTTTTTAAGGAAAACACACAGATATTTGGATCTTTTAAATGGACTCTTTATCCACATGGAAGGTAACATGCACAAATCTTTGTGATTAGCAACCACTTTGGGAATGAACATGGGGTGTAGATGGACAGCCAACCATCCAGATGGCTGATGGGACGATGGGCTTTCGAAAGTCTAAGGACCGCCTGAGACCTCATTGTGTACACATGCAGACATTATCCCTGGTAGAGTTTGCATTGTTTTCATCAGACACACGAAAGTAATCCAGGGCCTTTCAGAGTTCTTGAGAACTGGCTGAGAATCCTATAAAGAGCTGCCTGCAGCAGAGCTCTGCTTCGTTCTTGTTAAGGGATGCTGCAGGGGACTCCTGACAAGAAGGCCAGCAGCAGGAAAACTGAACTTAGGTGGCAACATGCAGAGTGAGGACTCCCAGAAATGCTGAACACATGGGGAGAGATTTCAATGATCACTTTCACAGTCAGGCAACAAGGAAAGAAAGATGGTGGGGAAGCTGTTTGGAAACTGTGTGTTGCAAATGCTGCAGCCCCCGCCCCCCTCAGCACCAATGAAGAACTGACTGTGCCTTCTAAAGAGAGCAGACCGAGCCTCGGTCATATGACTTTTGTTGTCGAAGGGGATTTGGGACATCACTAGTTTATGGGATAGGATCCTAGTATACCAGGTGGTCCTCGTTAGGTGAGAGATTGTATGTAAAAGTAATCCTTTGGCTCTATCCAGTACAATAAAACCACTAAGACGTTTTCCCATATGAAGAATTTCTATAGGCACATTCAAAATGTTAATCCCCCTCTTCTTTATATGCATTTTTTCAGGACTCCTAAGACGTTTACCAGGTTAGGAACTTTTCAACAACAACAAAAAAAACTAGTCCCCTGACAAAGTCATGAGACTTTTTTCATCTTTTAACTACAACAGGTTAGTTTTATTTTCATGTGAACCTAAAGTACTCTCATAACATCCTTGGATATAGACATCACAAATAGGATCAAATCTTATTATCTTAGCCTTACAAATGAAAGGCAAGGCTCCCCCAGTGACTTTTAAAGACTATCAACTTTAGAGTCCTTACTGGGCCTACACATAGGAGTGAGGGAGCAGTCCAGGATTTTATCCATGCTGGAAAACAAAACAACAACAAAATAGCCCTTTGTGACCTGAGACCAGTAATGGGCAGTTTTATTCTGTTAACTAAATACATGTAATTTATACAGGTACATTTGTAAATACATATGTGGACACAACCTTGGGCATTTAGGACCATTTTCTCAGACCCACAACATCTCTCCTAGAAACAAGACTACTGGCTGGAAAGACTCTCTCCCACAGGAGAGTGTTGTGAAAAGATTCATGGGGTGTGGATCTGAAGTTCGAAGCCACCATTATTGTCTTGGCAACCACAAGAAGAGTAAGTTAGTCTCTCTGAGCTGCAGCAATTTCCCCATGTGTAAAATCTCAGCACTGTGAACTCGGTGTGTTTTCCTGAGGGCTGAGCAAGGCGTCTTTACTCCTTTCATTCAATTACTCAGTCCTTCTCCCTAACAGGCTTCCGAGTGGAGCTTGCCTCCAGATCCTGCCCACTCTACACAGAAACACATCTTCTTCCCTATTCCAAGTGCCCATTAACCATATGCATACATGTGGGTATTTTAAGCACAGCAACAAGAATAAAAGTACAGCTTCGGTTTGTGTCCTATACCACATTAGTAAAAGTGTCAGGAAACAGTATATATGATGAATGCTGCTGGAATAGGCAGGAAATTATTCAGGTGGATTCAATAAGCCCAGTCAAACATATAGGTAGCTTATTAAAATTTAGACAAAAGTCTACAGGCACTTAATACATAACGATGATGACTCCAGACCTAAATTAAGAGGGTTCCCCCACCCCAAGCATACCCCAGCCATGACAACCCAGTACCTGGAAAGCTGAAACAGCCACTCTTCTTAAAGCTACAGTGATGGACTGACTGGCTCCCTGCCTTCAGTGCTGTTCTTTTCTTCTCTTTGAAATCAGGACACATTGCCTTTTCTATGCCCCTAACCCTAGCTGAAATGCTGTGGCATTGAACATGCCCTTGCATGGTCTGATGATGACCACGCTGCTTTAGGACCCTCCCTGGCCCACACCCCTCAGCTTTAGTGTCTACATATGCTAACTCCTTTGAAAATTAGGAAGGCAGGATCCTGTGGCAGGAAATGCTATATCTCAGGTCCAAGTTCTGTGATGCCTCAGAAACAGGACTTTTATAACAATAATAAATAAATAAAGGACCAGTCTGTATGAAATTCCTCCTATTCCAACAAATATGTTTGTGGCATTATAGATCATTTGAAAACCTGGAAGATGAGTGCTTTTAAGATAGAAAATTAAATATAAGAATAACATGGCTCAAATGATAGAGAACCTGGCTGGTGAGTACTGGGCCCTGAGTTCAATGCCTAGTACCAAATGAAGAAGGAAAAGAAGGGAGAAGGGAAGAAGAGAGGAGGGAAGGAGAAAGAAGAGGAGAGAAAGAACAAAGAGAAGGAGGAGGAGGAGGCTAAGGAAGAAGAGGAAGAGGAGAGGAGAGGAGAGGAGGAGGAGGAGGAGGAGGAGGAGGAGGAGGAGGAGGAGGAGGAGGAGGAGGAGGAGGAGGAGGAGGAGGAGGAGGAGGAGGACTTATTGTAGACCATATGTGAGAAAGATTTTAGTCTCAGTTCTCAGATTCAACATAGATGCTCTTGGACAAGTTGTGAAGCCTCTCTGTGTCTCCATGTTTTTTAAATCTATAAAGTGAAGGTATCAAGTTAGACTAGCATCGCCCCAGGAATACCCTAAGGTATGTTTCCTAGAGTATTCATACTGAAGATCTATCTTTCCTAGCCTTGCTTTTTCCTTCCCCAAACAGAACAATATGTTCTGACATTCATTTGAAAATAATCTTTATTGTACTAACTGATCTTGTAAACATCCCAAAAGGATATTGATTGTCCAGCATTTTCCAAACTTACTTTCCATTAGTATTATGTTCCCAACAAGGAGAAACGAGGTGATGACATCTTTGTAAGTGCACTACAGTAAGACCATTAAAAATGGGGTTGTTGTTGTTATTATTATTATCATCATTATTGCAATATCATTGTGATGTCAGAATTCTGAAACCACAAAAGGAGCAGTTTCAAAAGGCCTACAGGCCGTTATTTTCTCCCCAGCTAATAACAAGTTCTATTCCTCTAAGCTGCCATTCCTGAGTCACTTACCAATTGTCTCGGTTATAAATAGCAGTCTGTCATGTGGGCGACCTTAGCACCAGCAAGCATGACCTTAGTTAACATCACATACTTGGCCCATAAGCTTCTTGCCTTGGCTATCTTTGAAAAGCCTACAGAGATGTAGAAATGAATTTTCGTGGTACTCATAGCAGTCATTTTTAAGTAAGGCAGGTAAAGATTTTAACTAAAAGACACTAGTTATGTAAAACTGTAAAAAAAAAAAAGATATGCAGAGGAAATAGGTTGTCTGGAAAATTTCTTCTTGTTAATTGTTTTGTTTTGAACTATTGAAGGAGTACACATAATGAAACTCAAATGGCTTTCTTTAATGCAATGGTGTAGCAGTCCCTGGGGAATGGGAAAGACAAGGTCATTGGGGGTCAATCAACTACTACTTTAGTGGGTGTTTGTGAGTATGCACATATTTTAGTTATGTTTTAAATTTCAAAGTACAAAGGATCATAAATTTAGCTCACAAATTGTAGTATAATGGAGAGAAAATTTCCCATAATTCCCCAAAGGAATATAGAAGTATGTTTATACCTTAAGACTCCCTTGAGTCTTTCAAAAGCATGCTTATTATTTATGCAGTCTTAATTGGAATGTATATAACTTTTTCCACTCCACATTGTATGCACTTTTTATCTGATTTTGTTTTCACTACATTAGAAGCTTTGTACCAAAACCTCACAGCTCTCATTGTAAAAATCATTGATTTTTCCTAGCTACTCAGGAGACTGAGATCTGAGGATGGAGAGCAGCCCAAAGCCAGCTGGGGCAGGAAGGACATGAGACTCTTACCTCCAATTAGCCACCAAGAAACTGGAAGTGGAATTGTGGTTTAACTGGTAGAGCATCAGCTTTGAGAAGAAAGCTAAGAAACAGCACCAGGCCCTGAGTTCAAGCCTCAGGACTAATACCAAAAAAAAATTAATTGACTTGTTTATTCCATTATTGTAGGAAATTTATAGATCCCTCCATAATTAATGTCTTTGTACAGCTATGACTTTTTGTGTTTTGGACAATTTTTAGTATATATTCAAGGGCATGAAATCAAAGGGTCAAATTTAATGACCTATTTGGGGATGTTGATATAAAACACAAGATGACCACAGTTTTCATAAACTGAGCTTTTAAGTTATTCATTTTTTTATTGCTGACTTAAAAGTATCTTTGTTTTCCTTTGCATTTCTTTGATTGCTAATAAAGTCACACCGCTTTTGAACTTAGGCCTTAACCCTCCTGTTGTAAAATTACATTTTCGGATAATGTCTGTATTCTTCTTAACAGTATTTTAATAATTTGCAAGTTGGTAAGTGCAATGTTCTCCTTGAGGTAAAAATCAGGCCTCCGGTTACAGCGTCATCAATCAAGGCAAGCTGGACACTTAGCCTTCTAGCCCTGTTCCTGGTAAAAGAGAGAGATGGGGGAGTGAGAGGGAGAGAGAGAACAAGCATGGTTTTTTTTTTTGTTGTTGTTGTTGTTTTGTGTTTTTTTTTTTTTTTTTGTAAAAATGCTTTAGGTTCACAGCCAGGCTTTGGGCCACCATATTTTCCTGAAATTTGGTGTTTCTCTTACACCATGTATTTGGAATCAGATAATGCAAATAGGACTTGTGTATTACAAAATTAAACAAGATGCAGGATCTCTCTGCCTGTTTCAAGTCATCCTGGAACTCTGTGTGTGTGTGTGTGTGTGTGTGTGTGTGTGTGTGTGTGTGTGTGTGTGTGTGCGCCTATGCTGGTATTGGGGCTTGAACTAGGGGCCTGGACACTGTCCTTTAGCACTTTTCACTTAAGGCTGAAATTCTACGACTTGAACCACGGCCCTACTTCTGGCTTTTTAGTAGTTCAGTAGACATAAGAGTCTTATGTGCTTTCCTTCCCAGGCAGTCTTTGAACTACAATCCTCAGATCTGTCTCCTGAGTAGGATGACAGTCACTGACCCCCAACTTAAGTCTGTCCATTTTACAGGAAGCTTGTAGAGAGATCTCAGAGCAGTTACTTGCTGTGTCTGAGTTCACCCAGCTAATTAGGCCCTGTGCATGGAATCACACCAAACCCCAAGCACAAACTTTACACTAGAATAAAAAAAAAAGATTCCCTTTGACACTTCAGTCCCCTGTGTCTGCTCATTGCCCTTTCCTTTGAGAATCACCCTGTTCCTGTTCCCTTGTGGGAGGGCTGATTGGGAATGGGTTCCTGCCCCACCCCACCCCACCCCGGTGGCAGTTGCTCAGGGCCACAGGCCCTGAAGGTGGGCAGTGGTTAACAGTGCCTGGACTGCTGGAGCTTTGCATCTCAGGAAGTTCCTGCTGAACACGTGAAGACAGGACTGAATGCTCCACAATGCACTTCTGCTAGGAAGACACCATTTGCCTATTTTCCTATCTATTGCCTATTTTTTAAAATAATTATTTATTGTCAAAGTGATGTACAGAGGGTGTGTTACAGTTTCATATGTTAGGCCATGAGTACACTTCTTGTACTATTTGTTACCTCCCCCCTCACCCCTTCCCCTTTCCCTCTCCCCCTGTGAGTTGTTCAGTTGGTTTACACCAAATGGTTTTGCAAGTATTGCTTTTGGAGTCGTTTGTCTTTTTATCCTTTGTCTCTCGATTTTGATATTCCCTTTTACTTCCCTAGTTCTAATACCAGTATATACAGTATCCATGGTACTCAGATGAGATACAGTAATAGCGCGGGGACAACCACAGGAAGAGGATATAAGAGGATCATCAATAAAAGAAGCTACGGTTTCACATTTGCCTAACTATTATTGCCTATCTACTTGCCCATCGAATCTCTATTGAGGTGATGCACAACATCTTCTCTGATAATACCAACTTGCCTGTTCTTTATATACTTCTTGGTAAAAATGGAACAAAGCCAAGGGCAAAGTCTGGGAGCAGAGTCTGCAAGAGATTGTTATTTGTCTGTTTGTGTGTGTGCACACGTGCATGCGTGCACGTGTGTACACGTGTGTGAGCATGCACTGCGGCTTGAACTCAGGGCCTAGGCACTATTTTTTAGCTTGTTTGTTCAAAGCTGGTGCTCTAATATGTGAGCCACAGCTCTGTTTCCAGCTTTTTTTCTGGTTAATTGAAGATAAGAGTCTCAGAGACTTTCCTGCCTGGGCTGTTTTTGAAGCTCTTTCCTCAGATCTCAGTCTCCTGAGTAGGTGCAATTGCAGGCCTGAGCCACCTGCGGCCGTCCAGGTTGTTGTTGATTGTATCCCTCAACACCAGCATTGTAAAAGGTCCCTAGGGATTAGCACTTAAATGTCATGCATTTAAAACACTCTAATAATTTTATTAGTCTATAACTGAGATACAACATGAGCTATGAATTGTATATAAGAATATAAATATAAAAACTATTATGAATAATATCCACTATGAAAACTGGGATGAATTATTTTTTTTTTGCCAGTGCTGGGGCTTGGGACTCAGGGCCTGAGCACTGTCCCTGGCTTCTTTTTGCTCAAGGCTAGCACTCTGTGACTTGAGCCACAGTGCCACTTCCAGCTTTTT
Organism: Perognathus longimembris pacificus; assembly: GCF_023159225.1. Lineage (NCBI taxonomy): Eukaryota > Metazoa > Chordata > Mammalia > Rodentia > Heteromyidae > Perognathus > Perognathus longimembris. The sequence continues at coordinate 71,615,716 of NC_063167.1, read as the reverse complement.
CTGTTTATGTGGTGCTGATGAATTGAACCCAGGGCTTCATGTTTACGAGGCAAGCACTCCTACGACTAGGCCATTTTCCCAGCCCCTGGGATGAAATTTTTACAAAAGAATTTCTATTGTCTTTCCTAAATGTTAGCTCCAGCAGGCCGAGTGGGTGACATGAAAGACATTGTTGTGAGATGAGAGCACCCCAGGGACTTCCAGAGTTGTCCCTACCATCAGAGTGTCACTTTATATCTTTCCAACACAAAGCCTAGAAATGCTTTTCTACTTCACACTATCAGTTCCAAAATCTTAAATGTCACTTTGCTTTGTAATTTTAAAAAATGATGAGGAAGCTTTATGTTAAAAAAGAAATCTGGCTAGAAAACCAGAAGTGTGACATCCATGCAGGGTTTCATCCAAGGAAAACAAGCTCAAGGCGACGTGGGCCAACCCCAGCCATCCCTCTCCCTCCCACCTCTTCTCTCAGCCTTCCAGATACCAGACAGCTGTTGAAAAGTATCTGTCAACAAAACTATTACTGTCTTTCCTGGGATCAACACTGTGTCCTGGATCCTGAAGGTCAGCAGAGCTACCTTCAGAGCAAGCAGAGACCTCAAGCAGAACACTCAGAGGACCTATGGCCATGGCGGCCACAATGGGTGGTGGGCCTTCCCCATGCACCACACACCCTAAAGGGAAGGGAGGGCTCAAAGGGCAGAGACTGCCTGGCAAGACAAAGGGCCTGTGTCCAGTCAAGGCCTTAACATTGACAATGGTTAAAATGGGTATTCATTCCGTGATGCCTGAAGACCTTTCTATAACTCGTGTACACACACACACACACACACACACACACACACACACACACACACACACACCACAGAGCAATAGCAGCAGCAGCAGCCACAAAAGCCCTTTGCCCTGTGGCCAGATCTGTGGGTTGTATAAACAAGGACACCAGTTAGGACAGATTAAATAACTTGCTTACAGTTTCTGCACTGTGGAAGCAAAATCTGAATCAAATTCTAACTCCTAAGTCCATGAATTTAGTGAGCCTATTTCCACCTTTCTTTAAGTGTCTTCCAGTCAGAAAGGGTAGGGGGTGTTGTGAAAAGGAGTTAGTATAGACAACCGCCATTCCTCAGGCGGCTGTACATGGTAGATTCCTAGTTCTGGAAAGTTGTCCACAAAGTCATGACAAACTACTGGGAGGAGATAAACTACAGGCTCTCTCTGAAAGGTAGTCCCACAATAATCATCAAAATCTTAAAAAAAAAAAAAATAGGATACTCCTTGACTCACATGCTCATCTCAGTAAAAATTCTAAGTAAGGCTATTCAAGGATCCTATTTATTTATAATATCAAAAGTCAGAGGAGCAAATCCTGCTCTTAAAAGTAAAGATAGTAAAGTTAAATAATTCTAAATAATGAAAACTAAATAAAAATAAAGATATTGGTTAAATAGAACACAGAATACATTTGAATATTTTGAACCCATTTAAAAACAAAATTCAGTCATATATACATGATGTAGTACTGTGATAGAAAGTTACCAGATAGCATGTAAGTATAATTTCATTTAAATATGTCTGTATACATTTATATTCTACAAGCCAACAGTGAATATGGCTGGGATTAGAATAGAATAGAATCATAAAAGGTAAGGGTTGTAAGGGCTGTTAGAAGCGTGTTTGTCCATTGTGTATCCATTGCAGTGCTGCAGGCAGAAAACACCAACACCCAAGCACAGGTATCCATGGCCAGACAGCTCATCCCTTCTGCTTCGCATAGCATTGGTACATGACAAACCCTTCTGTCAACATAGAACAGACCTGTGTCCGTTTGCTTTTAGAAAAAAATGGGAGCAGATTTGGTCCTTAGAAGGGCTCAGAAGTCATGTCTCCATCACTTTTCTTTGATAACTCTCTCTTCACAAGAAATATGTGGGTAGCAATCCAACTAAAGAAGTGTCACCTGCCACTGTCCACATTCCTGTGACACATGGGAATCGCCGGTGTGTCATGGGGCAAGCCTGAAGAGCCTCCAAGAGGGCCCGCATTCCTGGTGCTTTAGGAAGAGTCTTCCTGTGAAATCCAGGCCCCAGAAGAGAAAATTTAAGAAGCTGGCACAAATGAGAAACTTGCTTTATTAATAGAATCCTAAGACCTAGCTTTTCCTTGGATATGATAGAATATTCTTAAAGGATTTTTTATTTGTTTAATGAGTATACTTCATTTACATTACGAATATCACCAACTTCCATGGCAGAGCTTTAGCCAAAGTTCAAGAAATAGTTCTGAAGCCAGACATCTGTTTCCATAAGACAGAGAACTGTTCAAACCAGAGTGACAAATTACAAGTCTCTTTTATTCTTCCCATCTCTAAGTAGCTGCACAGGGGGGTTTCAATTCAACACATCGGTCGATGAACACAGTGCATCTTGATCCATGTCACCCTTTCATAATTCTCTTTCTATAAGAGATGAAAGAGTGAAAGTATGGGGTGAGGGTACTGGTTCATTAAATGTATCCACTTGTCCATCCAATCATTAGCCTGTCGTGGAATTTATTCACTCATCCATCCATTCATTTGCCTGACATCAACCATTCCTATGGTTTGCGTGTCAAACCATAGGAAGCAAGACCAACCTTCCTCACCTCGGCAGCTCCCAGTCCAGCAGGGGAAGTTGTCAGAGTGGCAAAGGCATAAAGGATGGCCTGGGATGGCAAGAGGAAAGAGATGCAGGAGTGTAGGAAGACGAAAGAGATCAGTAGCCCCATGTAACATTGCAATGGTTTGAGGTGTCTCATTCCCCCAGGTCTCAGGAGATGGAATCCTGGTCCCCAGTGTGGCCATTTAAGAGGTGAAAGGACCTTCAAGAGGTAGCACCTCAGGGAAGGCCTTTGGGGTGCTTGCTTGGGGTGTTGCTCTCTGAGGAGATGAACACAGATCTCATGGATTAGTTCTCATGATTAAATCGGTATGTAAAAGCAAGACTGGCCCTTCCTCAGTCCTGCTGGCTTCCTCCCTCCTTCCTCTGGTGTTATGTGCCCACCAGGCGCCACCCATCCACCCACCATGGTGTGATATGGCCAGAGACCCAGCCAATGGGGCCACCTGATCTTGGACTTTCTGTTTCAAAACGTAGCACTCCAGACCCCTTCTTGCTATATTCTACCCAGCTTTAGGTATTTTATTACAGCAATGGACAGTGAACTAATACAGTTCTATAGCCAGAAGTTCACTGTTGCTGTAGGGAGAAAGGCTAGCCAGCCAAGCAAAGTCAATGGCAATTGTCATGGCAAAGTCATGAAAATTGTTTTAGGTGAAGCTCAGGCCAGATTTATGCACAGAATTGTGGGGACTCACTGGCCAAAGAGTCTAGCATAATGTGTAAATGCCTTAACCTTGGAATGAATCCCTGAGTTTGAGAACTACCTCTGCCCTCTCTGTTACCTTGCACCATATAAAACTGCTACTTTTCAGCCACCTCTGACCTACAATGATGACAATTTGATGTGGCTCAAGCTCATAAAAACAATAGAAAAAGTGCTTTCCTCTGAGAAGTAGTTTCCTCAAGCCTGCTGCGGTGCAGTCAAGAGAGCAAGAGAGCCGAGAGCAGAAGACATCCAGCAGAAGGGCCGGGAGGGAAGATTTGCGGACTCCTGTCAGCTGGTGGCCAGGGCCAGCCACATGCCCGTGTGGGTCAGGCACTGAGCTCAGCTCAGCTTTCCCTGGGAGTTCTCAGAGCCACTGCCCCTGCTCTGCCTGCCCCTGCTTCTCCTCTCCCTGGTTTTTGGTTAGAAAATGGTACCACCCAGCAAGGCCTGCTGATATGTCATCCCCCGGCCATCTGATCCCGCAGGAGGAATTTCTGGCACACGGGCTTCTCTTTCTCTTCCTCCTCCTCACCCACTCCCGTTTCTTTGGCTCAGGCTCCTGCAGCTCTGGTAAGGCAGGGATGAGCTTTCCGAATTGTGTTTATTTGTTGGCACTCGGGTGTGAAGGCACTCGCAGTCAACTGCATATTAATCTTGTCAGCAATCTGTATCTATTTTCCTTTGCCTCCTTCCTCCAGCCTAATTTATGGCTTGCCTTTGCTTTGCTTTCTATTGTCACCCTGGCTGACAGGGAGCTCCCCTCATGTCAGATTCTCCATCTGGCTTCCACCAGGCACAAGACCTGTCCTTTCCTGAGGAGCTGCAGTGTGTGTGACAGGGCTGGATGTGGGCAGGACCTATTCTGGGTGATCCAGAGCTGCCAGGCCATGACTTACCCACGTCCTACTATATACCTCATGCTTGCTTAGGGAGACAGCAAGCTAGGCAACCTCACCCCACCTTGTAACACAGAAGGTGAAGGACGCAGCAAACATCATAGTCAGGCCAGGCACCAAGCTCATGCCGCAATCCCATCTACTCAGAAGGCTGAGATCTGAGGATCACTCCTCAAAGCCAGACAGGGCAGGAAATTCCAAGAGACTCTTTTCTCCACTTAGCCAGCTGTAAGCATCAGTGGAGATGTAGCTGAAGTAGTAGAGCACCAGCCTTGAGTACAAAAGCCAAAAGAGAATAAGAGTTCAAGTCCTAGTACTTCATACAAAACGACAAGCCCAGAAAGCATCAATAGCACAGACCTGAACTGAAGGAAACATGAATCTAGATCCTAATTCAGATGTCTTCTGTGTGTCCATTTGAAGGGAACATGTTCACTATCCTTCCATAAACCTGATTTTCTCATCTCTGAAATCAGTAAAATAAGCTGTGACCCATAGAGGAGTTGTGAAAATTACACAGCTTATCTTAGCTCTTGCTATAAAATGGGTGAGAAACATTAAGCTCTCCATTTCTGTGATACATTTTTACTTATCATTATTTTTATATTATTAATTTTACTAAACAGGATAAGGTAACACATTCATGAAATGGTAAATAGGCATAATTATGAAAGAATCTATAACACTGTTTTTGAAGCTCTGCCAATTGTGAGCATTTTGTTGATACTGGATTTCTATTTATTTATTTATTTTTGGTCGGTCGTGGGGCTTGAACTCAGGGCCTGGGCACTGTCCTTGAGCAATTTTGCTCAAGGCTGGCACTTTACCACTTTGAATCACAGTACCACTTCTGGTTTTCTAGTGGTAATTGGAGGAAGGAATCTCACAGACTTTTCTACCCGGGCTGACTTTGATCCTCAGATCTCAGCCTCCTGAGTGGCTGGGTTTACAGACGTGAGCCACCAGCACCTGCCAATACTGGCTTTATGATATAATGAGACACTTAACAATAAGCTTGTTTGAAATCTTGCTAATAGCTAAAGCCAGGGACCATCATTTTCCTACCACCCTGAAACGACACGGGCTCAAGCATCTGTGTTTCATCTCTCCAGTGCTATTGTGATAAATGTAAATCTTGGACTGGAGTTTCTTTATGACCATTAAATAGATTGCTAGAATGAGCTGTCATGAGCTAAGTCGGAGTCTGTACCTCTGAAAAGGGTTTCTTTTACAATTTTTTTCTAATTGTCTATAGGGGATGTCACAGTCACCACCCTGAACAGACAGGGCCCAGCATGCTGTGGGTACTAGGGTTGGATTGCAGAGTAGCAGTGGCCCAATGAGTAATAAAATTCCCTATGTCATCTCTCCTCAGATGCCTCAGGCCCTTCCAGAAGCCTGGTACTCCATTCTCCAAGTAGCAATTCCAAGCAACCCAAGGATTCTTCCATGCAATCTCCCTTTACCGCAGTGATCACGTGAAATTCTTCTACAGTCCATAGGAATTCAACTCTGACAGTCCTTCTTTAAAACATTAAATGCTCAGCCTCACCCTGGAGCCAGGCACACCACAAATGCCACAGCTCACCTCCCTCCCTGGGCAGGCTGATGGTCCCTACCTGGCTCATACTACCCCAGAGCTGATGAATGCTGGTCCAAGATGTCTTTGTTTACCTTTCAGATCTGTCCTCTCTCGCCCCAGTACCCTCTGTCTCCCTCATTTATCATGCTTGATCTTCATTCCTGTGCTTGCTTCCCCCACCACACTAAACATAGTGAAGTTCTGGACCAAGTTTGTCTTATTCAGAATTGACTGTAGGTCACAGCACTAAAGAAAGGCGGCGGGAGGCGGGGGGAGGGGGGGAGGGGGCTGGCGGGGAGAGAGGAAAGACACAGTATCATGGATACATATTGATTGCCCACGTGAGAACAGTCGGCTCTTTTCTCAGGTTCTGGGCCTGGAAGGCAATGCCAAGCTCTACCGAGTCAGAGGGTCAGCTCATGGACTCCACTGGGCCGGAAGTGAGGGAAGCTTGACCTTCGTTTGCTTGTTGTGCCTTGAACATTCATTTCAGGTCCCTCCCAGCTTGCAGAGGAGTGTCCCTGTCCCCCTGAGAACAGAATTGCACACGCACGAGTGCACGCGCCACACACACACACACACACACCCTAAAACATATTATTTAGGGAGAAACACTTGAGAAACAAACCACTGCCAAGGAAAAGATACAACTAGAACACACTCATATTCAAAAGGAAACCACTAAGCTGGGTGCTGCCAGTGGCTCATGTCTATAATCCTAGATACTCAGGAGACTGAGATCTAAGGACTGTAGTTCAAAGCCAGGCCAGAGAGGAAAGTCCACAAGACCCTTTATCTCCAACTAACCAACAAAAAGCAGGAAGTGGAAGTGTGGCTCAAGTAGTAGATCACCAGCCTTGAATGAAAAAAGCCAGTGAAAGTAGGAGGCCCTGAGTTCAAGCCCCAGTAATGGCACACACACACACACACACACACACACACACACACACACACACACACAACCACTGATCTGATCAAAGCATTATAGTAAGATCCCTCTCTTCCTGTCTTCTCTCTCTCTTTCTCTCTTATATACACATGAGCGCATGCGCGCGCTCACACACACACACAGTGGCAAATAAGAAGCTGAAAGTCATCATCAGAAGAAGGATAGGAATAGAGACAGATATCCAATTTCCAACTTGCTAATTTTACATCTCTGGGCAAGTTATTGGATCTCACTGTCTCAATTTTATGGTCTATAAACTTGTTTAAAATGCCTATTGGATAAAACTGATGAAAATATTAGAAATACTATTTCTGAAGCACATCCCACATATTAGGTGCTCAGCTAGGGGTGATCATGGGGTGATGGTAGTGATGGTGGTGATGGTGGTGGTGATGATATATCTTTAGCTTTCAAGAGAGGGGCAGAGGAACCCAATCTCATTACAGCTTACCAGGAAAGCTTAGGCCAGGTCCTGAGGTGAGTGGGCTTCTGGTGATGGTAACAAGCCAACACCATGGAGACCTCTGACTCCATGACTTGGCCCTGACTTGCGTGACTGGCCCAGGGCTTCCCCAGGCCAGTCCAAAACGTGCCTGGGTGACAGCTTCGGTGGCTGCTACCTGCCCTGGGATGCCTCAAAAAAAGCCACCATCCCCGGCTGCTCCTTGGAGAGTTGTAGTTCAGACATTCCAGCTGCCACTGAATTCTTTGGTGGGCTTAATTTGACCCATCTGTGTATGAAAAATGGGTGCTTCTGAACACCATACCATAGCCAAGAACGGGGTGATATTTTCCCCTCCAAACCCTAGACTCTGCAGAGTGTTGCCCTTTGGGAATCCCAAATTTCAAAGACAATCCTCCCTCCTGCCCTCGGCTGAGAACCCCAGGGACAGCACAAGGCTCTGAGTTCAAGCCCTGGAGCCCTCCACAAGGAAGCTTTGACTTAGGCTTGAGTTTAATCTATCATGATGCACACAGTATCTCTATAAATATTAACCAAGTGGAAATCAGAATTCATGGGGAAATTTCAACCTTACCTTTTTGTTTAGCATAATAGATGCCCTGTGTTTGTACAAGTTTTGGTGAATTTCTTTTTTAGGTGTGTCTGTGTGTGCTACTACTGGGGCTTGAATTCAGGGCCTTGCACTCTTGCTTCACTTTTTTCTTTTTTCTTTTTTCTTTTTTAAAACAAAGCTAGTGCTCTTCCACTTGAGCTACATCTCCACTTTGGGATTTTTTTTTTTTTTGCTGGTTAATTAGGGATAAGAGTCTTGCAGATTTGTCTGCCTGGGCTAGTTTTGAACCTCCATTCTTAGATCTCAGACTCTTGAGTAGCTGGGCAGAAGCCACAAGCACCTGGCTCCCAGCTAATATGACACCATTTTCTGTAGAGAGTATACACTGAAGTAGGAAAAGTAATTACACTTAAAGAGACTTCAAGCAAGCCAGTACTGATAATTATATATTATTTACTCAACAAGTAAGTATTTCCTCATTAACCAAAAAGGAGTCTGTGGGTTTGTGTAGCATATTTTTATTTGTATTTCTTTTCTTGCTGGTCATAGGGCTTGAACTCATGGCCTGGGCACTGTCCTAAGCTCTTTTGCTTAAGGCTAGCACTCTACAACTTTGAGCCACAGCTCTACTTCCAGATTTCTGGTGATCAATTTGAGGTAAGAGTCTCAGAGACTTTCCTACCTGCACTGGTTTTGAACCATGATCCTCAGATCTCAGCCTCCTGAGTAGTCGTGATTACAGGTGTGAGCCACCCGCCCCTGGTTTATTTCTTTTCTTTTAGCACTTGTGGTCATTATTTATGTGGTGAAGGTATGCAATCATGACAGATGGGGACATTAATGAGGGAGGCAAGAGTGGGGTGAGAAGGATGATAAAAGGCAAATTATCGAGCGGAGCTAAAGCTCCTAAGCTCGCTCTCCTTCCTGCAAGAGCCTTGGGAAAGCAAAGCTGATGACGCACCATGCAGACAGGACTGCTGAGTGGCCCAGTTCTGAGATCTCTCCGGGTACGCAAACCATGTTAAGAAAGACCTAAACTAACACTGGCGTGGAGTTGAGATGGTTCAGAGGGCCGTGGCAAGCTCCTGCCTTCCAGCTCAGCATTTCTAACCTGACCACAAAGTTTCTGTGGGCTGGACACAATGTGTAAGTAGCCAGCAAAAGGAGATTGGTTTTGCTTTTTATTTTTTCAAGGAAGACAACTGATGAGACAGAAGTGCTAACTCCTGAGTGCCCTGATGTTACTGGAGTAAAAATTCAGGTGTGAAGAGACAATATGGTGAAGTAGCAAAAGCCCCTAAGTTAAAAATGACTAAGCGTACAAGTCAACCAAGCCTGAGTCCATGTGGCATGGGTCTTTGGCACTGGGAAAACCCATGTCCAAAACTGTCCTAGGGCTCTGACAACCACAGTCACCTACAGATCATCCCTTGCCTTGAACTCAGGTCAAAAGAGGATAAAGACCAGAGTGATCGGGGCTGAAGTTTCAGAACATGATGTGATTACGACGGTGTTCACCCCTGTCATGCCCAGCCTTCCCGGCTGGCATGGGACATTATGAAATTCCCGTCCTCTGACTTGTGGGCCCTTTGCCACAGGGGAGACTGGTGGGGACATCCCCACAGCCTGACCTATTACTCGGTGTTCTCATAAAAGCTGCAGGGAGCTCAGTAGGTGCCTCCCCATCTCCCCATCACGAGCAGGACAGCCATTGCCCAGCCCCCTCCTCCCAGTGGCCAGGGGACTGCACAGCCTGCGTGGAGCAAGGTATAATGTGCAGTGGATCTGTAGAAGATCCTCAAGCAGATTCCAGTGGCTCTCACCCAGATCCCTCTCTGCCAAGAGAAGTAGAGGGAGACAATTTTTAAAAAATCACTTAAGCCCCTTAATCCCACACAGAGCTGCTGAAGATTGCTTTGGGCTGGAACGCACACTCCCGGCCTCAGAGATGCAGATGAGTGCATTTTGTTAAGCTCCATCCCTATGTGTCAGGGATAACTGATCTATGACTAAAAATAGAGTGAGGACAGCAGTCCTGACCATTTGGGGCTGAACTGAGGACACAGTGGAAAACTTGACAACAGCACAGAGCAACCTTCCTGGCCCAAAGCCCTGGGCTCAAGGGCAAGAGGATGGGTGCATGTGCCCAAGAAGTCTGATTGACAGGTCACCTCCCACCAGTGAGCTCCACTGCTCATCTTCTCTTGGCATGATTGTACCTTGTAAGTGAAGGGCAAGGTGGGGAGGGAATTTCCTGGGTTATAATCAAGTGGTATTTAAGAGGAGTATATATGTGTTGTTTTGACTTTGCAGACTTTGTCTGCCACGCCCACATGAACAAGGAAAGAAATACAGTCACTGAGATCAGAGATTCTCAATTCTGCTGGGAACCCTGGTGTGATTCTTTGATTTGGCAGGGGAAGGAGGGAGAGGAATAAAAGAAGCTTTACGATCACATTTACTGATTGGTTCAAATTAGTCATATGTACTTACCAGGGTTGAATATTAGTGGCAATGCCTTCTTACTCACCACTGGCACTCTCCCACTTGAACCATGCCTCCAGTCCTTTTGCAATGCCTTCTGCATCTTAAGTAAAGTTCTGCTGCCTACACTAACTTTTCAATTTCTGTAGCCTTTAACTTACAGAATTATCACAGGCCTACAATGTGCCAGGCACTGTGCAAAGGACCTTTTAAAAAATATTTTTCATTGTTCTTGTAGAGTTAATATACAGAGGGTTGCAGTTATATAAGTCAGGTAAAGAGTACATTTCTTTTTGGACAATGTCACTCCTTCCCTCATTCTATCCCAGTTTTTCCCTCCTGTCCCCACCCACAAGTTGTAGAGTTCATTTACCACATAGTGTCTAGTGGGTACCACTGCTCTATTTGTTCATCCTCTGTCCCACCTTTTCTGCATCCACCCCCTGCTCAAAGACAAATAACTAATGAACAAGACAAAAGGAAAAAAAAACAGTCACAACAACAACAAAAACATATTCTTTCCATTTCTTGGGGTTCATTTTGAAAAATGAGTGTCTGGCTGGCTTTGAACCAGGATCTTCAGATCTCAGCTTCCAGAGTAGCTAAGATTATAGGCATATGCCACCAGTGCCTGTATCTTGAGAAGCAATATCCCTTAGAACTATCCTTGTGTCGAGTGTGTTTTGGGCATGGGCAAGATCACTCTCACTAGTGTTTAAAGAAATCTTTTTTTTTTCCCCTGCAATTCTTGGGGCTTGAACTCTGGGCTTAGGCACTGTCCCTGAGCCACTTTATGCTCAAGGCTAACACTCTACCATTTGAGTCACAGAGCCACTTCCAGCTTTTTCTATGATTAATTGGAGATAAGAGTCTCACGGACTTTCCAGCCTGAGCTCGCTTTCAACTGCGATCCTCAGATCTCAACCTCCTGAGTAGCTAGGATGACAGGCATGGGCCACAGGTACCCAGCTAAGGAAATCTTTATTTTGAAAAAAAAAAAGTCAGACAGACAAATTCAAGAGACTATTATCTCCAATTAACTAGCAAAAAAATTCCCCAAATGGATCTGTGGCTCAAGTGATAGAGCACCAGCCTTGAACATAAATGCTAAAGGAGCCCCAGTACCAGTACACACACACACACACACACACACACACACACACACACACACAAATATACACACACAAATTAAAGGCCATTTATAGTATTGATATTTGGCATTATGGGAGAAGAAGAAAAAGACAAAATTAAAAGAAAAACTAAGGAAATGGAGATAATTTGTGATTTCCTAATTCTTACCACTTAACTCCACAGACAGAGGTGGGTCTCACCTCACTCCCATTTCCAACAGGTTTAGTCCTTCTCTAAGCCCCGAGGTCAGTCTGGACCTTAGGTGAAGTTAAGGAGCCAGGGATCCATTCAGAGAATTTATCCACCTCTGTAGAGACATAAGTCAGGCCTGGGGATGAGTCTACACCTTATTCTCCAGGGCCTCATCCTATAGGATAAATGTCTTCCATTTCAATCCTAGTTTCTCATTAGGTACAACTAAGTCATGTTGACAGTTCCAGGTTGAGAACAGGGTAATTACAGGAGAACAGGGATGATCTGCTGATAAAACAAAGTAAAATCTGAACAGGATGCCAAACAATGTAACATGAATCACAAAGTCATGAACATAGAAAGCAATGGCCAATGTCATCAGCTCCTCAGCTAGAAACAAAAGCCCCAATGTAGGAGTGTTTGGAAGTTTCTAAAATCATGGCCAACAGAGTTTTCCACACTTTCCAGAATTTTCTTGGTCTCAAAATTTTTGACAAAGACCTGAAAAACCAGGCATTCTCATACCCAGTAGGGGAAATATATCTTGAATATCACCTATCCTGGAGAGTAATAAAGAAATAGATTTCAAAGGCCTTAAAACACACACACAAAATCTTGACCTTGCTGGGGATATAGCCTAGTGGCAAGAGTGCCTGCCTCGGATACACGAGGCCCTAGGTTCGATTCCCCAGCACCACATATACAGAAAACGGCCAGAAGCGGCGCTGTGGCTCAAGTGGCAGAGTGCTAGCCTTGAGCGGGAAGAAGCCAGGGACAGTGCTCAGGCCCTGAGTCCAAGGCCCAGGACTGGCCAAAAAAAAAAAAAAAAAAAAAAATCTTGACCTTGCCATTCTATATTTAACCATGTAGCTACTTAATCCAAGAAAATAAAAGACATTCAGCATGGACATTGAATTGATAAGAAAGATGATAGGAGATAAGATGTGCTGCAGTTGCTGCAGTTGCTGCAGTAGCTGCCGGCCAGCGGCTTGGGGGGCAAGTGGAGACGGAGTCAACAAAAAAGTGGGCCCGGGCGAGACAAACTCTGGAGACCAGACTTGAGGTACAGATCTAGTTTATTGTGCAGTTTCAAAGCCTATATAGGCGAATCACTCAGTATATGATGTAATCAACAACCAATAGGTAACAGACACCTTTACTTAGGGACTCTTTGGAGTAGCGACTTTCCAGGAGGCCCAGGCTTGGGGCGGAGTCAACCCATGCCTTAATACCCATTGGGTTTGCCCAAGAGCATGTAGAGACTCTGCTGTTTGCAGCAGAGTCCCAGGCATATGTGTCTCTACACTGATAGCCGCTAGATCCCCTGGGGCATTCCCCACAAAGATGGACAGGGAAACACAGCCCATTACTGAAGTGATGTAAGAAGGAGGATGGGACATTGGATGACATCAAGGGTCTCAGAACGTTTGTGCCTCCAGCAGATTCCCACATGTTCCTACCTCTCCTCTTTCACATCGGCTCCGGGGTGTCACCTTCTCAATGCAGCCTTCCCTCCTTAGCTGTCTTCAATGACAATCATTACTTCCCCATCCTCCACCTCATCTCTCTTTTCTGCTTTCATTTTTCCTACGGTACCTTATCACACACAGTAAAAACTGATTTAATGTTTCTTTGCGTCGTTTTTTCTTGTGCCTGCATTGGAACTTGAACGCAGGACACGGACCTTCCCCTTTAGCTTTTGGGCTCAAGGCTGGTGCTCTACTATGGGAACCAGGGCTGCACTTCTGGCTTCTTGCTGGTAAAAATCTCACAGACTTTCCTGCCCATGCTGGCTTTGAACGGCACTCCTCAGATCTCAGCCTCCTGAGTAGCATGGGTTACAGGGATGTGCTCCTTATGTCCAGCTGTCTTTGTATCCTAATGACAACCCCCACAGGGATGAACATGCTTGTCTGTTTTGCTTAGGATCGCACATAGTAGGTGCCAGTCCCGAGGTTCTCTAGGGAGAGGATGACAACTGCTTTGGCTCCTGGGTAGCATCTCTGAATACAAACAAACTCACAGTTCTGAAGGAGGGGAAGAAAAAGAAGGCTTGGAGTGAGAAGCAAGTGCCTAGATGGGCTTGATAAGAGAGGGTGTGGTATGTTCTGCCTCTACACCCCGAATGCCCAGGACTTACAGAGGAATGGCTGCTACCTGAGTGGACAGATCTAGATCCTGCCTCATGTCTCCTTGACTCTCCCTTCCATCCATATTTCCCCTTCCCACATCTTTTCAAGGTTTGTTCCAGCCTTCCATCTCACACATTTTATCGTGTATGTAGAGGGAGTCTCCACCTGGATAAGTTTTCTGAACTACATACACGTGCCGGTGCTGGCTTTGGAGGCTAACATTTTGTTAACATCTTGGCGAACAACTGCTGAGATTTCATAGGAAGAAAACTGTGCTAACTGCAGGAGGGAAATGATCCCTCACATTGGGTGAGTCTGGTTAGCAGACCATCCGATGTTTTCTTTCATGTTTTCCTTGTTGGTACGGAGGCAAGATGAGCTTTGAGATGGCTGTTGGCAGCTTATCAATAGGGTCCATTTGTTCTTGAGTGACAAGCAAACAAGGGGATTACTTTCCTTAAACATCTAACAGAGCCCTCCGCTGATCCATCCAATTCTGACATCAGGTGAATGAATTAACCAGACTTACTCAGATGTCAGACCTCCTCTCACTTATGAACTTAGATGAATCATTCCATCACTCATTGCTTTGTGATTTTTTTTTCCATCACGATGTTGATGAAATGATGTCATTGAGGCATCTGTGGTCAATTAAATCATGGCGCATGGTAAGTTCAGTGATTGTCCCAGTTGCCAGATTGTGGTCTCAATAATAATTTTCCAAACTGAATTTACCTGCTGTGCTTTTAAAATATTAAGAGGCCTGGAGGAGCCAAGATGGTCAGTTCCATGTGCATGTTGCTTGGGCAGAATAAAAGGAGTGATGAGGGGGATTGGCGGGGGGGGGGGCGGGGGGGAGAGGTTACAGCTCTGAATGATGTCAAATAGTGTTTGCCTGTCAGCAAAATTGGTCCCAGAGAAAGGCCCATCAGAACATGTCAGCACTCTGTGTAGGAAGACTGTCAGCTGCCTGAAACTGAAGAAAAAGGTTAGAAATTTGTCAAAGGGTAGTATTTTACATCTTTGTAGGAGGGCTCAGCTGGGAAACCTCAAAGTATGTGACTAATTTAATTATAGATGTGTAATTGTGCTTTTGTGCTTGATTCCTTAGGAAGAAGGAAGTGGACCTTTTTGTGTTTCCTTTCCACCATATACTGTGGTAGCTGTTTGCCAAGTGGAACTAAATGCTGAAATGGACAGTGATGCTGACACAGAACCTACCAGCTGCATAGAGATGCGCAGTATTGGGAATTAGAGTAAGAAATTGCTCACACCTCGTGGGGCTTTGCGCCATCCTGCCATCAGTGGCCTGGAGGCCCGGAGAGGCCAGCATCAGGGCCCACTTCTCAGTCAAGGACAAGAGAATGCTGATGTCCTAGCTCATGGCAGAAAGAAAATTTGCCCCTTTCCCCTGCCTTTTTTTCTCCTCAGGCTCTCGGCAGATTGATACCCAGCCTGCTGGGGGAGGATCTCATCCTAGAAGTAATGTCAAGTTGATGCTGAAAATTAACCATCCTAGACACTAGGTAACAACAAAGTTCACCTCATGATTCATAAAGGAAATACTCAAAATAATGAGACTTAATTACTCACCTGCATCAAAGTAAGTGCAAGAGGTCCAAGGTATGTAATTGATTTTTCTTTGCAGAAAATGTACACCTACCTAGCCCAAATCCAGAGAGAAGAGGTATGAAGAGATCCAAATGAGGCCTTCACAGAAGTCCTTTGAGACTTGGGGGATGTACTGGTCTCTCCCTCAGGGGGCGTAGTGGTCTCTCCCTTGGGGGATGTACTGGTCTCTTGCTGGAGGCACATCTGGTGAGTATACATGAGAGAGGCTGGACAAAATGGAATAGAGGATTTGGGTGGGGATTAACTCAACCCCTAGAGTCAGGACAAGAGATTTACCCATTTCCTGTGAAACAGGAGATGGGTGAGGATTCCTTAGAGGGGAAATACTCACCATCCCAGCAGGAAAGCAGGAGATGGATTACTGAATGCCTACATGCCATGCAAGTAGTCAAATAGTAATGCACACCACAGGAAATTTAGGTGAGACAAGTCAGGATGACTAAGAGTGAGGACACCAAGAATTCCCAGAGAAGCCATAAAAGTTAGTGCTGTTCCCATCTCTGCCACATCTCTCAGAAGCACTGGCTAAAGAAAAAGAAGGCTAGTTGAGGGGAAGCAAGGAATGGGGCCAAGCACATCTCCCTTTGGGGATCAGCTTCATGTATCTTGCTCGCTGCTGTCCCAGAGGAAGGAAGGTGCAAGCAGCAAGTCTAAATACAGTGAGTTCTACATGTTTATGCCAGAGTTGAAACTGTGTTTGAGACTTTAAAGGACTGTTGCACCTCACTCACCTAAGAGATGAGAGGGGTAATCTGACAATGGCGGGCTGACCACATCCTGGGAATGCACTGCTTGAATGATGAAAGGGATGTTTTATAGATGTATAAAGACAATTACTTCTAGCATAGGGTTCTATTTGTGTGAGAATTGCAGTCCTAAAAGGGGAGGTTATCCTGGACAATCTGGGTCGACACTATGCCATCACGAGGCTCCCAGAGGGCAAGGGGGTTACGCAGAGCAATGCAGACACATGGGAAGATGCAATGCTTCTAACGTGCAAGGTGGAAGCCAGACTACACGCTGAGTTCCTTTCCAGAAAAGAGACTTGGGTGGAGAGCTGCAAGAGAGTAGAAATAAACTGTGCCCTGATAGCCCATGCCTGTAATCCTAGCTACTCGGAAGTCTGAGATCTGAGGATCCAGACTCCAAGCCAGCCCAGGCAGGAAAGTCCATGAGACTCTTATGAACCATAACTCAAGTGGTAGAGCATTAGCTACTCAGGAGGCTGAGATCTCAGGATCGTGGTTCAAAGCCAGCCCAGACAGGAAAGTCCGAGAAACTATTATCTCTAATTAATCACCCGAAAACTAGAAGTATTAGCCTTGAGTGAAAAAGCACAGGGACAACTGTGCCCAGGCCCTGAGTTCAAGCCCCATGACCAGCAAAGACTAAAAGTAAATATCTATGTAAATAGATGTATTTTCCATTACATATTCTCTATTATACAATACAAATGTTATGTAATTATATATTATGTTACAGAATGCAGAATGCAATATTGTTATCTGATATATAATTATATACAATATAGTAGACTATATTATATATTTATATAATAGTTAATATTATGTATATTAATTATATATACTTCATATATATTAAAATATATAGCACATAAATATATATTTTTTCCTGTCCTAGCAAATGGAATTGCCTTCAGAATCTTCATCTCTGACACTAATGGACTCCGATTTGCTGCTTGAGTGAGTCCTATGCGTCAATGCCTTGCTCCTGCTGTGGCAGAATCCCCTGTCTTTATCCGTGCTGGTTGTCTAGAGCTTCCTTAGGAGCAGTGGGCAGAGCTGGGAGGTGGTAACACTCATGATCACCTCATGGGAGCACGACGCCGGTAGGCAAGCTGCAGCAGGCCGGAAGGAGGAACCATGGCCCTGAGACAGATCTGGTAGACAGGGACCACCACATTCACAGGGGCGTCAGCATGCTGGGGAGGATGTTACCATGGTTACTGACCCCCAAACCTAGGATGACCCTCTGAACTGATAGAAAGCACATGTTCCCCTAACTTCATGACACAGGAGAGAAAAACGAAAAGAATGTAACATAAATGAAGGCCACAGTGTTCAAAGCACAGGGCCAGCCCCCACTGGGCACCTCCTAAAGCTCAACCCCCCCCCCAAACATTGTTTCAAAACACATCCTTAGCTAGTGCCTGGCAGAGCTGGCACTCCATCCTGGGCCCTCTGACACCAAGCCTACCATTGAATGTCCCTTCCCCAAGCATACCTCTCTCCATGTTGATCGTTTCCCTAACCATGGGCAGCCATGTTCAGCCAGACCCTGCAAGTGTGGAAAATCGATGACCTAATCGTACAATGGTGTCTATTGGGCTATTACAGGAGGATTAGGCTATTATCAACAAATCAGGGACCCATATTGTTTTATCAGCCTGAGAGTGTTTTCAATTAATTTGTAATTAAATAAAGGAAGCAATTTTCTGGGTCTTGGAGCAGCAACGGCCATGGAAGGTTTATCTCACTGGTCTCAGCTGTGCATTCCTCCTTCCCCGGCTCATTGTTTAGATCCCAGCTGTGACACATGATCTGACTTAGAGGAGTAACTCAAGAAAACATCAATATTTTTCTTCCTTTAACCCATGGTGCCGTGTGACTTGAGAAATCTGTCTGGAATAGCCTTGACCGTGAGTCAAGAGCTCCAGCTCCAGGGGCTCAGACTCCTCCAAGATAGAAGCTGACTGAATTAGAAATGATCGAACCTGTGTTGTCTAGGGTGGAAGACAAGGACTTTGGGATGCAAAAGTGTTTGGAATAGTTTTTGTGCCTAAATTTTTCTAGATACTGGGTGACTGTCTTAGCACCCATGGTCTGGTATAATTCTGTCCAGTCATCTTGAAAAGCAGACACTGTCACACCCATTCACTGGGTGAGAAAATTCAGCTCTGTTGGTGTCGAAGCCAAAAGTAGTGCCTGGTTCTGTGGTATTCCCAGAGCCCAGAGACCTCTGCCTACACTGCCTAGCCTAGGCACATGGAGACAGAAATGTTAAGGCATGGCTAGCACTCCCATGTAGCCGGAGGACACAAGTCATTCTCAGTGAGCCTTTCTTTTATTCATAAAATCCTACCCATTTGCCACAATGAAATGAATAATGAAAGCATAATGGTAGCTTGCTTAAACTAAGCTTGTAGTTCACACCTGAAATCCTAGCTACTCAGGAAGCTGAGAGCTAGAGGAGCATGGCTTAGAGCCAGAGAAACCTAAGAGACTATTACCTCTAATTAATCAACAAAACACCACAAGTGGCAGTACGCTCAAGGTGGCAGAGCACCAGTCTTGAGTGAAAAGGTCAAGCAAGGGCATGAGGCCCTGAGTTCAAGCCCCAGTACAGAACGAGGGAGGAGGGAGGGAAGAAGGAAGAAAGAAAGAAGGAAGGGAGGGAAA
Source organism: Perognathus longimembris pacificus (assembly GCF_023159225.1). Lineage (NCBI taxonomy): Eukaryota > Metazoa > Chordata > Mammalia > Rodentia > Heteromyidae > Perognathus > Perognathus longimembris. The sequence continues at coordinate 71,596,917 of NC_063167.1, read as the reverse complement.
GAGAGAGGGAAGGGGAAAAAGAAGGTGGGAAGGAGAAGGGAAGGAAAGGAGGAAGGAAGAAGGGAGGGAAGGAGGGAAGGAAAGAAGGGAGAGGAGGGAGGAAGGTAAATAGGCAGAATTACTTAATTGTCATTCTCTTAAACATATTCTGCACATAGATACTTCCCTCTCTTTATGTTAACCACTCTCTCTGCAAGCCATGTCCAATTTTTGCCCACTTCAGGATATAATTCGAAGTCTCTGAAAGCTTCTCCAATTTTTTAAGCTAAGGTGCCATTCATTCTCTCTGTCCCCATAGCAATTCTTCTTTTTGCCTTCTCTGGGGACTATTTATTTAGTGACTTATTTACTTAACAGAAATGCTAACTGCTCGCATCTTGGTCCGTCCTGACTGTGTGTCTGGGGAAACTTGTGACTGCACACATGCACTCTTGTCACCCCCATCTAGGGCAGGGCCACCCCAGTCCTGTGCTGCCTCAGTGAGACTGTAGGTGTGCAGCAGCCAGTTAGGGACAAAGGAGTGTTCTCTAAAGCTCAGCACAAGAAAGGAGATGAGGAGGCAACCTGCAATGGTCTAGGGAGGAGTGGACCTTCTGCCAAGAGAAAAGAGAAACCTAAAGGCGGGCCCTAAGAAGGAGAGGGTCGGACAAGGCGCTCTTAGGAACTTAAGAACGAGTGATGATGTTTAAGGAGGATGTTGCCTGTGATGGCATTGTCCTCCACCATCTCCCACCAAGCCTGGCTCAGTACCACAGCTCCTCCTCCATCCTGCAGCCCCCAAGTTGCCTTCTGCTCCCTCAACCCAAAAATATTAGAATGGAAATAGCAGAAACAAAAAATGAATCTGAAAACTGAAAATGCAGCATGGCAGGTTATGTACTGCGTCCTGTGAAGTCTCATTGAAGGGCTGGACTGGAATCCGCCTTGCAGGGTACACCAGCCACCCAACCAGCCACTGGGGTCAGAACGACAAAGCCTGAATCTAAGCACTCAGAAGATGCTAGTCCCAGCATCCTCTGGGGACTGTGGCAGAACCCCCTGGATGGATAGGTGGGGTCGAGGGGCCCCTCTAATCCCCACTGGATTGGATTGTGAATGACACAATGATGGACCAGGCTCTGCTGTAAAATGGCACAGGCCTGGGATCCTCCAGCTTGCAGCCCTGCCCACCTGTTCTAGCTTGCCTCCACGGACACCTGTGGTGATCAGAGTCTGTGTGGTCATTTTATTTATTACCTCTGTGCTGTTTGGGCAGAGAATCTGGAATTAGTGTGACCTTTCACCTCTGGCAGCTGCTGATTTATCCCAAGATCGGTCAGCGACTCCTGCAGATGTGGAAGATCCTGATGAGACGCCATTTAATTTGAAACTGGCTCAGCTAGAAAATGACATTCTGGGATTTTTTAAGAAATAACCATTCTAAGCCGGAAAGGTGACGCTTTTTTACAAACTCAAGGTGCTCATGGGACAAACCACAATTCCAAGAAGTTGCAGTTCTGGGGCCAGACAAGAAGGTACAAAGGTGGGAGGTGAATTCTGGTGGTTTTTTTTTTTTTTTTTTTTACAAGAGAGCCAACTTCTGGGCTCTCAAGAATGGCTGCCAGAACCTGTAAAGAAACTGCAGATGTGGGAGACCCCGGCTGCAGCTCAAGTGAGAAGAGGGCCCAATCCCCTGGCACCAAGAGAGCATATAAATTTGCTTCTCTGCTCCACTTTGCTCCAAAATCAGTGCTGCTGATTAGCTGCCTGCTAGGTCAGACTTTCCATCGTTTGGTGGTCCCGAGTACCTGTCAGAGTCCGGAGCCTATTTAGGGCTGCGTAAAAGGCTCAGAGTCCTCACCTTGCCCTGGAGCCTGGCCAGGAGAAGGTGGGTGGTGCTGCTGTGCAGAGCAACCAACCCTGTTGGGAGGAGAAATGATTCAAGTTATGTTCCTCAGCAGAAAGTCAGGCATCTCCAGGTGAGGAGAAGCTCAGAGATGAAAGGCAGGCCACCAGGAAACCCACAGCTGAGAGACTCAGAGCAGAGTCAGGACTTAGGGCACAGCCCCCCTTTGTATTCAGTGCTTCACAAACAACAACAACACTGCAACAAGCTGGATGCTGGTGGCTCACACCTGTCATCCTAGCACTCAGGAAGCTAAGATTTAAAGATTGTGGTTCAAATCCATTCCAGGCGGGAAAGTCTCTGAGGTGATTATCCCCAGCAAACCAGGGAAAGGAAAGAAAAAGCAAGAAGTAGAACTGTGTGTCAAGTGGATAGAGCACCAGCCTTGAGCAAAAAAGCTTAAGTGAAAGCCTGAGGCTCTGAGTTCAAGTCCCAGGAAACAAAAATGTCACTCTTTACCTTTAGATCATTGAGATCATTGCCTGCTCTGATGAACTACTCAACAAATGTGGAGATGGAGAGAGGCTCAGTGTGATGGGGGTTCTCCTTAAGCAACCCTGTTAACAACTTTCAAATATAAGATGCTAGCGTCTCTCTTCACTTAAGATGCTTTCTACCATCGATGCAAAATGGTCAGGTAATGCTCTGGTCATTTGATAAAAGAGGTCATAAAAGTCTCTTTATTGGAACACTGAGGAAATGGAAAGGTACCACGTGTTCAGTACTACAGATCCATCAGAATGACAATGAGCATTTAAATGCAAAATATCTATTTTTCACTTAATTCTATTAAAGGTCTGAGAGGCCTATCATGCTGAATAAAGGAATTGGGTAGTGTGGCTATTTTGAAATATTTACCACAATTCCACAGTCAAAGAAGATTCCAGTTGCTGATTCTTTCCCCTTAATTTTTTTTTTCTTTTCAGTCTGGGTTGATTTATGCTGGGGAAAACACCCACTTCCTGAGGCACAGATCTTCACAGTCACAAGGGAGCATTCGCCAGGGCGGTGACTCCAAATCGAGCTTGGTGAAATTAGTAAGGCAGAGGGATGGATTCTCTGGGAATCTGCGATTCTTCCACACTGTACACAGTCAGGACAGTAAAGCTGTGTTTCCGATTAAAGCGAATGATGAAAATGTTGAGTGTTGCAGGATAACAGAGGTATCCTCTGCACTTGCCAAACATCTGGATTCCGTGAGACACATCTGCATGGTTCAGCAGAATTTTTCTCTTTCATTTAGATGTTTTGGTGGCAGACCCAGCCTCTGTCAAGGCTTGGAGGGAAAACCTCTCAGAAAAATAAAACAAAACAAAACAAAAATATATAAATAAATAAAAGAGAGCGACTTGATGGTAGCCTAACACTCTAAAACAGAAACAGTTTTCATTGATGATTGTCCCAATCTGGGAGATACAGAAGTAAGGACCAGACGTGATGAACTGAAAATCCTTGCAGTTCTTTCACAGTTCAGGAAAGTGATAGGAAATTAGATGGCTATAAAAACTCACCAGATGGAAGTGGAAGTGTTGTTCAAGGGGTAAAGCATCAGCCTTGAGCAAAAAAAGACAAGTGAGAGTACAAGGCCCTGAATTCAAGCCCAGTACCAGCATAGATAAAGAAATATATAAACTACAAAAGGAAGTATAAATCATTTCAGCAAATATTTGGAAATCATAAATACATAAAGATCCAACAGGAAAAGATAGTCTATTGGTTTGAGTGTGAAGCTGCATTTGGAGGAAAGCACATAACATCTTTTCCAAGTCTAGTGGAGAAACTCAAAGAAGAACTCTAGGAATTGGACTGAAAGTGAAACTGGTACACCAAGAAAAGGAAGGAAGAAAGGGATTTTGAACATCATCTTCACAAAAACATAATCATGAAGCTGTAATGATGTCCTACAGGAGACCACACTCCTGCAGGGCAAAGCATGCATCGGCATATATGTGTCAAGAGAAATGAGGTACCAGTACCATGCACTTTCATAACCACAAGGACATTTATAACACTACTCCCTTTGCAATCTCTTTCCTATGCTGGTTAATGGGACTTGAACTCAGGGCCTCACACTCTGTTTAGCTTTTTTGCTCAAGGCTAGTGCTCTACCACTTGAGCCACACCTTCACTTTCAAATTTTGGGTGGCTAACTGGAGATAAGAGTCTCATAGACTTTCCTGCCTAAGATGGCTTTGAGCTGTGATCCTCAGACTTCAGCCTCTTGAGTAGCCAGGATTATAGGCATTTTAAATCACCAGCACCTGGGTTGGAATTTTTAAATGTATTTGCAAGGCAGTGATGGGTACCAGCCAGAAGATTAAGCATTGGCTATGAGATTACCCAGAACCTGGCATGGGGGAAAGTATTAGACTTAGTATTCTTTTAAACTATCTATCAATCTATCTATCTATCTATCTATCTATCTATCTATCTATCTATCTACCATCCATCTATCATCTATTAGTGAACTGGCTAAAAAAGGTGCACCAGGCTACAAAAATCAGACCCCAGTGTGGGCAGGCAGTGAACACATGAATGATATTATGAGATTATAGCAAGATGGGTGGAAAATAATGAAATGGCATTCAGCTTGGAAAAATGCAAAGTAATGCATTTGGGAGCAAGTAACCAGAAACACATGCACACACAAGGCTCTGCAGCACCAGAAAGAGCTGGAGACAGAGCCACCACACCACGCCAGCCAATAGGAGATGGATGATCTCGCCTACCTGGGGAAGCCACCTGTAGGATCCTGAGTTCAAATCTCCCAGTTTGAAAGTGAGGAGTGGAAAGGAAAAATAAGAAAGCGGTCAGGAGAGTGCAGAACTAACCATTTAGGGAACTGAAGGTAATTGACTTTAAGATGGAGAGTTTTCAAACTCACAACTCACTGAATTAGAGCACAGGACATTGTGGTCTCACTTTAGAAACTGTAACTGGGGAATTGATGGGGAATTTCTTATTTTTCTCCCCACTCCTTCTTTTACAAATGAAGCCAGGACTCCAAAAGCTCTGAAAAAGTCCCTTAGCCCAGTCATTTCTGGATGTGACTTTTGCTCTATCCCCTTGGCCCTCTACTTGTTCCCCAGACCCCAAGGACCATGTGCCCTGGCCCACAGCCAGCCATAATAGAGTTCCCTTCCTCAGCTCTGAGAGAAAGTCACAGAGAGAACTCTCTTCTTCTGTCAGAATTACTTCTTGTTTTTTTAATTAAATTTTATTGACAAGGTGTTGTGCAAAGGGGGTTCAGTTACATAATAAGGCAGTGAGTACATTTCTTGTGATATCTTACACCCTCATTTTTCTTTCCCTTCCCTAGATCAGGTAGGCATATATACAATATCCAGTATACCAAAATCATATACCACTTAGGGTACGCCACAGGAAATTCACCTAGAACTTTAAAGGTATCATCAACAATAGAATCCTCCTGTGTCCTTCTCTTGGAGTTGTTTTCACTTATCCTCATCTTATATGATCATGTGTACATAGCTGTTGAGCTATTGTGATCCTCTGATAGGTCTATTCTAGACCTTTTTATGTTTAGTAGTTGTTTGGTTTTAGATACATAATGTAAAGTCGCTGACCCAAACATATGGAAATACCATTTGAAGTTTGTTGTTTTGCAGACCTGGTCTCTACTGCCCCCACTCCCCAACCTCCCTAACAGTCATATATCAAGGAGACCATGCCCCTTTATTCTCTGTATTCTAGGCTTGTCTCTCTCAACATTATTTGTTCAAGTTCTGACCATTTCCCTGCAAATACCAATATTTTATCATTTCTAATCGCTATGTAGTATTCCATTGTGTATAGGTACCACATTTTTTGGATCCATTCATCTGTACTGGGGCATCTGGGTTGTTTCCATATTTTGGCTATTGTGAGTTGTGCAGTTATAAACATGGATGTGCAGATGTCTTTATGATATCCTGAGACCTGTTGTTCAGGATAGATGCCTAGGAGTGGTATGGCTGGGTCATAGGGTATGTCTATGTTGAGCTTTTTGAGGAACCTCCACACTGTTCTCCACAGTGGTTGTACTAATTTGTACTCCCACCAACAGTGGAGAAAGGTTCCTCTTTCCCTGCATCCCCTCCAGCATCTGTTGTTGCCTAAGTTCAGAGTATAGGCCATTCTAACTGGAGTGAGGTGTTGTTTTTAGGGTTGTTTCAGGGTTGTTTTCATTTGCATTTCCTTTACTGCCAGGGATGTTGAAATTTCCTCATATGTTTCTTTGCCATTTTTATCTCTTCTCCTGTGAAGTCTCTCTTTAGCTCCTTTACCCATTTAATAATTGGTTTACTAGGTTTGGAGGGGGTTAGTTTTTGAGTTCTCTGTAGATGATGGATATTAGGCCTTTGTCTGTGGCTGTGCTAGTGAAGATCCTTTCCCATATGGTTGGCTGTCTTTCTAGTTTAGTGGCTATGTCCTTAGCTGTGCAGAAACTTTTTATTTTGTAGTAGTCCCATTTTCAAGTCTTTCCCCTATCTGTTGTGCCCCTGGGACTATGTTCAGGAAGTTCCTACCTGTGCCTATAAGTTCTAGTGTCTCTCCCGGAATTACTTCTGACATAAGTCTGTGGAGACTCCTGAACACCTATGTTTATAGCAGCCTGATTTACAATCGCTAAACCCTGGCTATTCAACCTGGGTGCCCATCAACCAATGAATGGATAAAGCAAGGGTGGTCTGTCTACACCATGTCCTGTCATTCGACCATAGAGAAGAATGAAATGATATTGTTTTGCAGGAGGATGGATGGAACTGGAAATCATCATGTGATGTTTCTCAAAATGAGAATACCAACTATTCCATACTGCCTGCTACAGGAGAATCTAGCTTTAAAAATGGAAGGATGGGAGTGTAAAACAGGTTGCATTTGGAGGTAGATGACTGTGGGAGGGCTGAAGACAGCAAGAGAATTGTGGAGGGGATGAATATGGTCAACATAGTTAATATACACGTGTGAACGTGTAGAGCAGAAGGAGAAATGAGCTTGAAGAGTCCTTCGCATGCTCACTAAAACCCTGTGCACAACTGATATGTGATAATAAAAAATGGAAAAAAAAAAGAATGACTTTTAAGCAGTAGCTCCTAGCCACTCAGGAACTGAGATCTGAGGATCACAGTCTCAAGCCAGCCAGAGCAGCAAAGTCTATGAGACTTTTACCTCCAATCAACCAGAAAAGAAAGAAAACAGTGGAGTTCAAATGCTAGAATGTGAGAGCTGAGCAAAAAAGTGTCTCGTGCCTGTAATCCTAGCTACTCAGGAGGCTGAAATCTGAGGTTCACAGTTAAAAGTTAGTCCAGGCAGGAAAGGAAAGACCTTGAGGGGCTGGGAATATGGCCTAGTGGTAAAGTGCTCTCCTCATATACATGAAGCCCTGGGTTCGATTCCTCAGCACCACGTATAGAAAAAGCTGGAAGTAGTGCTGTGGCTCAAGTGGTAGAGGGCTAGACTTGAGCAAAAAGAAGCCAGGGACAGTGCTCAAGCCCTGAGTTCAAGCCCCATAACTGGCAAAACAAAACAAAACAAAAAGCCAGGAACAGTGCTCAGGCCCTGAGTTCAAGCCCCAGGACTGGCAAAAAAAAAAAAATGGGAAAGACCTTGAGACTCTTATCCCAGTGAACTTCTAAAAAGTCCAAAGTGAAGCGGTGGCTCAAGTGTTAGAGTACCAACATTGAGCACAAAAAGCTTAGGGACAGCACCAGCCCTGGGTTCAAGCCCAGGACTGGCGTGCGCACACACACACAATGATTCGTGATGCCGGGGTGAGCTGGTGTTGATCTTGTCCTCCAGCCTCACCGCTTATCCTCAGGCCTGACACAAACGTCTTTTCCACAAGTGTGATATAAATGAAATGCTCTTGTTTCCTTTTACTGGCTTCCAAAAGCTTCGTTTCTGTCAAAGCAGGGGTTCAGGGAGGGGCTGGCTATGGCGTGCTCCCATTGTCGCTGCAGTGTCAGAATGCAGGCTGCCTGGCAAGGCCCTCACACTTCACACTCTGTCAGAGCAAAAGTGCTGTCCATAGATCAAACCTCATCAACCCCTCAAATGTAGTCACCCGCCCACCCCACAAGCCAGCCAGTTCTATCACCCAGCTTCCCTCAAATATGTTTTAGATAACACTGTATTTCACAATATATGTCTCTACTAAACAAGAATTCCCTGGTGGAACAAACAGAAAACATTTGGTGCCCCAGAAGTAACCATTTCTTTTTCATCTTGTGGCTTATGAATCTCATCCCTGTTATCCAGGGGCCCTTACCTCATCTGTCAACCTGTCGTCTGGGGAGTCTCGTTGGATGGGAAACACTTGCAAGTCTGGCCAGATTCCTGACCAGGTGACCTGCGGGTCTTGTAGTAGCATTAATCGCCAATATTCCCCATGTGTCAGCCTCACCTCGTGCCATATTTTCTGTGAATAAAAACTGTTATTTGTACAGTCACACAGACATGATTATTACTCCTTCCTTTCAGGAGAGGAAACGAAGGTCCAGAGACATAAAGAAACCTGCATATGATCATAGAGTTGGTTAGGTTATTTAGGTAGAGTCCAGGAGTGTGTGTGTGTGTGTGTGTGTGTGTGTGTGTGTGTGTGTGTGTGTGTGTGTGTGTTGCCTTTATGCTGGTTAACTGATGATAAGAGTTTCAAGGACTTTTCTGCCTGGGCTGGCTTTGAACCATGATCCTCAGATCTCAGCCTCCTGAGTAACTAGGATTATAGGTATGCACTACAAGCTCCCACAAACTGGTTCTCTTCTACCTCCTCGTCAAGACAACTTCTGACGATGATGTTCCCACTGACTCAATATGAGAAGCCATGTGGACGAGAAGATGAGAGAAAGGAAAAAAATGGTTTTGTGAGTGATGACTTCATTTCTGCAGATACAGAGAGATACAACATACTCTTGGAAGCATAACTTTCTCTTTTTCTGCTCAAAGCACTTAGTTTGGAGAAGTCTGTGGGACAGATGTACTGGCTCCCCAAACCTATAATCTCAGCTCCTCAGAAAACAAGTGCTTGGAGGAACATGGTTCAAAGTCAGCCCAGGCAAAGACTTAATGAGACCCCAACTCAATTAAGTAGCCAGACACGGTGGCACGTACCTGTGACCCCAGGTACATGGGAAGCCAAAGATTGGAAGGTAGTGGTCTGGTGTCACCCCTGGACTGAAGACCAATAACTAAAAAGAGGTGGTAGGTGTGGCTCATGTGGTAGAGCTCCTGTCTGGTAAACATGAGGCCTAGTGTTCAAATCCCTATACCAACATAAAAAAGGGGAATAAAAGAGAGGTGGAAACAAAAGAGAAGAGAGGAGCAGAGAGAAGCAGGGCTGGTGGCAAGCTGTCCTGTGTGGTGGGCCTGGCTTGAAAGGGAATTTCCTCACTTAACAGGTGGGGACTGCGACTCTGTTAGCCAACCTTCTCCGCTAATGACTAAATTACACCACAGAAAGGGGCTTCCTGGCAGGAGTCCTGGAGATGTGAAATCTGACCAGTAGGGCTTTGCAGGAAAGATGGAAGCCTGGTGTGTGACATCAGCCCATAGCCAGCAGCTGTTCCTGGTGGATTCTGAGGGTAGATGAGGATCCGGGAAGGACCTGGGAGAAGAGCGGCCAGGAGAAGCATAGTCACAATCAGGCCTCCCCTCGCCCCTTCCCTATCATCTCAGGTAAGAATGATTTAGTCCTTTAAGCCCAAGGTGGCCACCAAGAGATGACCAAGCCTATTCCTGCACAGAAGGCAGCTGGGGGGCTGATGACGGTGCCAAGGAAAAGGGAACTCAGGTGGGAGCGTGAAGAGCCCTTAACTTCCACAGGAAGCCAGCATTCCTGTGGGCCAGGAGTCCTGCCCTCAGGACACCCCCAGAGCAGTGATGCTAAAGGGGCCTCCGGGGGCCAACTCTGGGGGGACCCAACCTTCTGAAGACCTCCCTCTGGACACCCTCACACCAGGCCTCAGAGGCTGAATCTCTGAGTGTGGACTAACCCACTGCCTTAGTCACATTGTTTCATTCACTCTCTTCCTCACTCCTAAATCTGAAATGGTACCATCCATGTATTCGTTTTCTGTCATTCCCATGCTATGCTCCAATGAAGAGGGAATCACCTGCTCAGAGTAGTACCTAGTCCACGTGAGGGGTTTAAAAGGTTATGGTTGAACAAATGACAGAATGAATGAAGGAAGGGAGGGAGGAATGAGTGAATGGATGAATGAGTGACTGTGAATTAAGGAAAAAGTGAGTGGATCAGTGAATGAGTAAGTGAGTGAATGGGCGAATGGATAAATGAATGAATGTGGATTGGGGAGTGAGCAAGTGGATGAGTGGGAAAGGTAGAAGGCCTGCTCAACTGAGTAATTACACTGAGGTGAGCTTGGTTCCTTCTCCCTGAAGACCCTGTGGCACTCAGCATAAGGCTTCCTTCCACTCTCTACATTAAACAACAGTAAAGAATGTGGGTGCAACAGCCATGACCCACAGGAGACTGAAATACAAACACCCCAGCACCCAAACCAAGCCTACAGGCCACCCTCTCATCCTCTCTGACCCAGAAAAGCCTTTAGTGCACATAGATCATTAATCTTAAGTTGTCCTTCAGACACGATGAGGAGGCCACCTACAGATATCAAAGCTCGGAAAAGTAGAACAAATTGCTATGGGCCAAAATCACCATCAGAAAGGCTGAGGGGGAAGAACTGTTGGCTGGCCTTCTGGCCTCACCAGCCCACTCTACCCTCTGGCCCAAGCCTTTCCGACATTTTCTTTGGTGCTTGTTCTAGAAGCCAATGTATGATCTTCGTTGCTTGCCACCAGCCTCCGTAGAAAAGCTAAGTGAGAGCAAGAGGCCCTGAGTTTAGAACAAACACAATGAGCTTGCATTTGCCGGGAAACCTGTGGCTTGTGCCTATAATCAAAGCTACTCAGGAGGCAGAGATCTGAGGATCACAGAAACGTCCATGAGACTTTTATTTCCACTTAACCAGTAACAAGCCTGAAGTGGCGGTGTGGCTCAAGTCATAGAGCCTCAGCCTTCAGCAAGAAAGCTCAAGGACAGCGCAAGGCCCTCAGGTCAAGCATTAAACTTGAACCCTAAAGTCCTGAGATCTGGATATTCTCAGAGGTGGCTGCAAGATTTTCTGTCACTATCCAACCTCCCCTCCAACCTCAGGGCAGCTCTGTGCCTGCAGAAGCAACCAGTACTCAAAGGATGCACTAAGCAACACCCTCCCCCACGACCCCACGTGGTCTCAAAGAACAGAGGTGCCCTTCCTCGGCTCCCATAGCCCTGGCATGGATGCCTCTGCCTCCGTTATCACCTCATCCCACCGGCTCTCCAGGAAAGGACAGGTGTTTCTTCTCTCTAGATTCCGCCCCTCCTCACCCATCTGCTACCCCCATCACCCCAAGCCTGGCTCATCAAAGTCACTGAAAGAACCGAGAGGAAAGTCACGTGGCTTATCTAAATTCACACAGCAATTCTGCCAGAGATTCAGGCACCGAGTGCAGCCCTCCAGTCTAAAGTAGGCTGTCCTCATGCTGCTTTGACAAGCCTGCTGAAGAAATGAAGAGCTTGGAGCAAGGGCCAGTCAGTAATTCCTAAATCTGATTAGATGACGGCTCCCAGGCTCCACTGAGACTTCAGATCAGGATCATTTTCAGGTCTAATCAGAATTATGTGGTGGCTCCGGCATCACCGAGGAGAGATTCAGGAATAACCTGCCTGGGGAATGCCACAATGGGAGAGACCAGGCAAAGCAAAGGAATGGGGTCAATATATCAAGGGTCTCTGGTCCAGAATGTTCTGAGATGAGGTGGCCTTGGATGCTCAGCCGCAGGCTAGATTTCTTTGCAAGGCGCCCCAGCTGCTGAGGCAGATCTCCATCCTGCCTGCTGCCTCTCAACTTGTTGTTGACCTTGCTGGTGATTGTGTGTGAGCTGCCCTGTGCCCAGTCTATCGCCACTGGTTGTTTCCTTGGTAGCTGGAATCTGTCTTTGTTTTTCATCATGTAGCTTATCCTTGGCGTAATGCTTGAAATGTGCTACTTGCTAGAAAAAAGTGTCTGATTAGCTGCTAAGTCGCTGACAGTCAAGTTTAAACTCAAAATCATCACTTCCTGAACACACAGAAAGGGTGTGTGTGTGTGTGTGTGTGTGTGTGTGTGTGTGTGTGTGTGTGTGCCTGTCTGTATGGGGCTTGAGCTCTGGGCCTTCTCTCCTCCCAAGACTGGTGTTCTTCTACTTGAGCCACACCTCCACTTCCAGCTCCTCTTTTAGTGGTAAATTAGAGGCAGAGTTTCCCAGATTTGTCTGTTTGGGTTGATTTTGAACCAGGATCCTCATATCTCAGCCTCCTGAGTAGGTAGGATTGCAGGCGTGAGCCACCAGTCTTGCTCTTCACGATTTTCCCTGACCTTTCCTGTAGAATATGATGGCACAAACAAAGGTAATCTCACAAGGTAGCATTTCCATGTTGTCCAGCCTACGATGATGTTCTCCCCTTCATATTCATGACAAAATCAACATGTTTGGAAGATTTATTTTTTTATATTCCTCTCCTAATTAACAACCAATCATACAGCTGATGACTTTGCCACTCATTTGCAAACTCTTTGGCTTTTGAAATAACAAAAGCCAACCTAATGCCTCCCAGAATGGGGTGTGTGTATGGAGAACTATGCCAGAACTGAAGCCTATGAGGTCCAACATAGCAAGCCAGTGGCTTAAGTGCTGCGAATCAGCTCCTGCAATTGGAAAATGAAATGAAACAGAATCCTCCCACGAAACCCAGAGGAACCAGGCCTTGTCCTAAAATAAACAGGCTGTAGAAGCAAGGCCCACCGGCCTAACCCTCCAGCCTTTTCCCTCATCATCATTTCACTTGGCCTTCCAAACATTTGTCTCTGTTGTCTCTCTGTCACCCTACTCCCAAAAAAGTCTCAAGATTTTTTTTTAAAAAAATGTTTACTATCTCCTTGTGAGACTAAGTAGTCAAAAGCTTGGGGTCATAATGAAAAATCTTTATGACTTTGATTCTTCTTGGCTGTTAAAGGAATTTCTACTGGGTTGCAATGTGGAAATTGGGGTCGTCTTTTGCTTTATAAAGATTAAGATTAACTTTATCATGATGCATAATCTCACCTAGGACAATGCACTAATAGTTTCACTTTACTAACAGTGCAAGAGTACTATATATCTCTCTAAATACTTGTCTGTGTGTGTGTGTGTGTGTGTGTGTGTATGCTGGTACTGGAGTTTAAACTCAGGGCCTTGCCTGCTCCCTTAGTCAGGGCTCTACTTGTGCCACAGCTCTACTTCCAGCCTCTCACTACTTAATTGGAGGTAAGCATCTTAGATTTGTCTACCTGGGCTGGCTCTGAATTGCTGCCTTCAATCTCAGCCTCTTGAGTAGCTAGGATAACAGGTGGCCCGGTGCTCAGCCTGCTTTGCTGGACTCAATTCAACAGGAACTTATAGAAAGGAATATAGTCTTTAGGAATATATGCTCCTACAAGGGAAGGGTGACACTGTCCAGAAAGAAGTATACTCATTACCTTTCTTATGTAACTGTAACTAACCCCTCTGTACATCATCTTTATAATGATAATAATTTTTTTAAGGAATACATTCTCTTTTTCTCTTCTTCCTTCCCCTCTGTCTCTGCATGCCTCCATCTCATGAAGGCCCACAGTTTACTCTCCTCTCAATAAGCCTTACTGCCTGAAAAAAAACAAAGAATATATTTCCCTAGAAATCTACCAAATACAAGTACTACTAACTAATAATGATGATATAATAGTAATTAATATAGTACTTTAGGACTCGCAAAGAATATTGTTAACTCTCTGTCGGGGGCTGAGATTATGGCCTAATGGTAAAGTGCTCGCCTCCTATACATGAAGCCCTGGGTTCGATTCCTCAGCACCACATAAACAGAAAAAGCTGGAAGTGGCACCATGGCTCAAATGGTAGAGTGCTAGCCTTGAGCAAAAAGAAGCCAAGGACAGTGCTCAGGCCCCGAGTTCAAGCCCCAGGACAGGCAAAAAAAAAAAACAAAAAAAAAAACCTCTCTGTCGGTTGATCCTCATAGAACTCCAGGACGGCTGGTTTACCAGCTGCCCAGGTAGAGACTCCAGATTCTCAGAAGGAGCCCAGAGTGTGGGGGAGAAGTTATGAAGGACAAGCATTTGCCTCTTGAAATGTTTGACTTTTCAATCTGACCTCAGAAGCAAAGCAGAACCATTCTTCAAAGTCTGCTTTTCATCGTGGCTCAAGTCTGGGAGACTGCAGTTGACTGCAGGCTGTGGCTTTCTACCTCTGGCTCTGAGGATTGTGCAAATGCTCGTTTAGAAATGCCAGTTGCAGCTAGTGGGAGGCTCTGTGGCACCTTTTACAAGGGTTGGGTGATTAACATTCATGGCCTTGGCCTATTTCCATCCCAGAAGGAAGCCTGACCCTTGCCGGTTCTGCCTCCATCCTCCCTGGGTCTGCTCCTGCAGAGGACGGCAGGGCAGGGCCCAAGACCCCACACAAGACTGCCAGGCGAGGGAAACATTCTCACCGCGTTTTAATTTGAGACATCTGAGGACCACCTGGATGCAGAAATCTGAATTTGCTCTTGCCTTCAAAGGAGAAGAGAATCAAGGCTTAGGAATAATTTACTTCAATCAAGTTCAAGTTCACCTGCCTGGGTTGTTTTGTAGACCCGGCATCTTTCTTCTCAATGTTAAAGACACCAGTTAGGGGAGCAGATGCCCCCCCACCCTCACCCCCATGGAGCATACCCTGCCGTTGGAGTGGCTCAGCAGTGTCTTCTGAAGGGAGTTCAAAGGATAAAATATCACACCCAGGTTGTAACACCCTGGATATCTGCCTGTTAGTCCTGTGAAGAATAATGGCAAAATAGTCAGGTGCCGGGACTCACGCCTCTAGTCCTCACACTCAAGAGGCTGAGATCTGAGGGCTGAGGTTCAAAGCCAGCCCAAGTAGAAAAGTCCGTGAGATTCTTTTATATATATATATATAGAGAGAGAGAGAGAGAGAGATAGATAGATATAGATTTTTTTTTTTTCAGAGCTGAGGACTGAGCTCAGGGCCTTGCACTTGCCAGGCAGACACTCTTCCACTGAGCTAAATCCCCAGCCCCAGATTCTTCTCTACAATTAACCACCAAAAAGCTAGAAGTGGAGGTGCAGCTTTACTGTGTCATGGATTTTTATAAAAATACGTAAATAGAGATCCCTCACCATTCATGGGGTTATGTTCCAGAGACATGCGAGATAGGTGAAAATCTGCAAAGTAGCAATAAGTGAACCACAATTTAGAGAGAGTCGACTACTTCATGTCCACTGTAAATGAAATGAAAACAACAGCATCTTTAAGTTATTACATAAAAAATAGAGTGAAAAAATGTCTAGACATATTTCTAGGAATAAAGACATGATTAAAGTATTGTTGAAAAAGCAGATGGAACCCTAAGGTTTTTGACTTTGGAAAATCAAATAGTCACTAAAAGAATTTTCAGTTTGACTGTGTGTGTGTGTGTGTGTGTGTGATGTGTGTGTGTACACGTGCATATATGCACATGCCAGTATCTGAAATGGGGCTTGAACTCAGAGCCAGGGCACTCTGCTTTAGCTTTCTTGCTCATAACTGTGTCTCTACCACTTGAGCCACACCTTGACTTCTAGGTTTTTGCTGTTTAAATTGAAGGGTCTCATGGATTTGTCTGCCTAGGATGGCTTTGAATCATGACCCTTAGAGCTCAGTCTCCTGAGTAGCCAGGATTACAGGTATGAGCTACAGGTAGCTGGCTTGATTTTTTTATTTTTCCTTAAAGACTCAATAAAGAAAGAAAACAGAAAAGTACTTACTGGAATCCTAAGAGGCAAATTCCAGTTCTTCTCAACTGGTGAATTTGAAATCAAAATAAGCATTAAAGCAAAGAAAAAAGAGGCATTGGATCAGAACTGGTGCATGAAAGATTTTTTTGCTTCCCTACTGAGGGAAAAAAATATTAAAAGATTTGTTATCATTTCTTTTCTTAAGCAGCAATCATACTCTTAAACCAGCTTTGAAATGCTAAAATAATTTTAAGATGTCAGTGGCTAAATGCTATTTTATATGAACTAAGCTGAAAGTTGTCCAAACTCCTTTGAATAAGAGATTTAAGAATGAAGGCCATCCACCTTTCTAAGGAGACTTTCCTTTTCAGTGGAGCTAAGCACCATTTCCAAAATATCTGGCTGGATCTTAAAAGTCACTCGTGACAGGTGATAATTGATTACATATTGCGTTTTGCCAGAAACACTAATGTCACTGGCACATAAAGACACAGCATTACCACGGGGTGCAGGCAGAGGACTGGAACACAAATACAGGGCTTCATAAATTAAATGTAATGTTTCATAGCTCTTCTTTAAACAAAGTAGGTGTAGAAATTGTTTTTAGTTAAAATATATTTCTGTACAATATAAAATCCAACCTCTGAGTTTATGTGTAGAAAAATAAAAGTAGAATTTAGGTCATATGTGGCATTCATTGAACATTAAAAGAAAAAGATAAAGAGAGAGGGGAAGGAAGGAAGGAAGGAAGGAAGGAAGGAAGGAAGGAAGGAAGGAAGGAAGGAAGGAAGGAAGGAAGGGAGGGAGGGAGGGAGGGAGGGAGGGAGGGAGGGAGGGAGGGAGGGAGGGAGGGAGGGAGGGAGGGAGGGAGGGAGGGAGGGAGGGAGGACGGAAGGAAGGAACTAGTGGCTCACACCTGTAATCCTAGCTACTCAAAAGGCTGAGATATTGGGGATTGTAGTTTGAAGTGAATCTAGGCAGACAAAACTGAGAGATTCTTCTCTCCCAACTAACAAGAGTGGAACTGTGACTCAATTAGTAAAGCACCAACCTAGAGAAAACAAAAAGCCAAGTGAGAGCATGAGGCCCTGAGTTCAAGCCCCAGTACCAATACAAAAAGAAGAAAAAAACACTGAAGAGGTTTTCATATCAAAGGGGGAAAAATCACATTGAAACTTCCAATAATTTCAAGCATGAGTACACACACACACACACACACACACACACACACACACACACACGTCCCACTGAACAGGAAAATTGTCAGTAGGTAATATTTAATTACTAAATTCATCTATACATTTCATCTCAAAATGAACATAGTCACTTGATTTCATTCAAAGGTCAAAGTCCTCTACTTGCTGATGTCCTGAGAAATGAGAGAAGTTGAAAGTAGATGAGAAAACTGTCAGAGTTGCCATGTGTGCCTCACACCTTGCACTCTACCCTTCAGGGCAAAAGCAACAGGCCAGCAGCCTGTGGCCAAATTAGGCCCAGACTAGTTTCACTTGGCATAGACAATGCCTACTATTTTGTGCTTGCTCTTGTGATGTTTGTTGTTTCTTTACAAAGGTTATATACATCATCATTTAGTCTGTAGGAAAACTACACCCACATCCAGGCAAATGCACAGGGTTACTGTCACTATTCGGCTTCAGTGGCTAGTTTTGTTTGTTTCCTTTGGTTTTGTCATTGTTATTGTTGATGTTGTGTGTGTGTGTGTGTGTGTGTGTGTGTGTGTGTGTGTGTTGGTACTGGGGCTTGTACTTGGGACCCAGGCCTTGTCCTGTAGCCTTTTTGCTCAAGGCTGGTGGGTTACCACTTAAGCCATAGCTCCCCTTTCTGCTGAATAATTGGAGATAAGAGTCCTTCACAGGCTGGCTTAGAACTGTGATCCTCAGATCTCAGCTTCTTGAGTAGCTAGGATTACAAGCGTGAGCCACACATGTCTGGCAGTACAAAAAAAAAAACTTTTTAAAGGATTTGCAATGTATTCCTTTCCTTGCTTTGAAGGAGGATCTTTCCTTTGCATTGCTTAATCGGTGAACTCTGAATGTGCAGAGCAGAGGGACAGCCTGAGGTGCAGAACCCAATGGGGAGAGAATAAAGCTAGGCTGGCAGCATGAGAAATAACATCAGGACATCCTAAGAATAAAAGATCTAGAAGGTGAGGAGGAAGAAGGAAAAAGGAGATGGCAGAGAGGGGCTCCATAGGAGGCCATGTTGGTCTAGAGTTTGGTAGGAAGATTAAAAAAAAAAGACAATTTAGAAAGTTTAGGGAATATGAAGGAACACTAAGGAATTTTTCTGTTGCTACTTGTTAAAGAGATCTTCAGTACACATTTGATGTGTCAGTGCTTTCTGGAGTCATGTTGGTGGGACTCATATCCTTCGCTATGCCTCTAAGCAGTAACAATGTACAAATTCCCTAGGCAGTGCTCAGCCTCCCCAGCTAGGTTGGTTGGGACTTTCAAAGGAGGCATTTCAGATGCCACAGAAAGAGGAAGGCTTACCAAGATTGCATAGTTTTTTGCATAGGTTAAGAAACATTTAAGAAAGAATCTATAATTGTCCCCAGTAAGACTATTAATTACATATACCAGAGATACACTATTCTTTCCTGTCTCACAATCTGTTCAAGAAAATGAATTTATTTTTTATTGCATCTAAACAACTAAATGTAACTTACTAGGAATAAATCTAAATTCCTATTGTTACTCTGTGTAATTTTGTGACCTCAAGCTCTGTGGACAAGCCTCATTACATGACATTGCACAACAATTCCAGGGATGGAGCCATTTCATTGCTACTTATTAAAAAGTGGCATATCGCCTGACCATTCCACCTGAGTCCTGTGGGCAGACAATCATGTGTATACCACCACACTAAAAGCTCAGCCAGTCCCTCAGGTCACCAATCCATTCAGAGCCAATGAACTATGCAAGATGTGCACTGCATTGTGGGAATATCCCAGAGATGCTCCTGATGCCATGTTTCAAGAAAGCACTCTCGGAGAGGAGAAAGATGGCGCCGAGACAATAGGGAGGCACCCCGACTCGCACCAACTGAATAGCGAGCTGGGAACTCCAACACCCAACACTCCACCAAGAACCCAGCAAAACCAGCATCCAGAAGCAGTGGAGAAACGCAGGAAAACAAAAAGGAGCAAAAAAGAAGAACCGAAAACCTACACGGAGCCGGAGATTAATCGGGGCACCCTCCCCCCACCAGCCGGCCCTGGCCCAAACAGGGTCAGGCTGGGAAAGGGAAACCCGGCGATCGGCAGACAGGTTGCCAGGAGCGCAGAATCCATATAGCGGGAGACCCCACGGACACAAAGCAGGGTGCGGACCAAGACACACCCAGCAGCGACGAGAAGTTCGGGTCCACACCGGATTCGGACAAGGGAACCCAGCGCGGCAGAAAGAGGGAACGGGGGAGCCACCACGACACTTCGCCAACCCCTGAAGGGCCAACGGCGGTGCGGGACACGCACACAAAGCAGCAAAAGTGAGTCCCCCATAATCCCTTCCCCCAACGGGAGACCCAAGCCCGACAAAGACGATATATCTCCCTCCCTCCCCCTCCCCACTCCCGTGGGAACAAAGATTCCCCAAATCAGGCGGGAAGCTCCCAGCAGGCACTGGGAAGCCAGTCTAGCAGGGGAAGGGCGGAACAGCCCCAAGCCCCCAAAGGTTCCTGAACTGGCAGAACCGGCCCCGTCCCCTTCCCAACAGGGGCCGGGGACGGCCGGCAGGGCAAGCCCCACCCGAGGCGCCTAGACCTTGCGGACTCTTACAACTAAAATCACAGGCGCTGGTGGGCAATACCAGCCCAGCAGGGTCACCTGAGCCTGATCTCGTTCCCCCTCCTCGAAGCGGAGGCGAGGTCTGAGGGTGCCAAGCCACACCCGGACAGTCGATCCCACTGGGCCCCACACATACTGCTTCCCCCCCCCAACGGACTCGCGGGAGGGCGCAAGCACAACCCAACAACCCAGGGCTCGCTCTGGGAGGCAGACCCCACTTAAGTGCCTGTTGTAGGGGACTCACAGTGCACAGGAGGGCGGGGCCCCGGCGAAAGCGCCCGCTCTGATAGGCGTGCCCTGCACTGGTGGGCGGGGCCACAGCGACAGCACCTGCTGACGCAGACACGCCTACACAGAAGGGAGGGAAGAACTACACAGACTTCCAGATGCGCAAATCACAAAGAAACATAACTCAGTTCATCAAAGGACAAGCCAACTCGCCAGCTCCAAAAAGCAGCACGACTGGAGAGGAGATGGAGAATAAAAAAGCAAATGAGGACATGTTAACAGGAATGATCGAAACCGTCAGAAATGAAATCAGAAAACAATTCCAGGAGTTTAGAGCGGAAATCTGGAAGGACACCCAGGAAGCCAAGAAAGAAATGGAAGCAAAACTGGATACAATGCAAGCCTCGTTTAAAGAAATGGAAGCAAAAATGGATACAATGCAAGCCGCCTTTAAAGAAAATCTCCACACCCTGAGAATTGAAATGCATGAAAAAATAGATTTAAAATACAACTCTTTAAAGGAAGAAATTTCCACGATCAGAGCTGATATGACAACCATGAATAGCTCTCTGACATCCATAAACTCCGCAATTGAAACCATAACACAAAGAGTGGACCATATGGAATCCAGAATCTCTCGCCTGGACGATGAAGCAGCTGACAACAACCAGAAAATGACCACACTCCAAGAAAAGGTGAAGCTTCAGGGAAGATTACTCCAGGAACTAATGGACAAAGACAAGAGATATAATCTGCGTATAATTGGAATAGAAGAAGGAGCCGAATATCAGAGCAGAGGGCTTAATCATGTTCTCAATAAAGTTATTGCAGAAAACTTCCCCAATCTCACAGGGGACCCCATCCAGGTAACCGAAGCCTATAGGACACCTGGCAGGCCAGACCCCAGGAAAACCACCCCAAGGCACATAATATTCAAGACTACAGACCTCAAGATTAAAGAGCAAATTCTGAATTCAGCCAAAGCGAAGAAGGAAACTTTTTTCAATGGGAAGAGGATTCGAATAACATCCGACTTATCCACACAAACTTACCAAGCTCGAAGTGAGTGGAAGAACACCATCCAAGTACTTCAGAATAACAATTTACAACCTCGGATCAAATATCCAGCGAAACTGGAGTTCACATTCGAAGGGAGAACCAGATCTTTCCACACCAAAGAGGAGCTAAAGGAGTATGTGAATAAAAAACCAGCCCTACAGCGAATATTAAGAGGGGAAGCCCACCCAACAGAGATCGTAAAAGACACACAGACAGATTCAGAAAGAAACTTCAATAGCCAAAGTCCAGCAGAAACACAAGCTCACTAAAGACAAGAAGAAAAAAAAAAAACAACAGGAAAAAACAGCCCAACAAGAAAATGGAAGGAGAAAAAACACCCTTATCCTTGATCTCTTTAAATATAAATGGCTTAAACTCCCCGATCAAGAGGAGCAGACTGGCAGAATGGATCCGCAAGCAAAAAGTTGACATCTGTTGTCTACAAGAGACCCACCTTACAGCAAGGGACAAAAACAGGCTTCGAATGAAAGGATGGAGCAAGATCTACCAAGCAAATGCACCCACCAAAACGGCAGGTGTAGCCATCCTGATCTCAGACAAGCTGGATTTCTCTTTAAAGTCCACTCAAAAAGACAAAGAAGGACACTACATATTGATACAAGGAAAAATCCAGAATCAAGACATCACGGTGATAAATGTATACTCACCGAACAAAAGAGGCCCGACATATGTCAAGCAAATTCTCACAGAATTACAGAGCAAGATAGATGCAAACACAATCATAGTGGGTGACTTTAATACTCCTCTCTCTCCAAGAGATAGATCCAACACCCAGAGGATTAGTAAGGGAGCTGAGGACCTAAATAACACCATTGCCCAAATGGATCTAACAGACCTATATAGAACCTTCCACCCTACAGAGACCCAATACACCTTCTTTTCAGCAGCCCATGGATCATATTCCAAAATAGACCACGTCATAGCCCACACAAAGAACCTCAGCAAATACAAAAGAATTGACATCATCCCATGTATTATATCTGATCACAGTGGATTAAAGGTAACCCTCAACAACAAAGGATACCACAGAGCCTATACACACTCTTGGAGGCTAAACCCCACGCTGCTATCCAACACTTGGGCCACAGATCAAATTAAAGATGAAATCAACGAATTCATAAGCCACAATGACAAAGAAAACACATCACAAAGAAACCTATGGGACACAGCTAAGGCAGTACTGAGGGGCAAGATCATTGCACTCAGTACCCACATTAAAAGAATGGAAGCAGAGCAGGTGAATACCCTCACGATGAAACTAAAACAACTGGAGAAACAAGAAATGACAGAATCTAAAACAACTAGGAGGGGAGAGATTACAAAGATTAAAGAAGAGATAAATCTGATTGAAAATAGAAAGACCATTCAACAAATAAATAAGACTAAAAGCTGGTTCTTTGAGAAAATAAACAAAATTGACAGACCCCTTGCAAGACTCACAAAAAAAAAGAAGAGAAGAGACTCATATACGTAAAATCAGGGACTCCACAGGAAAAATTACAACAAATACACACGATATTCAAACAATCATAAGGAGCTATTTCCAAAACCTCTACTCAACAAAAAACAATAATTTTACAGAAATGGATCAATTCTTAGAGAAGTACAAACTGCCCAAACTGAACCAAGAAGAAATAAATCAACTAAATAAACCAATAACTTACGGTGAGATACAGGAGGTAATCAAGAACCTCCCTACTAAGAAAAGCCCAGGCCCAGATGGATTCACCAATGAATTCTACAAAACCTTTAGTGAGGAGCTAATTCCAATACTCCTCAAACTCTTCCGCGAAATAGAAACGGAGGGAAAAATCCCGAACTCATTCTACGAAGCTAATATCATACTCATCCCCAAACCAGGCAAAGATCCAACAAAAAAAGAGAACTACAGACCAATATCACTAATGAACACAGATGCAAAGCTCCTCAATAAAATATTAGCTAACAGGATCCAGAAAGTGATCAAGAATATCATACATCATGACCAAGTAGGCTTCATCCCTCAGTCACAAGGATGGTTCAACATCCGTAAATCAATCAATGTAATTCACCACATAAACAGAACTAAAATCAAGAATCACATTGTTATCTCAGTCGATGCCCAAAAAGCCTTTGACAAAATACAACATCCATACCTATTAAAAGCTTTGGAGAGAACAGGAATAGATGGAACATTCCTCAAAACAATAAAAGCCATATACAACAGACCAACTGCTAATATCATATTAAATGGAGAGAAACTTAAATCATTCCCCCTAAACACAGGAACAAGACAAGGATGCCCACTCTCCCCACTTCTGTTCAACATAGTACTGGAATCCCTAGCCATAGCAATAAGGCAAGAGGAGGACATCAAAGGGATCCACATCGGCAAGGAAGAAATCAAGTTATCCCTATTCGCAGACGACATGATCTTATATCTCAAGGACCCAAAAAACTCAGTACCCAAACTCCTACATCTAATAAACCAATTTGGCAAAGTAGCAGGATACAAAATCAATCCACAAAAGTCAGCAGCTTTTCTGTACACCAGCAATAGACAAACAGAAAAGGAAATTATGGAAACGATTCCATTTACAGTAGCCAAAAAAAGAATAAAGTACCTAGGGATCAACTTAACCAAGGACGTGACGGACCTATTCAATGAAAACTACAAAAATCTAATAAGGGAAATCAAAGAAGACACAAGGAGATGGAAAGACCTCCCATGCTCATGGGTAGGCAGAATCAATATAGTGAAAATGGCCATACTGCCCAAATTGTTATACAAATTCAATGCAATACCTATCAAAATCCCAGCCACATTCTTCACTGAAATAGAGAAACCAATCCATAAGTTCATATGGAACAGCAAAAAACCTAGAATAGCCAAAGCAATTCTAGGCAAAAAACATAGTGCAGGAGGTATCACCATACCAGACTTCAAGCTCTACTACAAGGCCATCATAACAAAAACAGCATGGTATTGGTATAAAAACAGATCGGAAGACCAGTGGATTAGAATTGAAGACCCAGAAATAAAACCGCACTCTTACAGCCAACTGATATTCGACAAAGGAGCTAAAGACATACAATGGAATAAACATAGCCTCTTCAACTACTGGTGCTGGGAGAACTGGGCAGCCATATGCAGAAAACTCAAAGTAGACCCAAGCCTATCACCATGCACCAAGATCAACTCAAAATGGATCAAGGACCTCAACATCAGACCTGAATCCTTGAAACTACTGAAGGACAGAGTAGGAAAGACACTAGAACTTATAGGCACAGGAAGGAACTTCCTGAATAGAGTCCCAGGCGCACAACAAATAGGGGAAAGACTCAACAAATGGGACTACTACAAATTAAAAAGTTTCTGCACAGCTAAGGTCATAGCCCCCAAAATAGAAAGACAGCCAACGATATGGGAAAGGATATTTACCAGCACAGCAACAGACAAAGGCCTGATATCTGTCATCTACAGAGAACTCAAAAAACTAAGCCCCTCCAAGCCCAATAAACCTATTAGGAAATGGGCAAAAGAGCTAAAGAGAGACTTCACAAGAGAAGATATAAAAATGGCAAAGAAACACATGAGGAAATGCTCAACATCCCTGCTAGTAAAGGAAATGCAAATAAAAACAACCCTGAGATACCACCTCACCCCAGTTAGAATGGCCTATACTCTGAACTCAGGAAACAACAAATGCTGGAGGGGCTGTGGGGAAAGAGGAACCCTTCTCCATTGTTGGTGGGAGTGCAAATTAGTACAGCCACTTTGGAGAACAGTATGGAGGTTTCTCAAAAAGCTCAATATAGACCTACCCTATGACCCAGCCATACCACTCCTAGGCATCTATCCTAAACAGCAAAACCCAAGATATCAAAAGGACATTTGTACTTCCATGTTTATCGCAGCACAATTCACAATAGCCAAAATTTGGAAACAACCCAGATGCCCCTCCACAGATGAATGGATCCAAAAAATATGGTACTTATACACAATGGAATACTACATAGCGATTAGGAATGGTGAAATATTGTTATTTGCAGGGAAATGGTCAGAACTCGAACAAATAATGTTGAGTGAGACAAGCCTAGAACACAGAAAACAAAGGGGCATGATCTCCCTGATATATGACTGTTAACAAAGGGAGATGGAGAGACAGTAGAGACCAAGTCTGTGAACACTGTATATGTGCTTGATACATTGTATACTGCATATGGGTCTACCTGACCTAGACAAGGGATGGGAAAACAGGTTGTAAGATATCACAAGAAATGTACACAATGCCCTACTATGTAACTGCACCCTCTTTGCACAGCACCTTGTAAAAAAAAAAAAAATTTATGTTCAATTGATAATAAAAAAAATAAAATAAAATAAAAAAAAAAAAAAAAAAAAAAAAAAAAAGAAAGCACTCTCCAGTCCACAACACCAAACAGTTGGTATTTTTTAAATACCATAAACTCATCTCCTACTGATGGCTTTTATCAACATAAGCATTAACTATACACATATACATTCTAAAGCAATAAAGAGTGTAACTGTAAATGATAATAGCTCTTAGGATATCCCTTTATATGAACTGACATCTCTGTAAGTTCTTTCTATTCCACAGCTCCAGCTCACCACCAAGATCACAATGGGCTTTCCTTTGATGTACTTCAATCTACACATCTGCTTCAGCTTCTCAGCCAGATGTTCTTATTTATTTATACTCTTTCCTTAAGTTTTTGAGATACTCTTGCTCTAGGGAAGACATATTAGTACAATAAACTATATTATACAGAATGTCAAAAAAAACCTAGTGTGTTCACCAAAATTAAGCATAACTGCCGTAATCAACCAAAAGTGGTATGATTCCAGAATTTTCTCAAATATATACATATATACATGAGCTCTTAAATCCTTCCTTAATTCACATTAGTCCCCTGCTAATAATGAAGTACTCATTGGCACAATGCAAATAAGCATTCTTAAATTGTTTCAGCTGCTTCCAATTGTCCAATGCAATTCACCCAATTATATCTGTGATCATTGTGTGTCCATAATCATGTCCAAATCACCTCTACAATTGTTTCCATAGGAGGCAATTCCAACTGCTGATGTGCATGGAGTATTTGCCGTATATCAAAAAAGTACTGTACACAACACAAACACCTCCCTGGACCCTCACAGATCTGCACAGATAAGTACCATACCAGTACCCACATTAGAGATGAGGAAACTGAGGTTGTGTGTGGGTAAGAGTCTGTAAAGAGCAGTGTAAGGAATCAGATCTAGAACGGCCTGGTTCTCTCCTTGCTTTTGTGGTTTTTGTTGGACACAACTTTAAGACCAAATAGGATGATTATTTTACATCAAGCATACATGACTGGACAAAAGTAGTCAGAGACTAGCTAGCTAAGGCAGGACTGAAAGTGTGGTTCCAGTGACCAGCTGAGTACCAGCTGAGCAAACAAGCCAAGCAAGTATAATACCTTGAGTTCAAGCCTCAGTAGCAATGTCCGCCCCCCCCACCAAAAAAAACCACTTTTTATTAATTTGAAAAGTGAAGTTTCCAGAAGCTTCTTCTAGGAAAATCGCCTGGCCTGCTTTGCTCATTTAGCCTCTCTGCAAGCAAAGTCCCTCCAGCCATGACCTTAACGAAATGTTTCCTCACCTCTGCCATGGTCACTGGGTCACAGTGATGTACCTGGTCAGGTCTCCCTCAGCAGAGAGGGACACACGTTGGGAGAAGGGAGGTCCAAGTAAGGAAGGTATGCTTTCCTTTTTTTCTCCTTGTCAGCTGACAACTGTTGTTTTGGGATGTAAGCAATACCCAGGGGTGCAAGAGACTTAGGACCTACCTCCCGGAGAAAGCCATTTTCTTTCAAGTATGAAAATTTCAGACAAGTTCTTATAAAACAGTCACTAGGGTTTTGTTTGCTTGTTTATTTGTTTGGAGTTTTTTTTTTGGGGGGGGGAGTGAGAAGGAAGGTTTGACCTGATTTCTGCTGTCCCCAGGAACGAGCAGGGGCACAGTGGGGCACCCCTGTATTCTCTTCCCGCCCAGCCTAAGTTGGGGCTGGCAGCCATCTTGACAGCCACACGATCACAAAGCTGGTGTGGGAAAAGGCATGGCTCTGCCTTGGGCCCACCACCATACCTACAGAACCCACTTCGCTTAGCCACGGTTTCACTGATACCCTGCCAGGAGCTTTCAAGACCACTGTGTCTTCTTTTCCCAGCACCCTGCCTCCAATTTTGTCCATACTCATTGCTTCCTTTACCACTCACTGGCAGATGACTAAAACAATCCATATCTAATTGCACATGTCTCCAATGACCACCTGATCAGACAGCAACCCTTAAAAGCTGAGTGTGGGTGGTTTAACCTGTAATGGTAGGTACTCAGGAAGATGAGATCTAAGGATTGAGGTTCAAAGTCAGCCTGGGGCAGACATATCCAACAGACTCTCATCTTCAATTATCCTCCAAAAGAAGTGCTCTACCACTTGTGGCCCAAGTGGTAGGGCACTCACCTTGAGTGAAAAAGCTCAGGGACAGCACCCAAGCCCCAAGTTCAAGCTTCAGAACCATCAAACAAACCAGCAAACAACTACCACCATTTAGTAGGTTGTCTCCTCTAATTCCACAGGCCAAAACCTGGGCTCTTCCTCTGTCCTCGTCACCCTGGGTACTCGGCTACATTATGTGCTCTGGTCAGCACCTTTAGCCACTAATTTCTACAGCTAGAATCTCTGAACAGCATCCTCATTTTCTCTCACCATCAGGCTTTTTTATTAGTCATCAATCCAAGAAACTATTCGATTTCCTGCTCTCCATCTTCCTCCGTCGCTGCCCAGTTGGTCTTTCTGCCCTCTGTCTTTCTTGCTGCTCTCATTTCTTCTCCCTGTCTGTGCTTGCTGTTATAGGGACTGTTCTAAAAAGCAAGTCTAAATGTCCCATACTATTTAGCATAAAAATAAGTTCCCTGTCCAGGCGCCAGTGGTTAACGCCTGTAATCCTAGCTAATCAGAAGGGTGAGATCTAGAGGATCACAGTTCAAAGAAGGCTGGACAGAGAGTGTTCCACAAGACTTTAGCTTCAATTAGCCAGCAAGAGGGCCAGACTGGAAATGTGGTTCAAGTGGTAGAGCACAAGCAGAGAGCAAATAAGCCAAGCAAGAGCACAAACTTAAACTCTATTACTGGCACAAAAAAAAACAAATAAATAATAAATTTCCCCAATAGATACCCAAAACTTTAAGGAAAAAAAAGTTTAAATATCTTAACATATTTTAGAAGAAACTTTATGACTCAGAGCCCTGTTTGGTACACTAGATTTCACTTCTACAATCTTAACTCTACATCAAAATCTAGATTATTTCCAAGTCCTTACAGTGCCCTGTGCCTGGACCTTTGCAAATACTGTTTCTTATGCCCAGAACAGTTTCTATTTGCCTCCTTAGCTAAACTCAAGCCTTGTATCAGATGACATCCAAGCCCAGGAAATGCTGAGCACCTGCTTAAATTTTGTGCAACAGGCAGCTCTCTCACCACACTGTAGTCCCAGCTCTGCTTATGGTCAATATCATTTTCTCTAATGCTTATTTTCTTTCCTCAAAACGAGTCAGATGCTCTTCCCCCTTCTTTCATCTGCAGCTGTGCTTCCACCCCACTGTACAACTTATCTGCTCTATTATTGTTGGAGGTATAAAGCCTCATATAACCATTCGAGTGGGGTGTGTGTGTGTGTGTGTGTGTGTGTGTGTGTGTGTGAGTGTGTGTGTGTGTGTACTGGGCTTGAAATCAGGACCGAGGTACTGTCCCTTAGCTTTTTTGCTCAAATCTGGTGTTCTACCACTTGAACCACAGGTCCATTCCCAACATTTTGCTGGTTAATTGGAGATTAGAATCTCAGGGGTTTTCTTGCCAGGACTGACTTTGAATGGCACTCCTCAGACCTCAGCCTCCTGAGTAGCTGGGATTACAGGTGTGAGCTACCGTACTTACTTAGACACATGCTGGTGGGCGAGTGAGTGAGTGCAGGAGTATTCCTGGAGCCCGGGCTGGCCATGTGCTGGCATGCCTGCAGAACCAAGGGAGGGGTTTACTTGTGATGAGCCCACAAATCATCATGTCACCCCCTTATTTCACAAGTGAAGAGGTGGGGGTCAGGAAGGCCAAGTCAAGTCTGTTTCTGGGAATTACACAGGGAGGAGAGGCATCCTGGGCTCTTATTTTAGTACCAATGAGTTGCCAATGGAACGTAAAGCAAACTGCTCACCAACAGCATTTAATGGTCAAGCCAAACAGTACAACATGTCAACCAAAATTGTTTTGTAACTCCTTATGAAATAAAATCGAGTTTCCAAAGACACTTTCCTTAAGTCCTTTATCTAGTGTCTCCTGCTACAGGCTATTATACACTTAGCATGGTTCACAGCTTAGAGAGAAGGGGAGTGAATGGCAACACAACTAGACAACAGGGTGTCATGGTACTACCCAGCCTTCTCCTGAGATTCTGGAGGGGGGGCGGGGGGATGCAGAGGGCACAGCGGCCTCCTCAGCCCCTATCCTGCACAGTTCTCAGAGCCATGGCCGCTGGGAGAGTGTCACCAAGAGTCAAAGAACACAGAGATAGAGGCCATGCACAGGTAGCTCAGACCTATCATCCTAGCCACTCAGGAGACTGAGATCTGAGGATGGCAGCTCAAAGCCAGCCCAGGTAAGAAAGTCCATGAGACTCTTATCTCCAGTGAATCAGTAACAAGTTAGAAGTGGCGCTGTAGCTCAACTGGTAGAGCACCAGCCTTGAGTTAGAAAAGCTAAGGAACAATGCCAGGCCCAGAGTTCAAACTCCAGGACTGGCACAAACAAACAAAAGAGTAAGAGAAAAAATAATTATGAATTGACAAAACATTTCTGTCCCAAAGGCAAGGGCACCTACAGCTCAGAAGGCTGGGTAGGGACACATGAGCCAGGGTCCCCGGTTCTCCCGTCTAGCCTTCTAGAGTTGCAGAGCCAGAGTCAAAACACAGGAGAGCCTGGACAACGTTGGCCTCATGCAGGGTAGTGGGCCTCAGGACTTCCCGGGAATGAAGCTGACGCGACTGCAGGCTGCGTGGAGAGTGTGTGGTTTGGATCATTTCCACCAAATATTAAATCATACAAGAATTCTCACTCATCTTCATGGTGGAGGTCACTGCATGACTTTTCCTCTAATGAATTCTTTATATTGGCAGCTCTCCTGCTTTTCGCCTTCCTCCCGGGGTCCCTCACTTCCACCCTTGTTCCCCCCAGCCCTCCCACCTCCAGCTCCTCTGCCTTGCTCTCTGTGTGGGAACATGTGGTAATGCTTGCCCTTGATTGAGGTCCGGAGCTGGGTCTACACCTGTGCAGCCCATCTAGCGCAGCAGGCGTGAGCGCGTGCACTGTGCACACTGGCTCCAGGTCCCTTGCAGGAATGGCCCTGCCTCTCCTGGGGCTCCAGATAGGCAGGAGGGGGGTGTCCAGGGATGGATCCTGATGTGCTGTTTATCATCTGTTTTTTTCGTGGTGATTATGCACCCCAGGGTGTCCGTCTTCGTGAATCACAGCCTGGACTTACAAAGCAGAAGCTCAGAAGGGAAACAGAGAGAAGGAAGAGTAAAGGAGACAGGGGAAGAAGAGAAGAATAAATTTGCCCAGGTGGCAGCATCTACCAGCAGGCATTCTCCTGATTTTATCTTGTGACAGTGATGGGGAAAGCCTTGTTTTTGTTTCATGGATACTGGGGCTTGAACTCAGGGACCTATACTCTTTCTGGGCTTTTCTTTCAATGTAGTTACACCTCTGCTTCTGGCTTTTTGCTGGTTAATTGGAGATAAGACTCTCATGGAATTTTCTGCCTGGGCTGGCTTTGAACCTGAGTCCTCAGATCTCAGCTTCCCGAATGGCTAGGATTTACAGGCGTGAGGCACCAGCACCTCAGATGGTGGTCAACCTCACTTGGGAGAGGCAAGCTCTGTCCTTTGAGTTCATAAGACAGTGAGGATGACTGGAGGTTGAAGAATAAATTCAAATGAAGAGGAAAGATTGATCTGCTCTGATGGCTCATGCTTGCCATTCTCAGGAGGCTGAGATCTGAGGATCACAGGTCAAAGCCAGCCCAGGCAGAAAAATCCTTGAGATTCTTGTCTCCAAGGAATCAGCAAAAAGCCAGAAGTGGAGATGTGGCTCAGGTGGTAGAGGACCAGCCTGGAGTGAAAAAAGCTGAAGTCTTGGAGAGGGGACTGTAACCACAACAGCCTCTTGGTTGGCCCCCACCATTCCATCAGAAAGTTTCATTCCCTAGTCCAGAGGACTGCAGACACGTGCTCCCAACAGCACGGGCTCCCTTTACCTGCCCCTGTGCCTGGGGGTTGAGGCGTGCATCTGGAATCTAGGCTCGAATCTGCTGAGTGGTTGGTGGAGAGCTTGGTCCACTGGCAGAAAGAGGTCTCCTCCCACATGAAGGAAATCCAAATCCACTGAGCCAACCACACGCCACCACAGGGAGTCTCAGTCCCAGCACCTCTCTCCTCCCAGTGTGCATATTCATATACTCTTCCCCACCTCGAAATGACCAAGAGAAGCAGCACAGAATCCTGACACTGCCAACACTCACCCCCTTGGGTTCTCCCCACCAGATTCCTCCTCAATACTTTGAAGTGTTCTTCTCATCTCTGCTCATTTCTCAAAGGCAGTGGAGGGCCCCATACCGCTTCTGTGGTTCCAACCCAATGTGCATCCCATAGCTCCGGTTTCCACACAGTCAGTGATTTTGTGGGTCTGTTGTCTACCATGGGTGACCTTTGACCAGAGGATCATGAATGACCTTTGATCGGAGGATTCCCTGTGCTCCACCAGCATGCCAGCATCCTCCTCCCCTCTGGTAATGCTTTCCATTCCCACAGCATTCGTGCCATTTATACATTTATCTCATCTTTGTCTCGCCCTCAGATTCTTGTTTCATTCTGGCTTCCATGAGCTTCCAAGTCTTGGGGAATGTTAGGGTTAAACACATGGCATTGGCTCTTCCTAGGACAATTACTATGGTGGCATTTCTTGGAGAGTTTACCCCGCTGCCTAGGTTCTTTCCTTATGTTCAGACCTTTGAAATACGATTGGAATATATTAGAATAAGGCCTATAGGGTAAAATAAACAATCTTGAGTGCTTACTCCTAGAAATAGCTGGTTGAACAAATGTGTAAATGGAGAAGCAAAAATTTCTGAGCTGGGCCTCCGGCTGTGGCTCACACCTAAAATCCCAGCTACTCAGGAGGCTGAGATCTGGAAAGTTGTGGATGGAGGGTAGTCTGGGCAGAAAAAAATCCCAAAGGGTGACTCTCCACAGTAACCAGAAAAGTTAAGGGCTGGAATCATGTCACAAAGGCCCAATAGCTATGTGCATATGATCATGTCAAGTCATAGTTTATGAAACAAACTCCAAGAAATGGAAGCAAGATATTTTTGTTGCTGTTGTTGCTATTTTATAGTCTTTCCCTTTGGCCTTTTTGGTAGTTTGTCTTTGAGAGGGTAAGAGGAAGACACAGAAAAGGTGGAGGAAAGAGTGAACAAATACAGCAGTGGGGCTTGAACTCTATAACTTGTGGACGGGGGTCAGAGAGAACTGGGAGAGAACAAGGGAAGAGGTGACACAGTTCAAAAAGAATTGTGCTCAGTTCCTGACTCCTGTAACTATAACCCCTCTGTACATCCTCTCTACAATAACAATAAAATATATTTTTAAAAAATCAAGTTTGGAGATACGGTTCATGTGGTAGAACACCAATAGAGTAAGCACAAATTAGCACAAAAAAAAATCCCACGTAGAATAATCTCAAGTTATTTATGTAGCTGCTACTCTTCTATAGTGACTCACACAGTGAGTCACATAGTGTCTTCCCCTCAGATACACAGTACAAACAGTTGGTGGACATTTCTCCTTTGTAGAGGAAAATTCTGCCCATCACTACTTTAGCCAGGTGATTGAGGCTAACATTACCAATCATGAAACACGTTACTAGCACATGCCTTTATAGAAGGTGATGGAAGTGACTCTTAACATGTCTGGTCTTTCTCCAATCCCATTGCTCCAGTCTATGTATGAGGTAAAAATCAGTTCAGTCAATGCTGAGGGACATTAGACAGAACATTATGCCATCTCAAATATTTCGAAGTCACTGGCAACAAGAAAAATCTGAGAAATTGTCAATCTAAAGGGCCCACAGAGAAATCTAAATGCATCGTAGATGGAGACCTGGAACAGATAATAAGCCCTTACCTGAATAATCAAAACCCAGTATTAGCTCATTAGTTGAAACGTCTGCCATACTAATTTAAGATGCTGGTAGAGAAAACTGGGGATGCAGATATGGGAAATGTCTGCATCACTCTGCAACTCCTCTGTAACTCTGATGCTAACCTAAAATCTGTTGTTCATTTTAAATATTCCTTTAAGTGATAAGCTGAGCACCAATGGCTCATGTTTGTGATCTCAGCTACTCAGAAGACTGGGATCTGAAGATCATGGCTCAAAGCCAGCCCTGGCAAACAAACCTAAGAGACTCTGATCTCCAATTAACCAGCAAAAAGCAGGACATAGAGGTGTGGCTCAAGTGGTAGAGTGACAGCACTGAGGGGAAAAGCCAAGTGAGAGCACAAGGCCCTGAGTTCAAGCCCAAGTACTGATACATACACAAAAGAAGAAAGGAAGTTACTTAATAGGATAAATAGGTCCAAAACTATTGTGGAAAAGTGGCCACATGAAGAATTAAGATGGGCGACTCAGGTGAAGCATGTATGGCTATGCAAAAAATAGTCATAAAATGAAATTTCCCTATATAATTCACACAAGCTCATAAAATAATAATCATAAATACTTCCAAATGTGGATGACTGGGAAGCTGTTGACTTGTTTTTATTCAAAAATAGAAGCCAAAATAGTATAGCCAAAGAATAAAGCACTGTGAGCATCTTTGGAGTATAGTGTCACCCGCCAAAGGAGGAAGCAAAACCCTATGGAAGCACAGTGTATGCTGAATGGAGTTGAGCCTTGTTTATTGCAGTGAAATCCAAGAAACAGCCAATGGAGCTGCTGTTTACATAGGCAGAGTTAGAAGGAGTTGGTTCCCATAAGGGAGGTGATGGAAACCCTGAATAGATCCATTCAGGAAGAATGGGTACAGAAAGCAGCCTGTGGCACCAGTTTTAGGAGCTCATTTGTTCAGCTGATTGACAGGTACATTGGCTGAAACTACTAATGCATTTTCTTATAGTCTTCCTTTCCTTCCAAATGCATTGTGTGTGTGTGTGTGTGTGTGTGTGTGTGTGTGTGTGTGTGTGACTTGAACCCAGGTCCTCACGCTCTTGATGCTCTTCCACTTGAGTCACATCTCCACATCTGACTGTCTGCTAGTTCATTGGACCCAAGAGTCTCACAGATTTGTCTGCTCAGGCTGGCTTCACATTACAGTCTTCAGATCCCAGCCTCCTGAGTGGTAGGCATAAGCCAGGTACTATCAGTTTTTAAGAAAGGCTGAAAGGTTGGGCTAAGAAGTTGAAAAGGAAATTAGTGGACACAACTTTTTATTCAAGCCATCATATACAGTGCTATGAAGTCCTCCAAGTTCCGGACCAATCACCTTTCTGAAGGATTGCTCCAGGTTCTAGCATGGGGTAAATTAGTCCAGTCTGATAGATTGAAATATATTTGCCCTAAGCAACACTTGAAGTTCTTGTTCTCTCTGTCTCTGTCTCTGTCTCTCTCTCTCTCTCTCTCTCACACACACACACACACACACACACAAACCTTACCATTTAACATAGCAAAAAACATATCAGACATCGGATAAAACATTAAGAAATTAAACATATTGCTAAGCTTTAAAAAAATGACTGACTGTGAGTTATGGATTTTAAAATGGTCCCCAAAGAATTAAAGGCAAATCCCTTTCACTGGAGGTATTTAAGATTAGTTTCAAAGAAAAGCTAGAGTGAGAGAACACTGGAGTGAAAAATCCCACACTCACAAATGTGAAACAGATGGATTTCAGCTTTGTCTATTTTTAATACATACAATTTTTATTTTTCTGATTCACCAGGAAAAAGAAGCAATTTGGGATTTTAAACTATCTTGCCACAAATAAGATAAAAATTAAGTCAACAGTACTTAATTTTTATTCCATAGACTTCGAGATGTTATAGCTCATTTTTCGGCTTGGTGCATCATAACTGGAACTTGAATTCAGGACCTGGGAACTGTCCCTTCTTTCTCAAGACTAGTGCTCTACCACTTGGGCCATCCCTTCGTGTCTGCCTTTTTGCTGATTAATTGGAGCTAAGAGTTTTACACACTTCTCTGCTCTGGCTGGCCTAGAACCATGATCTTCTGAGATGTGAGCCATGAGCTCTCAGCTCAATTTTTTTTTTTTATCATTGACATCAACAGACCGTTCTTAGGGAAGTTCTTCAGAAAATGATCTCAGACTCCCTGCCACCTACTTGGGACTAAGAATGGCAAAACCATAACTATTTTTAATTTCCACAATTATTCAGAGAAATGGAGGGACAGACAAAGAGAGAGAGGGAGAAACACACAGAGAGAGAGAGAGAGAGACTGAGAGAGAGACTGAGAGAGGAACAGTATCTGAAGGAACTGGCTTCTAAACAATGAGGGGTTTAAAATATTAAAGTCAACATTTGAAATCACACTCCAGACTGAACAGGGAGCAAACTGACCACTGGATGCAGGTGTAATATGCTCCAGATGTTCTATAGTATTCTATGTAGAAGGCTTGAAACACAAACATCAGGATGTAAACAAGACATACACATAGGGGAACGTGTCATTTGGCCTCAATTGCCAACTGGGGAGATCTGTACGTATATTATAATGTCTTCCTAAGCACACCTAAATCCATTCTGAATCTACAGAACCCTGGCCCAAAAGCAAATTTACCCTCAGTTCCTCATGTTCCCGGCAAATGGTGTAAATACTGCAAGTATCAGTAGATGTACAGCCTCCCAGGTATGAAGAGGTAGAGCTTCACACCTGAGTAAGAATTAATGGAACACTATACAAAGAATAAAACTGGAAGAAGTTGAGCACTTGTAGATCACACCTGTCATCCTAGCTACTGAGGAGGCTGAGATGCAAGGACCAAGGTTCAAAAGAAGCCCAGCAGACCACTCCAAGAGACTCATCTCCAATGAAGTAACAAAAAGGTACAAGTGGAAGTGGCTCAAGTAGTAGAGCACTGGTCTTGAGAGAAAAAGCCAAATGAAAGCATGAAGTCCTGAGTTCCAGTTATGGCACCAAAATATTTTTTTTAAGAATTGTCAGTCCACAATCATAAAGAAACAGTGCATCCTTGAGGTTACTCTTGACCTTGACATGTTAAATGCAAAAATCCTACTGGAAATATTAAATCACACCAGGAGTTCCCATACCAATGAGGAAGAACATTCTCCAAATAAAGTCGTTTTGTTTTAGTCACTGACATATGGGAAAATTTATGTAGTAAAGTATATGCTTATAAAGTTTCAACTTATATTTAGTGGGGGAAACAATTTATTACACTGAAAAAAAATAAATGTGTGACAGATGGTAATACTTTTTTTCCCCTGCTCTTGGCATCGTATCCTTTTTGGTTGGATGGCCTTTGCTTCTCAGAACTATGAACTTTGCCATTCACACCTATTTTCTGAAGCTAAACAGACCAGTTCTACCATGAAGCCCCCTATAAATTAGGTTACTGTATAATATCTTCGCATTTTGTATCATAAATTATCTAGAGTACCACTTTCCTTAGAATAATGAAAAAGACCAAAAACTAGGCAAGAAGGAATTCTGTAATAAGCTCTCTATTTTCAGTTCCTTAAATCAATATGGGCAAACTTTCCATATTTAAATTTCTTCTACTAGGACTTTATAAAGGAAACGAAAAGATTATGCTAGAAGTGGATTCTTATATCTTGGGCTCATTTATTTATTTATTTATTCATTCATTCATTGTTTTGTTTAATTCTCTGCCTCACCAGGCACCAGTGGCTCACACCTGTAATCCTAATTACCCAGGAGGCTGAGATTTGAAGATCACAATTTAACGCTAGCCCACACGCAGGAAAGTCTTTGAGACTCCTACCTCCAATTCACTACAAAAAAAAAAAAAAAAAAAAGGAGAAAAAAAAAAGCCAGAAGTGGAGCTGTGGGTCAAGTGGCAGAGCCTCAGGACCACCACCACCACAAAAAAAAGAGACAATTTTCACCCTTTTAAAATTATCTTTAGTTGCACAAAGGGGTTTCCACTCAATATGTCCATTTGCAAGTAGAATGCCTCTGGATCAATGTCACCCATCCATCTTTCCTAGCCCCACCCATTCACCCCACCTTTTTTTGTCAGTCGTGGGGCTTGAACTCAGGGCCGGTGCACGGTCCCCAGGCTTTTTTGCTCAAGGCTAGTACTCTACTTCCTGTTTTCTCTGAGCTTTTCATGGCTTTCCTGCCGAGTCTGGCTTTGAACCACAATCCTCAGATCTACACCTGAGTAGCTAGGATTACAGGTGGGAGCCACCAGCACTCAACCCCAGCCCCTTAAGTCAATTTTAACCTTATAATGCTAGGAAACCCAGCATGGTGCATGTGCGGCTGGCTTGATGGTTGCTATGGAAACCCTTGTGCAAATCCTCTGTCAGCAGCAGGCATCCAGAGAGGTAGTCTACTAACTTTACTCACACCTCCACTCTCAAGTTTATCTGCCCAAACCGCCTTTGAACCAGGATCTTTAAATCTCAGCCTCCTGAGTTCTAGCATTGCATTTTATTTACATAAACAGAAAGACCACTCATGAACTCTGTGAGAGAGTTTTGTCCCACTGAAATAAGTTGGTTCTTTTTTTTTTAAGGTCAATCCCCCTACCCCCAAAGAGGGTATCTCATTTCAGCAGGCCTATCTCATTTTTTGTTTGTTGTTTTTGTTTATGTGGTACTGAGGAACCAAACCCAAGGCCTCATGCATGCTAGGCAAACACTCTACCACTAAGCCACATACTCAGCCCCATCCCCTTTTTTCTTAGCAGTGGTACTATATAGGTTAAACATGCTATATTTGAGACTTGGTCCTAGATACCGATCCTGGTACCATCAAGCACATGATGTGAGCTTTTAAGACTTATAACACAGATGTGAGAATTGAATTCTATTACCATGTATGTCTAAACAAATGTGAGCCAGGAGACAGTGGTTCTCACCTATAATCCCAGCTATTCGGGAGGCTGAGAACTAAGGATCTCAATTCAAAGCCAGCCAGGGCAGACAAACACGAGAGTCTTATTTCTAATTATCAAAAAAAAAAAAAAAGGCTAAAAATGGAGTTGTGGCACATCTGGTAGAGCACTAGCCTTGAGCAAAAAAGGTCAAGGGACAGCATCCAAGCCCAGAATTCAAGCCCCAGGACTGGCACACCAAAAAAAAAAAAAGAAAAAAAGATTCAACAGTTATTACATCTAACCAGACTGTTTAGATAACCAGTTAGACAGGTTCCCCTTGCCAATGGAAGACAATTTTAAAAGAACTGGAGGTGTTCAAGCAGAGAAATAAGATTCAGACACAGGAAAGCAGTCCCCATCCACATGCAGATAAAAGATGGGGGAGTGGGCGGTTCCTGGGCCCGGTGGGGGCCAGGGAGACTATTTGGCTTTGGGGAGATCAGCAGGTGGGAATCAGCATTGGGGGAGCTGCCCCATCCACCCACCCTCCCATGGTCAGAACCTCCTAGCAGTTCTGGAGGACTGCAAGAAATGTTTACAGAGGAGTCCCCGGCTGGAAGGTGCGCACAGAAGGTGGACTGGACGGAAACCTGCCCTCTGCAGCCGGGCCTTGCTCAGCCTCCCTGCAACCCAGCCTTCTTCTCTGTGGGGGCGCAGGGGCCAGGCTGGGGGGCCAGGTTGGGGGGCCATACAGGAGGGGGGTCTGGTGGGGGACAAGCAGAAGGGGACAGGCAGGAGAGGGCTGGGATGGGGGGACAGGCAGGAGGGGGACAGGCAGAAGGGGGTCGGATGGGGGGGGACAGGCAGGAGGGAGACAGGCAGGAGCGGTGTCCAGCCCAAGCCACGCACGCCGGCCATGGGACCTGACGGGTGTGTCCGCTGCAGGCCTGGGGGAGGGGCTGAGAGTGGCTCCCGGAGGGGAGGGGGCGTGGCCTCGGTTTCCATGGCACCGGGGACGCTCAGGCCAGGCCTCCGCCGGGTTTCCAGGCCAATGCTCTCCAGGCCCTTTGCATGGCACCCAAGAAAGAGAAAGGCGGGGCTTCGAACGACACTCCTAAGCCATGGGAACCCACGCTAATCGCCGCACCGTTCAATCAGGTGAGTCTGGAGCCCTCGGGTCTCCCCGGGGTCTTCCCGGTCGCCCCTCACCCCACCCAGCAGGCCGCGCCCCCAGGCTGGTGGGCCTTAGGGTCCCTGCCTCGGCCGGGACCTGTGGAGGCTGAGGGGCGGTGCTCCTTCAGGTGAAGCCGCACAGAGGGCAGGAGCTGTGTGCCTGTCCCGGGAGGCTCCCGGAGGGTCCCATCCTTTCCTCCCGGTATCTTGTCACAGGATCTGAGGCCTGGCCCCAAGGAGGACTTGAATAAGCGCTGAGTGCAGACAGATCACAGCCAGCAAAGCCATAGCGAAAGGCGGCTTTCTTAGGCCTTGATGATGCTCTACCGGAGTTTTCCTTTTGTTGGTGGTGGTTTTTATTTTTGTTGTTGTGCCAGCAGTGGGAAGTTTTTCCTTTTGTTTGTTGCTGTTTGCTTTGTGTGGTGCCAGAACTGGAGTTTGAACTCAAGGCCTTGCACTCTAGTTTGGCTTTTTCACTCAAAATGGAGGCTCTACCACTTGAGCCACAACTCTACTTCTGGCTTTTTGCTGAGTAATTAGAAATGAGAGTATCTGGGCTTATTTTCCCCGCCTGGCTTCAAACTGGGCTTCCAGCACCAGCTTTTCATGTAACTTGAAGGTGTGGGAGATCAGACCCATGAGTGACTGGATGGCCACAGATGTGAACACGCAGAAAGAAACTCTGCGAGCTAATGAAACAACAGTTGTTTATTGTGCACTGTAGGCATGCACATTACTAAACCGAGGAAGAAAGAATTCACACATTCAGGGTTATTTTAATACTGATTCAGAGTTGATTACACCAGTGGTAATTCAGGTCTCTGGCCATTGATTGGACTGTGAGGTTCATCTTTGTCTTTGGCCATCTCTGCCACACAACTTCACATTACAGGACATGGAGAAACTGACCTGCTTACCCCACACCCACCTTCAGCAGGAACTCACAACCTAGACTATGCTGTTTCTAAGGCTAGGCAGGCACTGGAGAAGAGAAAGGCTGTGTCTAGAAATTCCAGTATACCACTATCACAACTACTTTTAAAAATGGAAAGAAAGGCTGACTGGTGGCTCACACCTATAATCTTAGCTAGTCAGAAGACTGAGATCTAAGGATCAAAGTTCAAAGCCAACCCAAGCAGGAAAGTCCAGGAGAGTCTTGTCTCCAATGAGCCAGCAACAAGCCAGTAGTAAAAGCATGGCTCAGGTGGCAGAAGGCCAGCTTTGAGTGAAAAAGTGGAGACCACAAGGGCCTGAATTCAAGCCCCAGTACAGGTACAAAAAAAGGGGGGGAAATAGTTGTGTGTTTTTTTTTTCACTTAGGCCTAGAGTTTGTACTTAAAGAAAAATGGATCTTAAAGTCTTGTGTTTCTTCCTGATAAATATTTACCTATTTACACTTTCTTTCCACTGGAGTTGCCTTTTCCTATGAGTTGTAGTTCTCTGTGATAGAGAAGAATGTCATGAAAAGAGTTTGATTCAACTGTACTAATAGGGCATCATGGATTGGGGGGTCACTCTATAACTTGAGAAAGGATGTATGACTACCAGTTACAGTCTTAAATTCTCAAAGATATTTTGCAGAGCGCTTTTGTAAGTCAGAACCAGCCAGAATCATTTCTCTCCCTTCTTGTTGAGATTATGTAGGCCAAGGTGGGCTTGGGGTGGGCATTCCTGGCTGAATTATAACCTGCTGAGCAATAGAGTTTGATAGAGGTGCTGACACTACATTTGCTTTCATGTTGCAAATATGCAGCTACACTTTTCTTAATTGAATGGAAAGCCTAAAGGCATTTATCCTTTCCCCCTCAAGACTTGAAAACCTGAAATAATATTCAGCATTCTTGATCCTACTCAAACAATACAATTTCAATAAATCTTAGGTACTAATAGAAAGAATTTGAACTCAAAGCAGTACGTATGTTATACCTTGGATAAAATGAAGTCACTCTTCTTTCCATTCATTGGAATATTTTTTCCTCAGTTTGGTTTTGTGTCTAATTCAAAAAGAATTTTTCAGATGAATACAACAGCCGAAGGCCCAGGGACCCGGCCTAACCTCCTCCGGTGTAACACTCACTGAATGTAGGTTAAAAATGACTGTGGATGAGTGAATCCTTTGTTAGTAGAGCATTCTGCACATATAGTGTATAAGGGAAAACTATTACTGCTTTCATTCATAGATAATTTCTTTCCATGCAATTGTTTGTGCACAGGTGTGTCTGTGTTGTGTGTTCATGTATGTGTTGGGGATGAGACAAGGAAGGAAGTTCTCTAGTGGTTAGAATTAAAGAGTCCAAGTCAGTAGTTGTAGGGTTTTTGTTGTTGTTGTTTTTTGTCAATTGTGGGACTTGAATTCAGGGCCTGGGCACTGATTTTTGTTTTGATTTGGTGTGTGTGTCTGTCTGTCTGTATGTTCAGGTACTGGTTCTTGAACTCAGGGCCCAGGCACTGCCTCTTAATTATTTCATTCAAGGCTGGCACTCTACCACAGCTCCACTTTCAGCTTTTTGCTGGTTTATTGGAGATAAGAGTCTCATGGACTTTCCTGCCCAGGTTGGCTTTGAACCACAATCCTCAGATCTCAATCTCCAGAGTAGCTAGGAGCCACCAGTGCTTGGCCCAAGTCAATTTTAAGCTCAAGTTCATTCTGATCTGTATTAGATTTTAAACTCACATTTGGGTTTTAATGAATTGATCTTGTGTCATTATGTGGGCTATCCTTTAAGGCTGGATCACTGTAATTTTTGGTTGGTTCTAGAAATGTAATACCATCTAATAGTTTATTATCAAGCACTAGAAGACTACATGGAGGTTAGAAGTTAAGAAGATGAGCTGAGAAATTCTTTGCAAAATCTCATCTTTAACTGGGCTATAAAAATGAGCA
Source organism: Perognathus longimembris pacificus (assembly GCF_023159225.1). Taxonomy (NCBI): domain Eukaryota; kingdom Metazoa; phylum Chordata; class Mammalia; order Rodentia; family Heteromyidae; genus Perognathus; species Perognathus longimembris. The sequence continues at coordinate 71,554,813 of NC_063167.1, read as the reverse complement.
GAATTTTATCAAATCGGATAAAAAGGGCAATGATTTTTAGGTAAGCGCATCAACTTGTGCCTTAAACAAATCTGAATTCTTTAGATTGGAAGAGAGGAAAAGTAGATTAGACCATGTTGGCAGAACTGATGCCTGCATTCATTCTGCTGATCAAATGATTATTTACTATCTTTGCCATCCATATTCAAGGACACTAAGCTTATATGATATATGTGAACACCTCAACTTAAATTGTATGAAAAGAGCCACGCACTGGTGGCTCACACCTGTAATCCTAAGCCAAAAGGCTGAGCTCAGATAATTGCACTGCAAAAGTAGCTATGAGACTCTTATCTCCAATTAACCAGCATAAAGCCAGAAGCAGATCTGTGGCTAAAATGGTAGAATGCTAGCCTTGAGTGGAAAAAGCCAAGTGAGGGAACAAGACTCTGGAACAAAACTTGTATAAAAAGGAAATTCATAGACATATTGGCAGAAAGATTATGAAAATGTATTTTAACATAGGGACAGGGACTTTCTGTTTATGACTTGGAGCAGCACTGGAAGAAGTCTAAGATGCCATGGTCTAGTGCTTCCCTCTGCCTGCCATCTTTACTTTGATGGAAGTGTGCACTGTTAAATTTTTTATTTTATTTGCTTACATTACTTACACAGGGTGATAGGGGGGATTTTATTGCCTGTCCATATGTTTCTATAGCAACAGAGGCCATTTTCCTCTCTGTGATTTCAATTACCTTCAGCCAGCTGGGGTTAGGCAATGCGAAGGTGCAGAAATAAACAGTACACAGGTTTCAAATGACATGACATTCTGAAGACCTGTTACCAAGTTGACCCTTGCTTCACACCATCCATTCTGTGTACTTCACTTGCCTAGGAGTCATCCAGGAGCCATTTTGACTAACACAGAGACTGTCTGTTATGACTTTTCTTATTCAATCTACCAGGGTTTAAATTCTCTACTCTCTAATAGTATTTGCTCAATAGCCCTAATGCCCAAGAATAATGGCAACTTGACTATTCCCAAGACAATATAAAGGAATGTCTTAAAAAGACAAAAGCTGTTGCTTTAATAAGGAAAGAAAACTCTTAAGTTGCTAATAAAGAAGCTATAGAAAGATCTAGCCAGCTGAATGATTGAGAGATCTTGAGTTTGAATGCTGGTACCATTGAAACAACAACCACTACAAAATGTCACAGTAGATCTGTAAGTCTATAGTGAGTGAGTAGTACTCAGTTCCATTTACCTGCCAACCTAGAAACATTCTGGGTAACACCGGGCAGAACATTGAACTGCTTCACCTCTCCTGATTAGACATCAATTGAAAAATCCTAGTTTTTATGTCTTAACTGTAACTTAGTGATAATAGCCAAGTTAGATACACTGGGGAAAGAGTCGCAAAGCTTAGAATTCTTGCCAAAGTTTGGAAAGTGGTTATGAGTTTATGATACATATTGCTGACATATTAATATCTCAGACCCCTTAAATAAACAAAGTCATAAAGCACACAGATACTAGGATGATAGGGAAACTGAGTCAAAGTAGATTTTCAGGGGAAACTTTTCAGTTGAACTCAAACTGCTTGAAACTATTGTAAGTTTAGTTGTCAAAGAGGGAAATGCATTTTATTCGGTAGAACTCTTCAGCAGTTTTTGAGAGGCAGTCAAGGGTTTCCCCTCGACCCCGACATTTTGATCTTAAACAGTAAGCTATTTCTCATGTTAATGTGTATTTAAGACTTACTGGAAATACTCATAATATGAGCTGAAGACGGGTGTCTGGCGGCAAGCATATTTCTGAAATTGAGTTGGTTTTTATTACCGTATTTTTCTGAAATACGCTTTCATTGATATTTACAAAACAAATTGCTGGTTCACACAAAGGTTGTTTTAATAAAAGCCAAGGAAAACAACGGAGTTGCTAGGAAGAATGTTAAGAGGGAAATGGACTTTTCATAACCTCACATTATAATTTCTGTTTGTTGGACAAAAACGTAGTCTTTGAATGAGTTTGGAACTGAAGGGAACTAGTATGTCAAAATATCTCCCTAGATGTTATATGTGATCATTTTTATTGCAAGTGAAAAAAATATCAAATATAAGTCAAGTGCAAGTGCTGCCAATGCGCTTGGCAGTATCCTAGGAAAATGTTAGTTAAGAAATGGTGAATGTGGATCGTGGTTCAGCTCTGGCCAGAAAAACCACCATTGGCCCCCAGTTCCTGCAGGATAAAATCCAAGGTGTTCTATGCAGCTTTATTGGCCCTGCCTAACGTGGCTGTCCTGTGCCCATCCCCCTCTATCTTCTCGTATTCCAGGAGGTGTGTGTGTGTGATGCCCTGGGTACATGAGAGACCCTAGCTGGGTGATCACCCAGCCTCCACCCAACTCCTCATTAAAATTGTGGCTGCATCTGCAGATCAAGCCATGTCATCCTGGCCTTGCCCACTCCCCTTGCTTCTCTGAGCTGCCTCGGTGTTTGCTCACTCCATCCATTGCCCATGCTGAGCTTCTGCTTGACCATCTATCTCAGCATTGTCTCCCTGACCATGGATGTTCTCCCACAGCATCAAAGAGCCATGGAAGACACCGGAAGCTTCATGATGCACTTTCCTCCTTCCTGTCCTGAACACAAGGCATGCTTCAGCAAACATCCACTGGATTAAATCCACTGTATGCGTGCACACTGCTCTGGTAGCTTGCTTTCTTTGTCACTATGACACCTGCAAGTTCCCCCAAGACTCCCCTTCTGTCATGCTGTAATGAACTCTCAGTAAATCCTGCTGTCTCTGCCTTTGAAAAGATCTCCAATCTCCCCTCTTGGCACTATTCCTACTGCTTGCCTTCCCCCTGCCTCCAATCCAATCCATTTCCTTCCCTGAGCTACAGTGTAGCTGCAGAGGTTCAGGAGCTCAGTTTCCAACTCCCCTCTCTTGGTGCTGCAGAGCCCAGTCTGTCCAGGAGCCATGGTGGTTCTTGTCACAGCTCTACCACAGCCTGAGGCACACAGCCTGTACTGACTTCCCTTGTTCCCTGTGCTCAGGCCATGGCAGCCACACCAGCATAGCCTGAGAGCCGCAAGCCCCTCAGGAAGAGTGTTGCTACCTCTCAGCCCTTGTCTCCTGAGCCCTCTGCCATGCAAGTGCCATCCACCCTGCCTTTAGTATTGTTACAAAAATGTTGACATCTCCGATGACCCTGTTTGAACAACTCTATCCACATACTCTGAACCAATCCATTAACTCCCCCTCCATCTCCTCCCAACGGCTTCATGGGGAGCATAAAGATGATGGCCTTGGTGCCAACCCCAGTGGCTCACAGCTGTAATCCTAGCTACTCAACAGGCTGAGATCTGAGAACTGTGGGTTGAAGACAAATCTGTGAGACTCCTATCTCCAGTTAGCCAGCAAAAAGCCAGAAGTGGAGCCGTGGCTCAAGTAGAAGAGTGCCAGCCTTGAGTGGAAAAGCCAAAGGAGAATGTCCAGACCCTGAGTTCAAGCCCCACAACTGGCAACCCCCCCCCCAAAAAGGGGGTAGTGTCTTTGTTTACACTGATATCATCACTGTAAAAGAAGAGCATAGAAATGCTATTGTCTAACTTGTGCATATCTTGGGAAGTCAGCACAACCTAACAGGATGTTTGTAGGACACAGTTGTCCCCCTGTGGGAATAGCTGTGTGTTTGTCCTGTTAGTCTTTGTGATGACATTTAGGCTCCTTTAGAAGGCTAGTCTCTTTAGGTCAAATTTAACTGGTTTTGGCTTTTTATTTTTCTTTTTACCTTTTCTTTTGTGCTACTGGGGATTAAACCCAGGATGTTACACTTGCTAGGCAAGTGCTCTGCCACTGAGCTACAGCCCAGCCCTCTTTAAGTCACATTTAAAGAAATGATGTGTTTACCTGAAAAAAATGTTCTCTTGCTTAGACTCTCTTATGTTCAATAATCAAGAACAACCACAAGTAGAGATCAAATAGTTTGGTTGAGCGAACCACAATTATGGGAGATGTGAATCCAGAGGTACATGGAACTCTGCTTCTTAGATCCATCTTCAAAGCACCGAGGGAGATGCTCACACTTCTGGACCTGGGTGACACAGAGTCACTGTCATCCGTGACCACCGGAAGTTCGCCCTCGGCTTCTCGGTCTATGTCCTTTCCTTGTCTGTCCCTCTGAATGGCATCATTGCCCACCCTCACTGTTCTTATTCTCTGAAGGGCTTTGCTCTAGCAAAAACAGGCATCTGACACTTCCTCTCTCTTTTGAATTCCAACTTACCAGGAAAAAAAAGTCTTTAATAATCTAATTTAATGTGGTCAGTGAAACTTTTTAGTTCAATGAGCAAGCAACTGGAAAGCAATTTGTTTAGCATAGTAAGCAAGTGTGGTTGACCTGGTGTGTTAACATCTCAGCTTGGATTAGAAAAAGTGGGAGCTGGGCATGGCTTCACGAAGCAATTACATTCAACTGAAAAACATCATTGCATTCCTATTAAATTGATGTCCTATTTACGGCTTGGGGTATACAGAAAGGAGAGGAGTAGGCCTGGTGAGAACAATGAACAATGGAGTGCCCTTACTAGTCATAGAAAATAGACACCCAGGGTTCTAAAAATGTGATCTCTGGACCAGAAATAACCCATCAGTTGGGAACTTGTAAGAAATGCTGATTTTCAGGCTTCCCCTTGGACATTTAAAATCAGAAACTCAGGAGACCCCAATGATTTGTGCTTTAACAAACATGGTTGTGTTGGACCCTGGAAACTCAGATGTGCAATGGAGTGGTATTCACGATGTAAATACAGGTCTGGGGGTGGTGAGTTCTATAGGCTGGTAGTGGGCATTGCTGGCTGGGTTGGAGCGTTTGGAAACTTCACCTACAGGGAGGGAGGCATGAGGAAGAAATGGATGCCTTACCCAGAGGGCTGAGGGAACAGCATCGCTAACAACTAGGTACTTCATTAGACATTGTGTACATACCCTCGAGCTAATCCTCCACAATGACCTTCAAAGTAGTATTCCCATTTGTATGAGGAAATTGAGGCTCAAGAGTTTATACATTCGCAAGAGCTGTGAGAGTTTAGAACGGTAATGAAAATGTGGTGTTAAAAACTTATGAAGAAAGCTAAGTGCCAGTGGTTCACCCAACCACTCAAGAGGCTGAGATTTGAGGACCTCAGTTTGAAGCCAGCTTCAGCAGAAAAGTCCGTGAGACTCTGTTTCCAGTTAGCCAGCAAAAAGCCAGAAGTGGAGCTGTGGCTCAAATGATAGAGCTCCAATTTTGAGTGACAAAGCTCCAATTTTGAGTGACAAAGCCAGGCTCTGAGTTCACACCCCAGTACTGGAACACACAAAAAGGAGAAAGATGAAGAGATTGAAGATGCAGAAGGCAAAGGCATGAGCAGTCCCTCTATACGTTGTTTTCAGTCATCTGAAGTCAACTTAGTTATAGGTCACACTCTGAGCAGAGTCATGAAATTAACAATGGACAATTTTTTTAAACTCTGAAAAGCAGTAGCCCAGGGTTTTTCAGCCTTACCTGTGTATCTCCTCCCCAGACAGATGCCATATCTGGGTAGGGATTTTGCCATCTGTCTATGCATTCCATTCCTAATGCCAGGTTCGGGGTTTGTAATTCCTCAGTATGTATCAGTTGAATGAATGACGCCTCTTGGCTTGAAGTATTCTTGTTTCCTTAGGGTCCAGGCTGAGAGCACTTACATGTTTTTCCAAGCCCATGTGGTTGGAATCAGGACTAACAATCTTTTTATTACACCATTGAAAGAGCTATTGTAAGGCCTCTATTAGGGAAGCCATAGGAGAGGAATAATTATTATGAGTTACTACCCTGATGTCTCCAATAAATAGATGCCACGGACCTGTGTAATTGGAGATAATTAAGAACCATAACCAGATCTGTGGCTTGAGATTTATCATAATTGTTGGCTGGGTCTGTTTGGTCTTGTGGTCGTGCAGGGAGGTTCAATTGTGAGGAAGTGTAAGTGACGAGGGTGCGGTGGGCTTCGAGAGTGAGGGGCTAGGCAGGAAGCCACGTTGTTCACAGAACTCACAGCTGTGGAGGCCACAAGTCACCTGACTGCTTCGAACCCTCAGCTCAGTTCCAGCCTGGCTGCAGCCACGTCTTCCCTCTAGCTCACCTCCACTCCCTGCTGTCCAGCTCCCAGGAAAAGTGATATTGAGCTGACCTGGGAAGAGCACCCCAGGCACCCTAAGAGGAAGCTCACCCACCCACCCTGGGAGCCACCCCCTCCAAGACAGGCCATGCTTGAGCAGCACTCTCTATTTGGAGTCTTGCCCCCATTTTTACTCACTCACAGGCAGGTCTGCTTCTCTTTTTTTCTTGAACAACTCCTGGGTGCCAGGCAGCAGACGTCAGGTGGCTGCCCAGCCCAGATCTGGAGAGGAGGGCACGCTAACGCCCTTGTTAAAAGCCAGCCAGGGAGTGGAGGAAGGGGTGACACTGTCCATAAAGAAATATGCTCATTAGGTGACTTATGAAATAGTAACCCACTGTATATCACCTTTATACTGGCAATAAAAATATTTAATAATGCTTTTGAAAGTTAGCTAGAGATGCCAAGGGCAGGTGGCACTGCCTATCATCCTAGCTACTCAGGAGGCTGAGAGCTGAGACTCAGCAGCCAGCCAGGAAAGACAATTCTGTACAACTTTTATGCCCTAATAACCTGCTGAAAACCAGAGGTGGAGGTATGGCTTGAGAAGTAGAGCACCAGTAAGTGAAAAAGCCAAGCAAGAGTACAAGGCCCTTAGTTCAAGTCCCAGTACCAGCACAAAAGAAAACAGACTAGCTAGGACAATGGATGGTACTAGACACAATATCATTGACTTGTTTTCAAACTCTTTTAGTCATCTTTGTTAATCAAACACATTGTTCTAAATACTTGGAGCTCTTCTTCCTCCTCCTCCTTCTCCTTCTCCTTCTTCTTCTTTTTCTTCCTCCTTTTTTGCCTGTCCTGGGGCTTGAACTCTGGCTGTGGGCTCTGTTCCTGGGCTACTTTTGTAGAAGACTAGCACTCTACCTACCACTTGAGCCACAGTACCACGTCTGGCTTTTTCTGTGGTTAACTGGAGATAGGAGTCTCACAAACATTCTTGCCAAGGCTGGCTTTGAACCACAATCCTCAGATCTCAGCTTCCTGAGTAGCTAGGATTACAGGCACGAGCCACCAGTACCTGGCCAGAACTTATTTTTGTTGAATGGAGGTAGGAAGCATATCCCCTGACCCTCTGCCACTGGCCCACGACACGTTCTCCGAAGTTTTCTCTACTCCTCCTAAGGGAATTGTTGGAGAGACACCACCATTCTCCACTATCACAGCACAAGCTCAGCCTTCTATCAGAACAGGCATGACCCAGCAGCATTCCTGCTCCTTTGTTTTCACTCTGCAACCTGGAGACTATATTTCAAATCTCAAAATCAAAGTGCAGAGTCAAAGAATGTGTGTGTCTCATCTCACAGTATTGAAGACAATTATGGGCCAAAATATTGTTTGTTGGAGATTTTATTGAATTTGGAGTGCAATGGGATAGAATTTATAACCAGGACACTCTTATATTTTTTGCATACTTATACTCTGGTTGTATTGTATACTTCCTCAGATAGATGTGGAAATTAAACTCCATTAGTGCTGTGTGTGTGTGTATGTGTGTGTGTGTGTGTGTGTGTGTGTGTGTGTGTGTGTATACTGATACCAGAGTCTGAACTCAGGGCCTAATGCTGCCTTAACTTTTTTGCTCAAGGCTGCCACTCTACCACTTGAGACACCACTCCACTTTCAGATTCTTTTTTGTGGTGGTGATTAATTGGAGGTAGGAATCTATAGACTTTCCTATCTGGGCTTGCTTCAAACTGAGATCCTCAGGTCTCAGCCCCCAGAGCAGCTAGGATTATAGGTATGAGCCACTAACAGCATTTTTTGTAGGGAATAAATAATAAATGAAGCTACTTGCATTTAGTGCAAAGTGTGGGTTTTCCCTGAAAATTAACCTAGCAATAGCTAGGTGGCGTGGAGAGGCAGCCGGCTGGTTTTGTTGGTATATGGTAGTGTTTGTATAAGGCAAAGCAAATTCATAGTGCATGCCACAGTACTTAGTGAGTAAGTGATCTTTACCTTAGAGAAAGGATAGAAAGGAAAGGAGAGAGGTGAGGAGAAAGGTAGAAAGGGGGGAGGGAGGGAAGGAGGAAGGGAGGGAGGGAGGGAGGGAGGAAGGAAGGAAGGAAGGAAGGAAGGAAGGAAGGACAAAGAAGCTATAACAGAGTAAGTAAAGATCTAATTCTGAGTATTGTAAATCTATCTGAATTTTTAATATAGACGATAGTGAGTCAACATTGAAAGGACTGAAGGAATATAAAAGAACTTCTCAAATCTGAGGGAAAAAAATTGATGAAAGGTTGTAGCTTTTAATACAGGATGATGAAAGAGCTCTCCCTTCTCTGGGGTGAGTCCCTGATTCCAATTTTACATTTGTGGAGCAATTAGCAGAACTCCTCTTGGCTTTCCTTGGTCTCCTCTCTTAGAAGAATGTCTCTGATATGTAATATTTGTCTGACCCCCCCCCTTAAAAAAAAAAGTTTGTTTCCTTTGAGGTTTGCCTAACTTTTTATGTTCTGAAGTTCATTTTGGACCTCAGATTTTGCTCCAAGCAATAAAAAGGGTTGGATCGTAGAAACATAATGGAGACGTAATTTTAGCCAACTGTGGGGGGTGGGGCAGTACTTAAGGTGTGTAGTGGTTTCTGTGGTTTTTCCGTGGAGTAGAATTCTCTACAAAGCTTTTCCATGTGGTGTTTTAATAGCTGTCTTAAAACTCTCTGATGCATGGAACAAAACTGAATTGGGCTCATGTGCTACATTGGTGCGATGGGCCAAGGACTCTCTGAGAAATGAAAGAAAAACAACCAAACAGTCAAAGCTAGAGGCAAAACTGTCCAAATAGGGACAAACTTAATTGTGTATGTATATGTGTTATATATGTGTATGTGTGTGCACACTCTAATTGTTAGGGTCTTGAACTCAGAGCCTCAAGCTCTCACTTCACTTTTTTGCTCAAAGCTGACACTCTGCCATAGAAAGTGTACCTTCACTTCTAGCTTTTTGATGGTTAGTTGCAGATAAGAGTCTCACAGACTCTGCTGAGCAGGCTGGTTTTGAACCGCGATCCTTAGATCGTATCTCCCTGAGTAGCTAGAATCACAGGCGTGGTGTACTGGTGCCTGGCTCATATTCAAATTTGAAAGTCCAGAAGCAATAATCTATTTTAATATTTTTTGCAGAAGATTTTTAACAAAGTTGGGATATTTCCTTTGTCTATATTATCTTATTTTTGCATGATATTTTATAACTTCCAAAATTATCCTAGGCTATTTGTTTACAAGGGCCTTCAATTACTGTTTATTTTTAGTAATACTGAGGTTTGAACTCAGGTCTTTATACTCTCAGCTTGCTAAGAAGGCACTCTACCACCTGAGCTACATTTCCAGACCTTCAATGTTTTATTTGCAGGTGGAGTCTCACAGACATTTTGCCCAGGCAAGTGTGAAACTGTGAACTTCTGCACCTCAGCTTCCTAAGTAGCTAAGGTGTAAGCCACCAGCACCTGGAAAGATACTTTATTTTTGTTGTTGACATTTGTGGGGCATGAACTCCAAGCCTAGGCATTGTCCCTGAGCTTTTGTGCCCAAGGCAAGCACTATGCCACTTGAGCCACACCTCTACTTCCAGCTTTTTGCTGGGTCACTGGAGATGAGGATCTCACAGATTTTCCTACCCAGGCTGGCTTTGAACCTTGATCCTCAGATCTCAGCCTCTTGAATAGCTAGGATTACAGGTGTGGGCCACCAGTGCCCAGCTCCTTTTCTTTTAAATTTATTTATATTTTTATGATTAGGAGCCACACATAGGCCCAAGGACATGTGACTTAGTCACTACAGGGGCAGAATTCAACACCATTTCAAAGATTTGCTCCCTTACACCAGATATACAATGATGCTGATCAGTGATGATGGTTGATGTTTATGAAGAGAAGGACAACAGCCCGTAAGGGGGTACAGATACCTCCAGAGCGCTGGACTCTTGTCTCCGGATGGCAGACGTGCACAGCATTGTCTAAACATCCCAGGAGCAAGCTCCTTCTCAGGTGCTCCGTAATCCCTAGGCACACGTCCTTCCCAGGTGCTGGGCACTCAGTGATCCCAAGGAACATGTGGGAAGTTCGAGACTTTGATTGACAGCTGTCCTCCAGCCTGGCAGTGATGTTGGAAATGGTCCTCTTCAGGAAGCATTTTGGGAACAGAGCAGAAATGCCACGGACAATTGGTATCTGCAGTGTTGGAAAGCCTAAGGAGACGCCATTGAGAAAAAACTGTGCGCACGCTCAGGATGCAGTGCCCAGTGTGTATTGCGCATGCCTGGGTGCAGCTCACAGTGCACTGCGCGTGCCTCGATGCCGTTCAGTGCTCACTGCACATGCTCAGGATGCCTCACATACTAGGGATGTAGGACGTGTGTGTGCGCTTGCATGCACGCACCCATCCCACTGCCAGTTTTTTTCCTGGAAGCCAATGTTTGGCCTTTCAGCAAATCTGGGTTATCACACTCACCGTACCTTTCTGCGGGAGGCATCATTTGCCCTTAGAAGGCAGACTTCCACATAAAGGCAGGGAGGGCTGAGCAGACCACCCAGGACCCAGGCAGGGTGGGCGATGACCAAGGCCACATGTGGGGGGCACCTCGCCTTTTGTTTTGGAAATGTATTCTGTTTGTTTATTTCTGACCGTGTTTAGTCAGGACTGCATGTAATAAATCCATAATAATAAATCTGGGCTTACTCTGCTTAAAAATGGTCCAGGCACAAAATCCTAGGGTATAATCACTTATCTGATTGACAAATCTACTGCCAAGACCCTGAGCTGAATAAGTGGGCAAAAGAGAACTTCATTCTGCCAGAAGAAGGGGGCAGATTCTGGAAGGACCTACTATGGGATCTGGGTGCCAGAATATAGCATCAGGCCTGAAATCCTGTGGTAGCTGTAGACAGGGGCTCCTGAGGCTTGGTCAGAAAATAACCTTCAGCTCCTTATATTGGCGGGGCTTCCTAAGAAGTGGCCCTGTGTGGCTTCTGTATTTCAGATCTAGGTTTGCAAGACTAACCCACTTAATATTTGTAATTCAGCCCACCCAGTTTTATAAATTTGGAGCATGTGAGCAGATCCTGGTGGTCGTTGCTCATGAAGCCAGGCTGTACCCTGCCACCATCCCTCACTGAGGTTGCCAGCACCCACCGCCTCCTGTGTCAGTCCCTGTGCCAGTCTACTGCCAGTACCTGCTCATTTGACTCTGGAAGAGATTTCATAGGATCTATTTTGAAAGACTTCATAAAGTTGAGCTACAAAAAAAAAAATTTAAGCAGACATTAAGCCAACGATTTGCACAGAGCCCCGCCGCAGAATAGGGTGGAGGCAGCATACACAACAGACAGAGAAACAGTTACATAAGCCCAACACTGTAAGCCCTGTAATCCTAGTTACTACTCAGGAGGCTGAGATCTGAGGCTGAGGCTGGTGTGAAGCTACCCCAGGCAGGAAAGTGTGTGAGACTCTCTTATCTCCAATGTACCACCAAAATACCAGAAGTGGAGCTGGTGACTCAAGTGGTAGAGTACCAGCCTTAAGCCCAAAAGCTCAGGGACAGCGCCCAGGCCCTGAGTTCAAGCTCCAGAAGTAGCACATGCACACATGCACACACACATACACAAATAATACAACTGTAATAGTTTGGTGTCATGAAAATATTTCTTTTGCTAGCCCTAAACCCATAATGGCACTCCCTTGCTGACAGAGATAACACTCCGGAAAACCCAATCTGAGCCAGTCTGTCGCCCACTCCTGCCTCTGTGGCCGTGAATCTCCCTGGCACATTTCTGTTTCCAGCAGTGTGCGTGATCAGAGCATGCAGGTTTGCCTATCTGCACCATGTTAAACTGTCCTTTATAAAACCTGACCCCATTGATGCCCCATTGATTCTATGTGAGGCTGTCCAGGCCTCTACCAATCCAAGTGCTGCCTGGCTACAATGACATCCTTGCAGAAGATTCTGGAAGCATCCTCTCCAGCGCTGACCTACCCCCACAGGTGAAGACGAGAACATGGGTACCACCCATGTTCTTTCCCTTCATCTGAATCTTCCTTGAACACAAAGGAGCCCCTCATCTTATCAGAAAGCTAATTACAATGTTTTTACAATGTTCTGCAATTCTGTTAGAAGATGGAATGCCTAAGTAAAATTGGGGGAAATTTTAACATATGAAAGAAAAAAATGCTTTGAATTTCCCCTTTGTGTGTCTCTCTGGGACAGGAGGCTTGTGGAGACATCTAGGCCCTCTGAGTATGTAGGAATGCTTTCTTGCTCTAGGAGACTAGTGTGTAAGTGTTTGGGTTAAGACGCCCTCCTGCTAGGCTTCAAATTAGGTGAGACTGGCAAAGTAAATAAAAGGTAATGGATTGTGTCCATACATGACTTCATTTCATCCCTGGAATGACTTTATCAATAATGGCTAGGCAGGGTTCAGCAGTAATCATGCGTAGTGCGCGCCTCCAGGTAATTGAGAGCGAGGTGTGCCCGACCAAAACCTCCCCCTTCATCATAGAACATGGCCAGCACACATTTTCTTCTTGTTGTTTCTTTCCTATAATAGTGGTTTGAACTCAGAGCCTCATGCTTGCTCAGTTAGAGCTCTACCACTTGAGCCACGGCTTCAGCCCTGCTTTCTGCTGGTTAATTGGCCATAGAGCCTTGAGAACTTTTCTGCCCTGGCTGGAACCTTAATCCTCTAGATCTCAGACTTCTGAATAGCTGGGATTACAGGTGTGAGCCACCAGTGCCCAGCTGCAATGTGTTTTTTTTTTTACATGGTTTCTCTAGGCCTTACCTGAATCACACTGAAACTCTTGATCACAGGCAGGAGTGGTCCTGGACACACAGGCGTACTTTACAAGGTTGTGCATGCCCCTCCTCCTTCCCCAACCCCACCCTTGCCATGGCCAGCCTTTGTTTTCTCTGTATTTAGTTTCTCTTCCTCCCCTATGAACTTAAATTTGCAGACTCCATGTAGCTGCACAATGGAGTAAGCAGAGGCATGTTTTTGGCTGCCGTTTACCATCCATCTGCTGGTGACAATCTGGAATCTACAAGTTGCCCTGGATATTAAGAGAAAGACTGGGAAATCAAGACGGGGAGCCTGTTGCCTTGCTCCTGGTGGCAGAGGAGCTGGCATTTCCTAGCATCTTGTGCCCCCTGCTGTACTGGGCTGTAAGTGCACCATGTCACACCTTGCTGTGCCCCACCGGGCCAATGCTTTGCCTGCTGCCAGGGATCAGATGCTAAAGCCAACACACTGACAAAGCCCTTCTAGGCCCTATTTTACAAAAATAGATCCAATTTCTGGAGCAAGTGTTTTGTGGATGCGTGTAGACAGGAATCAGCCCCAGCTGGCCTCTTCAGACCCCTTCCAAGGGGGTCTTACAGGGCACTCTGCACTCACTGGGTCCTGCTCTCACTTTGGGGTGGGGTGGGGGGCTCTGGGACCCCACAAACTTCAGAACAGTGCCACGGGTCTGAAGGACACCTCTAAGGGATCTTGGGAGAACTTCTTTAACTTCTGATCCTTTATATACTGTTTTTTGAAACATGGGGTTATATGATGTGCTAATGATTTAATACCTAATCTAGTTTTCAAGCCTCTAAGCATTTTATTATCTTCACCTACTAGTGGTATAGGGTAAGTGAAAGATGGCATTCAGATCCCAGTGATTTGCCCTCAAGATGTTCTGAAATTTAAGAAAATGTAAGCCTTGTATATCAAGGCCATGGATTTCTAGATCCCAAATGACCAGGAGCCCCATCGCTGTTGAATGTCACTGGACCGATTCTTCCCACCTAGAAAGTATCAGGGCCCCTGCTGCGTGGGGCTTAGTGATCCAGTCAGATAACATATGCCTGGCCCATGGCAAACTCAGAGCAATCCTTCCTTCCTTCCTTCCTGTCTGCCTTTGACACCAGATACAAAGGGCAAGTAGAGGATGGGCCCTAGAGCCCACAATACTGTGAGGCAGCCTTTTCTTGTCCATGTAACATTCAAATATTTGCAGAGAAACCTGCAGCAAGGAGTGGACTGAGGAGATGGTCAGAATCCTCAGTGTTGGAAAGTGTGACTGCCAGGAATTCCAAGGCATTGCCTGCAGGCCCTAGAGCCAGCAGCAGCCTTGTTGAGTGAAAAAGCCAAGCAAGAGGGCAAGGCCCTGCGTCCAAGTCCTCTAGCACAAAAGACAAAGAAGCATAAGAAGGTAACTCCTTGATCTGCCCTCGGTGTCTGGGGAATTGGGAAGGAGTTACTGTGCGAGATCACGGTCTTTTCGATTTCCTATTCGGTGGTTGTACAAAGGGATTTCCATTCCAGAAGTCACGCATGCATCGATGCATCGTCATCGACGTCACCCTTTTGTCGTTCATGGTCGTGAGTCATTTGCTTCTTTACATTGTTGGATGTGGGGTTCCACACGCAAGCCTGGTTCTGTTTTTACTTTCTCAGCAGTGGTATTCCTGTGTTACTCGGAGAGGGAAGATGCACCCCGGTTGGTTCTCACACGCCCTGTGCCTCACTGCACTTCCACCGTCCTTTCCCGGGTTCTCCCTGGGTTCTTAGCCTCACTGCGCATCCCGCCACGAGGGGTGGTCGGCGGCGTCCTGGTTCCGGGTCTCTGCTCTCCCCAGGCTGTGTCATTCCGGTGCTCCGCCCCCCCCCCAACCCCAGCCACAGAGCCACTTCCGGCCTGGGGCCAGCTCACCGGAGCCAGGGCTGGCTTCGAACCCTTGTCCTCAGGTCTCTGCTTCCTGCGTAACCAACGAGGTGGCAGGCAGGGCCACTGGCCTTTGAGACCTCGTCCCAGGGTGCATTAGCGATTCCAAGGCTGCATTATTCCTGGGCAGAGATGCTGGAAATGCCATTTAAAACATCACCATCTTCCTCAAAGGAGGCAGGGTTTCCAGAAACTTCGCGTCCCGTCGTCGCCTAAACCGCGGCACGGCGCCGCCCCCTGGTGGCAGCGGCCGGACCCGCGCTGGGCCATGCGTCCAGGCCGGCTCCTGGAGTCCAGCGGGCACCTCGAGGTTAGCCGCCCGGCTTCCGGCGGGCTTCTCCGGGTCAGCTGCCTGGCTTCCGGTCCTCGAAGTCAGCCACCTGGCTTCCAGCGGGCTCCTCGGGGTCAGCCGCAAGGTCAGCCCAGCTCCTCGAGGTCAGCCGCCCGGCTTACGGTGGCGGGTTCCTTGAGGTCAGTCACCCAGCTTCCGGTGGGCACCTGGGCGGAAGTGAGCTGGTCCAGGACACTGGGCTTCTAACTTGGTTTGTTTTCGCACCAGAGCGACTGGAAAGGCTCGGTAGCTTTTGTGGTTGGAAACCAGATTGAAGATGAACTTCTCATTGCGGCCCTTACCATGGTGGTTCAGATCCCCCAGAGGAGACTCTTCAGTGTCGTGTCCTGGCAAGACATCCTCCAGCAGGTACTTACCCCTCCCGGCCTCTGCGCATGCGCCAGTGGTCCCACCTCTGCACATGCTTCATTGAGTACCTACCCTTCTCCGCCTCTGTGCGCATGCCCCAGTAGTCCCTCCCTCCCACCTCTGCACATACTCCAGTACCTGCCCCCTATCTCTGCGCATGCTCCAGCTAGTAACCCCCCCCACACACACACCTTTTGCATGCTCCAACTGGTACCTGCTCCCCCCCTCCCTCTTGCGCATCCTCCCTACCTCTGTGCATGCTCCAGCTGGTACCTCCTCCCCTTCCCTCCCCTTTGCTCATCCTCCCCATCTCTGCGCATGTTCCATCAGGTAACCTGCCTTACCCCCCACCCCCCATGTGCATGCTCTCCACCTCTGCACATGTTCTAGTTAGTCCTGCCCTTCCCTGCCTCTGTGCCCCCACTCAGAGACTGCAGTTCAAATACCGAAACTACAAAATTAATAAAACAATCATTATTCCTGGGCATTTTATAAATTTAAAGGACTCACTGGAGTCCTTTAAGTAAAATATATAGCTAGACACAGCAAATGGTGGCTCACGCTTGTAATCCTGGCTACTAAGGAGGCTGAGATCTGAGGACTATGGTTCAAAGCCAGGCAGGACAGGAAAATCCCTAACTCTTATCTCCAATTAAAATCAACAAAAGCCAAGTGGAGTGGTGGCTCAAATGATGATAGAGTGCCAGCCGTGAGTGATAAAGCTTAGTCCCTGAGCTCAAGTTCCAGGACCGGTGCACACACACACACACACACACACACACACACACACACACACACACCCCAGTTCAAGTCGTCTAATCAGGAAGAGTCATTCTCCTCACGATGTGATATGTGATCCCCTCATTCTTCACTTGACAGAGTTCTGAGGTCAGCCCGGTGCTCTAGGCTCTGTGAGGATGTATCTGGTGAAATATTACATAATAATAAAGTACTGGACTCAGTAAGCTTTCCAGAAGGTGCAGGACATGGCAGAGGCAGCAGCTGCCTGAGCTCTATGAGCCACCCAGGAGCCTGCCCTCACCCTGAGTGGGGCACTGCCCTCCTGCTTGGCCCCAGCCGGCCTTCACAGCCCAGGTGTTGGAAACTGGCATGCGGATGTCTGCCTCCTGTCTGAGAGACTTTGCTCACTGTAAGTAAATTTACTTCTCTTACAGATGGATGAAATAAATGCACTTGTTGCAAGTGCTTCAGTCAAAAAGGGGAAAAAATCTTCAAGCATTGGCTTTCCATTATACTATGAGGTAGGTGAAAATGTTTACCACCGTGATTTCTAGAAAAATGACAACAAAGTGGTCAGTGTTTTATTTTTCAATTCCATTCTTTTGTTGAAAATAAATTTCTGAAATTATACTAAGTGAAGTGAGCCAGACCCAAAGAAACATGGACTCTATGGTTTCCCTCATAGGGAATAATTAGTACATGTTTAGGCTAGTCATAGCAGAAGATCATAATAGCCCAATAGCTATGCCCTTATGAACACATAAGATGATGCTAAGTGAAATGAACTTCACGTTATGGAAACAAGTGTTATGTTATTGTTTTAATTATTTTCAACATGCTATGGGAAACAGTATTTTTTTCTCTCATATTCCCTTCCTGTGTTTTTACCCCTGCTATCACTGTATCTCATCTTAGTACCCTGGATACTGTATATACATGTATTAGAACTAGGGAAGGGAAAGGGAAAGCCAAAATTGAGAGACAAAGAATAAAAAGACAAATTATTCCTAAAGTAATGCATACAAAACCATTTGGTGTAAACCAACTATACAACTCATGGGGGGGGGGAGGAAAAGGGGGAGGGGGAGGCGGGGCGGGGGAGGGATGAGGGAGGAGGTAACAAGTTGAACAAGAAATGCACTCACTGCCTTACATATGAAACTGTAACCCCTCTGTACTTCACTTTGACAATAAAGGGGAAAAAATCTAAAAAGAACAAGAAATAATTCTAAACCAGTAATCATCCACTCCTGTAGCAATTAACATAGTCACAAATGAGTTGGCTCTAATGTGAACTGTCAGAACTCTGTTCAGGCTGACTACTGAGGGATACCTGATTCCTTTAGGTGCCTTCACTCCTTCATTAATGTATATAGTCACTAAGAAATGTATGCTTTTATAGAACCTATGAATTGCAAGTATTAAACACTCAGGTACCAATTTTTAAAAATTTTTCTGGGGGGCTGGGGATATGGCCTAGCGGCAAGAGCGCTTGCCGCATATGCATGAAGCCCGGGGTTCAATTCCCCAGCACCACATATATAGAAAAGGCCAGAAGTGATGCTGTGGCTCAAGTGGCAGAGTGCTAGCCTTGAGCAAAAAGAAGCCAGGGACAGTGCTCAGGCCCTGAGTCCAAGGCCCAGGACTGGCAAAAAAAAAAAAAAAAAAAAAATTTCTGGGGCTGGGAATATGGCCTAGTAGCAAGAGTGCTCGCCTCATATACATGAAGCCCTGGGTTTGATTCCCCAGCACCACATGTACAGAAAACAGAAGTGGCATTGTGGCTCAAGTTGACAGAGTGCTAGCCTTGAGCAAAAATTTCTGATCCTTGGTGAAGATGGTGGTGGACATGCATACACCACACACACACATGCACAAACACACAATTTTACCACACAAACAAAATCCACCTTTAGGAATAAAATTGTCTGTCACTTAACTACCAATTAATTCACAATTAATTACTTATTAGTGATTTGTTTAATTGTTAATATTGGTATTGCTTATTATAAATTTAACTCGAGTATTGTTTACTTACTTATTTAGTTGTTTAAGAATAACAGTAACCAGTTAAAATTATGGATCAGAAACTTATACACAAATTATTAGGTTGTACTTTTCTATGAAAATTACTGTGTGGTGTGATGGTCCCTTTGGTGTGTACCGGTCCCGGGGCTTGAACTTGGCCTGGGCTCTGTCCCTGAGCTTTTTTGCTCAATACTAGTGTTCTCCCCCTTGAGCCACAGGTTCATTTCTTGCTCAAAATTTTTGGTAGTTAACTGAAGACAAGAGTCTCATGGGCTTTCCTTCTCAGGCTGGCTTCAAAGTGTGATCCTCAGAGCTCAGTCTCCTGAGTAGCTAGGATCACGGGCGTAGCTACTGGTGCCTGGCTTGCAATGGTCCCTTTTACTAATGGACTGCTATTTGAGCTTTATGAAGTATTGGTGTAGTAAACAACACACAAATTCTTTTGACAAGACAGAGCCACAGTGGGAACGAAGATGTTCTATCAGTGGACTTGGCACCTTCCAATCTATGGGGAAGTGGCGGTGTTCTTCACACTGATAACAAGCATGTGCAAATGTGGGGAAGTGGTGGTGTTCTTTACACTGAGGATGGCCTGCACGGTGTCTACCCACACTGGTAACAAGTGTGTGCAAAGGACTCAGAACAGATGCTCCATGCAAGAGGATTCCCTTCAGCCCACCAGAGGCTTGCAAGAAACTATAGAAACCCAGAGTCCGGCACTGATGCTTTGTGTGTGTGTGTGTGTGTGAGGGAGAGAGAGAGAGACAGAGAGAGACAGAGAGAAAGAGAGAGAGAACTGAAACTTGAACTCAGAGCCTTTTGCTCTTGCTGAGCTTTTCTTACTCATAGTTGTCACTCTACCACTTGAGCCACACCTCCAGTTCTGGATTTTTGCTGGTTAATTGGAGATAAGAATCTCACAGACTTTCCTGCCTGGGCTGGCTTTGAACTATGATCCTCCGATGCCAGCCCCCTGAGGAACAAGTATTGCAAGTGGGAAGAGCCACCAGTGCCCGGCTCTAAGACAGACTTGTTTCCACTTCATTCCATCGCTGTCTGTCACGTGTCTCCCTTCTGGGTGATTCATTCTCTTCTGAGCAGGCTGGAATACAGTGCTATCTGAACAAGGCCCCCTGGGTGTAGCCACAGTCGCCAGCACTCTGGGTCTTATAGGATTAACTCTCACTACCCTGTTCTCATTCCCACAGCAGATTTCATTTGTGCCGTTCTTGTGTTGGGTGTTTGGAATGTATGCGCTCTAGTTGAAATATTATGTGATACCTGGATCCAAACTATTGGAATTTTTTCTTCTGAAGTGATCATAGACATCCATGTCCAGTCTTGGGCCTGGGACCAATTAGCTCCCCCGAGGATTCTTTCTTCTTCAAAGATGCTCAGTGAGGAGCAGATGATAAGAGGCCACGTTTAATCCGGGCAGGCATCTCCACTTGATGTGGGCTAGTGCCCTGCTACAGCCCTGTGTGGTGTGAACACCCCTACCCCTGTCCAATATGCGCTGGGATTCGGCTGGCCTAGTCCTCCCTCGCTCAGGGGAGGTCCCCCCACATCTGGCGCCCCCACATTCTTGCAGAGGAACATTTGGATCATAAGCTTCCCACACCCTCTCACACACCCTTTCTGAATGGTTCCAGAAGGAAGGGGAAGGCAGGGCGGAGCAGTGGAGGCCTGGGAGCAGCAGACGTTCATTACCATCAATCACTGCCACAACTCAATGACAACAGATAGCAAATGCAGGCTCATTTGTGTGTGTGTGTGTGTGTGTGTGTGTGTGTGTGTGTGTGCGCGCGCGCGCCAGTACTGGGACTTGAACTCAGGGCCTGTGCATTGTTCCTCAGTTTTTTTCACTCCAGTTGGCACTCCACCGCTTGAGCCACAGCTCTACTTCAAGCTTTTTGCTGTCTATTTGAAAATAAGAGTCTCATGGGCTTTCCTGTCCTGGCTGGCTTTGAGCCTCAGTCCTCAGATCTCATTCTCCTGAGTAGCCAGGATTACAGGCTTGAGCCCCAGGTGCCTGACTCCAGGAGACTCTTGTTGGCCTTCAATCAGAGCCTTGTTATTCTGACTTTCACCACAATTAACCAACTAGGCTTCCCAGTCTCCTGGTTTCCTGGCCTGTGGTTGATTAGAGGCAGCCAGTGAAGGTGAGACTTCACTACTGCCCGGGTTTCCCCTGACCAGTACAATAGCACCAAGACCGCAGCCCACCTTCCCAGTGACAACTCAAGATGTCTGGGGTCAGACTGCATTCCTGAATGATGCGCTCAGGGTTTGGTTTGGATGGCTTGGTGTTGTGTACACACGGCCTCATTTGAAATTGTGTAATTTCCCCCTGAAACCCTAGAATTTCATCTAGCCGTGAGACTGTATATATGAGAGACTCTTTATTTATAAACCAGAGCACTTTGAAAAGCAGCTTAGCCTCACGCTCACGTCATCCGCAGAGAGATGGCCACGGCTCATTTGTTCATTCATTCAGCTTTTCTTTTGGAACCCGTGGTCTTCTCTGGCAGAAGCTGCTCCGAGAGCTCAGATGGCATGGGCAGACTCGTGTGCATGTAAGCTGCTGCTTTTCCATCATTGCCCCCAGTGTGGATGATGGGGCGGTTCTGTGCACTGCATGCAAGCGCCACCCCCACATGTGGGTCTTCTGAAGACCATAGACAGGTTTGAAAATGGACACTATGTGTGAGCGTCACCACCACATACGGGCCTGCTGAGTACCGTAGACAGGTTTGAAAATGGATGTGTGAATATTACCTGATCATACAATGACCAGATTTGGCAAGTGTAAGCACATCCTTATGCCAGCACTCCTTATGCATTGGGAAGGGAGGAAGGAATATGAACAACCTTGAGGTGCACATCAAAAAGGACAAAGTATCTGTACACGAGCCTGGCACACAGTAGGTCGTCAATAAATATTTGTTGAATGAATGAATGATACATGAACAGGAAATAGTCAGTGGAGACTCTGAAAGACAGATTTACAAGATGGAAGAGAAGATGTGATTTTGATAAGGGAGGAAGAAGACGCCAGCCAGTGGGCAGTGGATGGTTTTACGATGCATTTGAAGTTCTTAGGTTCTGTTCCCTGTTTCTATTCTTTTCAGGACGATGATGGCCAGCCATCACTATCAGCCCAGGCAGAAAAGGCCAGGAGACCGTTATCTCCAAAATAACCAGGGCAAACAGGGCTGGAGGCGGCTCTCACAAGCTAGAGCGCCAGCTCAGCAAGGGTGTGACCCTGAGTTCCAAGGTTCAATCCAGATTTTGGTTTCTATTTCCTGGGTGTGGAGAAGTAACTGCCACCTCCTCCCGTGCATAGTGATGCAAAAGAAGCAGTACCAATTTCTTCCACGCAATCTAGCCTAGGCTCCCTTCCCACCTACTTCTTTCTCAGATGATGTCTCAAATTAACCATCTATTCACTAAAATCGGAAGCCCTTCCTTTCAAGGGTAGCCCTGTCAAAATGAAAAATGGAAAGTTCATGCCTCAAGTAGAAACATATAATATGTGAAAGTATTTAACGGGTTTGATGTTATTAAAATGGCAGGTCTCCTGAGAATAGGGAGGACAGAATGTCATGGAAGGAAGGAAAGAAAGAAGGAAAGAGAGACGGGAGGCCTCCTCTGGCCTTTCCAATCCTGCATTTCAAAACAAAACAAAACAGAAAAAATTGCTGGAAGAATTGGAAGGTGGCCAACCTAATGCTGTTACTTCTTAGGGCTTAGGGGCGCAACCAGGAAATTACAGGCCAGTTCGTTTGACTTTACTTGTAGGGAAAGTATTAAAAGCTGCTGCAGGAGATCGCCTAATGGGGTGCCTAGAAAAATACAGCTTGATTAAGGCCAGCCTGGCCCACGCGTGGTTTTCGGAAAGGGAAGGTCATGTCTAGGAACTTGTTGAAATTCTCTGAAGCTGTTAGGGCCAGTATAGTGTTTGAAGACTGTGCAGCCCAGAACCAGAGTGTTTTCTGTGGCTCAGTGGTGTTTTGGGGTTCCCTCCAGAAGATGTCCAGGGCACTGCTGATTCTGGAACATGCTGGAAGCTGGAGCAAACAAATACAGCCTGTTATTTATAAATGCCAAATAATGAGACTGGGAACTGAACTTCGGGCCATTTAGCTGTAACACATCTAGGAATTACTGTTCCCAAATCTGGGTGTTAGGGGCCTTTCCCACCCACAGAAAGGAAGAAAGTGCTGGAAACTCACAGAAGAAAAGGTTAGGGGGAGTTGCAACCAAATGAATCTTGTCAAGTGAAGAAAAAGAGCGGCCCACTGTGTTAATGGGAACCTACGGTTCTGGAAGAAGCCAGAGTAGCCTGGCAGAGAAACTCAAACCCAAGGCCTCAGCTGAGAAAGGAAGAAGGCCTGGGGCCCATTGCTTTAAGAATGGGATCGGGGTACAAATATGTGTTCATCTCCAGGAAAACTTGGGGCTCTGTTTCATAGAAAAGTGCAACTCAAGCAGAGACACATAGAGAAGAATCACAACTGTGCTCAAACCATGTGGCATCCTGACACAGGCATCAGACAGAGCCCAGGGGACCAATAGGCAGTAGCCCATGGTGAGAGGCAGATCTCGGGAGAGCCAGCACAGTGCTGAGACCCCAGGCCTCAGGAGGGGTCCTATCAGCAATCTTGTATTCGTGTTTCATATGAAAGAGGAAGCCAATGATCAGACTTTCCAAAGGAGGGGAACATCATCGATGTTTCTTAAAAAAAAAAAAAAACACAAATAAATAATAACCAACTTTCTGGCTACTGAGTGAGAACCAAGGTTTGTAGCCAGCCAGAGCAGAGAGGTATATGAGATTCCATCTCTAACCAGCAAAAAGCTGGTCTGGAAGCATGGCTCAAGTGGTAAAGTGCCAGCCAAGAAGAAGAAAGATGAGCAGGCAAGCATGCCTGAGTGCGAACATCTAGTACTGACAAAAAAAATGTATATTTATATCCTTCAATATTCTCTATATCAGATCTATCTCCCGCTATATATTATACAGATATATAGATATATATATAGTGAGAGAGGCATCTATAGATTATATCTATAGATAGATATAGCCCTAGATAGATAGATATAGATATATCCATACTATATACAGTGGCTTTTAAAGTGTTGGAAATAATCCAGTGTTCACCCAGAAATTGAGTTGGTTTCAGTTGTGCTCATACGTGTATGGTTTGTAATGTCAGTTACTTTTTGCTATAAGTGTAAGTTAAAAAATAAGACAAAACAAAAAGTCCCACTGGGCCCTGGTGGCTCACACCTGTAATCCTGGATACTCGGGAGGGTGAGATCTCAGGATTGCAGCTCAAAGCCAGCCTGAACACACAAATCTGTAAGACTCTTATCTTCAATTAACTAGCAAAAAAGAAAAATAAAAAAGGGGGAGGAAGGAAAGCCAGACATAGAGCTGTGGCTCAAGTAGTAGAGTGCCAGGCTTGTGCAAAAATGCCAAGCAAGGCATAGGCCCAGTTGCTCAAGATAAGTACCGGCACACACCAAAATGTTTGAAAACAAAACCCATCATCCTAGAATTTATACCCCAATCTAATATTGTCATCATTCTGTATTTTTTCAATCTCAGTCTCTCCCTTGGCCCTGACCAGAAAGATAGAGCAGATGTCCACACACTCCAGGGTCCTACATGGCACCTTTATTGAGTTCCCGTCTGTGCTGAGGCCGGGCAGTAGAGGTGTGCACGCACTCGCAGCCTCCTCGGCATCCGTCCCCAGTGCGCACTGTGCTGCTTCCTGTGGCTGCGTGGCATCCCACCACCTTGCAGCAGGTCTGATGTCAAAAGCACAAAGTTGAGCCCTGGGTATAACTGAGACTGCTCTTCACTGAGCTTCGTGGCTGATCTCATTATGGGACACAATGCGCAGCCAAAGGGGATATGGTCCCCAGGCATGGTGTGTGGGGGGTGGGGGGTAAGGAGGAGTAGGAGGAGGAGCAAGAGAGAAGGGTGGAACCTTACAGAGTCATCAGAGATCCTCAGAGGGAGAGAACGCCTGGCTGGAATTGAGGTATGGTAATGATTTTCATGCTTATATGCATTTTTAGTGTGACTTCTATTCCTGGAATCCAAACTGTTTCTTCAATCTTTGGTTGTAAGGAAAGGACCGAGAAACATCAAATAGATCAAGGAAAAACTCTCTGTCCCTGAGTTCAAGCCCCAGTTTCAGCACTAAATGATAAATAAATAAACATACATTGTTTGTTTATATGCAGGTATTGGGCTTGAACTCAGGGACTCACACTCTGACTTGGCCCTTTTGCTCAGGGTTGGTGCTCTGCCACTGGAGCCACAGCTCCACTTCAGGTTTCTTACTGTCTCCTTGGAGATAAGAGTCTCACAGACTTTTCCTGCCCAGGCTGGCTTCAAACTGCGATCCTCAGATCTCAGCTTCTTGAGTAGCTAGTATTACTGGAATGAGCCACCTGTACCTGGCTGGGAAAATTTGTTATTGGATAGAAATGTATTTCTATTTAATGACTATATATTGTGGATGTTCATTTAATGAATTTCAGGCACATATGAATAAGCCTGTTCATGTTTATTCTTTTGTTTCTCAAACATGATGGGCTGGGAAAATACCCTCAACCCTGATTAAGTAGCACAGTACTCTACAGGACTAAAACATGATCTCTATACTCCTTCTAGAATGTAAATATAGAAATATAATTATAAATTAGGTAGTGTGAAATAGAATACCAAATCCTACAGAACAGGGTGTGGTAATAAATGCTTACAATCCCAGCCCCTTAGAGGGTGGAGATGGGAGGATCATGGTCCAAGGCCAGCCTGGACAAATGTTATCAAGTCCTTGTCTCAAAACCAAAATCACAAAAAGAGTAGCAAAACACTGCCTAGAAAGCGTGGGGCCCCAAGTTCAAACTGTGGTGCCACACACAAAAAAATTTACCCTGAAAAACTGATATTGTTCAGTAAGCCCTGTTCATAGGCTCATAGTTCAACTTCAGACTTACTAGGATCATAGTGCTGAGGCGGTTTGAGGTCTGTAAGCTTGATCAGTGACCTAAACCAGCAGCTGCTGTGCAGAGCCCTCCATGCTAGTCCAAGCACTCAAAAACCTACAAGCCTACCATAGCCTTGGCTAGCTTTCATCAGGAATTTAAATGAGCTGGGCAGTGGTGGCTCACACCTGTGATCCTAGCAACTCAGGTGGCTGAGACCTGGAGGATCATAGGTTTGAATCCAGCCTGAGCAGGAAAGTCCTTGGAACTCCATCTCCAAAATAACCAGGAAAAAGCCAACCTGGAGGCATGACTTAAGTGTACTTAAGTACAACACCAACTGTGTACAAGTTCCCAAATTCAAATCCCAATACAGAGTAGGGGGAGGGGGAATTCATATAAAAACGTCCACATTTACATTTCTGTAGACATCCCAGGATGTCTTGAATTGGATCCTGCTCTAATTAGAAATAGCTACTCATGTTAGTTATTCCCAGTCCTGCTGCTGCCCTGTCCTTTATCTCCCGAGCTGCAGAGCAGCTGAGCAGGTCATGGATACAAGGTGACTCGGGCCCAGGCATCGCAGAGCCCCTCTCTGTCGATGAAGACCTGGTCTGTATTGCACGCTTCCAGACATTGTTTCAGAATATCATCGAGGTGGCGGGGGGAGGACAGATTTGATCTGAATTTAATGCACAAAGCTAATATATGACTTTTTGTAACTAATAAAATTTCAGGGACTGACAGCAAATTTGGGATTTGTGTTGCCTCTAGGAAAATGTCTGCTTTGAATTAGGCAGCCCGATTTCTTCTTCCTGCCCAACTTGTTTCAATTTCCCGTGCACAAACCATGCATAGAACTTTGCTGAGGTTTTCCCTTACTGGTTCATTTCAGGATCCTCACTTGATGAAGGAATACACACACACACACACACACACACACACACACACACACACACACACACTCCCTTTTGAAGCAAGTGAAGAAGACTATAGTAATGGGCTGTGTAAATGCCTTCCCTCACTGAAGGCTGGGACTTACATTAGTCATAAGCTAGGGCAAATCTCAGCCTCGCCCTGGGCCAGTGCCGGTTTTATGAATTTAGTTCCCACCCTGGGTGTAGGTGGAGAGGCAGTTGCGGGGCTGTGATTTAAGAGGTGCTGGAAACTCTGCTTGTCCAAAAATAGCCTCCACACCAGCCTGTTGAGTTCAGGCACAGTATCCATACAAGCCAGGTCTCGATGGAATGGAGCTTCCACCGAGAGCAGCAAGCCACTCTGTGGGCCTCTCTGGATGCTGTCCTTTCTCAGAGGAGAAAGCTGGGACCTACTCCACCAGGCCCAGGGTCCAGGACAGACACACCTCACCGGGAGCCAGCCCTGCCAACCTCTTCAGTATCCACTCGGCCTCTTTGCACCAATATTTTCTGGAACATGAGATTTCTTCAAATAGAGCACACTGTTTTCTGGGACCTTTCAAGAATGCAATAATGATAACAACTCATGTTTCAGGGTGTTGGTTGTTTATTCGTTTTTGTGCCAGTACTAGGGTTTGAATTCATGCCTCATACCATTGTGTGAATTTTTTTTCCCCAAAAGGCTAGCACTCAACCACTTGAGCCAGTCCTCTACTTCTGGATTTTTGCAGATTAATTGGAGATCAGAGTCACAAGAACTTATCTGCCCTAGCTGGCTTCAGTCTGTGATCCTCAGATCTCAGCCTCTTGAGTAGCCAGGATCACAGGCATGAGCCACCAGCACCTGCAGCTAGATTATCTTCACATACAATAGAGAAGAGTAAGCATAGACTCCACAGGATGGGAGAATGGGCAGCAACTCCCAGTGCGGGAAGTAGAACATGAGACCCAGGCCAGAAGGCAAAGGACCCTCAATTTGGGGTACAGGGGCTTCCAGACCCCTGCATCCACCTCCTAGCACAGCCACAGGCAGTGACTGCCAGTGTCTCAGTTCTCAATCTCCATCATGAAGCAGGAATTTAGGAAATGATTCAGGATTGAAGAAAGTGGAGGCCGGGAAATGGAGGTGGCTGCCAGCCAGAGAGGGACAGTGGGTGTGATGGGCTGCTCAGGCTCAGCAGGAGGCCCTGAGGTGCAGGTCCCCACAGGGCTCCAGAAAAAAGAAGCAGCTTAGTCCATTGTGGTCAAGGCAGGGGACAGAGGCAGACGTCAGAAGAGCACCAAGGGTATTTCATTTAAAATCTTAGCCAAGCCGCTGTCATCTTCACAATGGGCTGGAGATGGGTATGGGGGGGCAGGGTGCAGGGGGGTCAGTGGCTCCAGCTAGGGCTAGGGGTCACACCATACATGCTGGTTGGGAAGAGAGCTCTGAAAGCAGACAGCTGGGCTGAGCATCACACCAGGCCTTGGCAGGAGGCACTAGAAGGAAGGGCCAGGAGGGCTTAGGTGAGTGAGGGGCTGTTGGCATATGGTCCCCCTGGCACATAGTGTGCCTACAACTGTGCTGCTGTGTCTAGGAGCCTACGACCTGCCCTGCTGCTCTAGAGAGCGTGGGAAACACCACCAGGCTAGAGAGCAAAGGGACCATTCTGTATATCCCCAGTGAGTGGACACACCTCACCATCACTGAGACGCCAGGTGCATGAGGGGGTTTAGAACAACAGGTGATCAGAATGGGATTGAGTCTTCCGAGATTTAGGAGCAGAGTCTTGCACCAGATAATTCCAGAATGCACTGGAGCAGGAAAACCAGTTGGGCTCCTTTGGAGAAGGGGAAGGTTGCTGTGATGATTGAACCCTTTTGTAGATCTATTAATTCGTTTTACAAAGTGGACGCTCTTGTAGCTAACAACAACATCCTAATCTTAAAGAGAAAAAGGGGAAAAATGATTGCCATGATAACAGGATCACACATACCAACACACCCTAAAGAAAAACCTTCCGCAATTTCTTCAGTTGCATCATATGAGCTTTGTGCCTCTATACTTTTGCAGACACACAGAAACATTCTATAATAAATAGACATTTTGCTTTCTCCTTTAAAGATGAGCCAAGCCAGATACTGGAGGCTCATGCCTATAATCCTAGCTACTCTGAGATCTGAAGATCATGGGTTTTTTTTATTGTTATTGTAAAGATGATGTACAGAGGAGTTACAGTTACCTAAGCCAGGTAATGAGTACATTTCTTTTTGGACAGTGTCTCCTCTCCCTCATTTTCTCCCAGTTTTCCTCTCCCAACACATACAATGTGTACAGTTTGTTCTCACCATAGTGTCTAGTGAGTAGTACTGCTGCATTTGTTCACCTTTTGTTAACCAGCAAAAAGCCAGAGGTGTAGGTGTGGCTCAAGAGGTAAAGTGCCAGCCTTGAACAACGAGAGAGAGAGAGAGAGAGAGAGAGAGAGAGAGAGAGAGAAAGTCTAGCAAATATTTCTGATATAACCCTGAAATTTTTTATGTGGATTGTACAAATTCGATGTTCAATGTACCCATCTCCCCCAGGGGATTCATTACACGTCAAATTATACATGCATGTGGAAGCATGGATCTGTCCTACTTTCCACAGATCTGTTCTTGCTGCCTCTGAAATTCCCTTACTGCCCCGAAGAGGTCTTAATCCCTGTCAAGTGTTGTTATGCTAGTCAATTCTATACAGCCTTGAAAGGGGTTGTTTATTTAGTTTCAGTAACTCCTTGTTACTGCCAAGTATTATTTCATTTCAGCACACATGTAAGGGGCCCAATGGCTGGAATTATTTGACAGCCCTGACATTGGGGCAAGATGGAGACCATTTAATTATGGACAGCTGAATGTGATAGACGAGTCCCTTGCCATGCATATTTATCATCATTATTAACTTCTCACCAGGCCGTCCTCACAGCAGCCCTGCCGTGTTCCAAGGGCCTTCGACAGTATGATCTAGAAGGACCCTGTGTCTTCTGTCACCTTTAAATTTATGTATGGACAGTTTAATATTGCTTGATTATTTTCTTTTCCTCTTCTCAGAGGGAGAAAATATGTTTCTGTCACTCATGCATTTTTTCTATACTTTTTTTCCCTGTTTCCATTGCTGTCTCCGGTTATTGCCCTGATCCCTCCAGGTGGTTTTCCAATTATACCTCGTTGGAAATTATTCATTATTTAAAGAATGCGAATGGGATAGACCAGACACATGAAGGATCCAGTAGTACAATGACTGAAATGTAGCTGGCACTTCATAAATGCAGAAGGAATGGGGCAGGGTGAGAAGAGGGAGCCAGAAAGAATAGGCAAATGCAGGAGAAATTAAGAAAAGCAGAACTCCTGCTTCTAAAGTTCTCTGCATTCTGCTCTGCTCTGTAACAGAATGTGTTTCTGTATTTTTACCTTGTAGCTCCCTACCTTTCTGTATGAATCTTGATATCACCCTGCCAGATTAGCCAAACAGTTGAATATTGCAGTCACCAGCTGATAGTTGCCCCACAGCTACTCTTGCCTGGCCAGCCCCTCCCTGTTCCTTTCCTGACCCAGGCTGGAAGGCCTTCAAGAGATACAGTTCTGGGTCTGGGAACTTGTGGCTCACACCTATAATCCTAGCTACTCAGGAGACTGAGTGAGAATCATGTTTCAAAGCCAGCTCAAGCAGGAAAATTGGCAAGACTCTTAGCCTTCTTTCCCCTCTCCCTTCCTTCCTCTCATCTTCCTTCCTTCATTTATCTTTCTTTCTTTCTTTCTTTCTTTCTTTCTTTCTTTCTTTCTTTCTTTCTTTCTTTCTTTCTTTCTTCCCATCCTTCTATCCACCTTTTCAACCATCCACACATTCATCTAACCTTTCTTCTTTCCTCCACTCTTTTCTTCCTTACTTCTATCTACTCCCCATTTATCCACCCATGTATCTAACCAAACTTCCTCCCATCCATTTATCCATTCACCCATCCAATCATCCATCCAACCATCCAGCCAGCCAGCCAGCAATTGTGTATCCATCTACCCTATCCCTCCCTCCATCCACTCACTCACCTTCCGTCCTTCCTGCCATTAGTCCACCCATCCAACCATCCATTGTCTAGAAACCCAGCACTCTATGGTTTTAACAAACCAGAAGTAACTTTGATGCCCTGTAGAATCCCTTTCTCTGGGGATACGTTGTTGGGCTTGAGCACAGTGTACTGTTGTGAGGTTCCATTCATAGACTCCTGGAGACAATGACCGGGTAGCAGCTTCAGAGACATCCATCCCCATGACTCCAGGCAGGGTGCATCACCTCCCCAGGTACAGGTGAATGTCCTGTTTTCACATATTGTGAAGAAGAAAGACTCCACAAGCATGCCGGGTAACCCATTCCAATGTTGACGTGAAGTCAGCACTGTGGTTATCTTTATGGTACAGAGAGATGCTCTACAGTGAACTGCCATGAAATTCAATACCTAGGCTTGAAGCCAGATGCCAGTGGCTCACACCTGTAATTCTAACTACTTGAGAGACTGAGATCTGAGGATTGTAGTTCAAAGCCAGCCTGGGAAGACAAATCTGTGAGCCTTAGCGCCAATAAACTACAAAAAATCCAGAAGTAGGAAGGGAAAGGAAATACCAAAATCAAGAGACAAAGGATAAAAAGAAGTAGATGTATAGCTCAGGTGGTAGAGCACTAGACATGAGCAAAAAAGCTAAACAGGAGTGTGAGGCCCTGAATTCAAGCCCCATGACCAGTACCAAATTAATTAACTATCCAGGTGGGAATGCCTTGAACCCCAGATGTTAAAAAGCTGCCTAGTTGTCAATACAGGGCCCCACTTGTGTTAAATGATTCTATTTCACACCAAACATTAAGCTAGGTGTGGCAGCACATGGGAGGCTAAAGCAGGTCTGGGCCACATAGCAAGTGTGAGGTCTGCCTGACCTAATCTTGCGAGAGTCTGTCTCAGAAAGAAAGAGAAAGAGAGAGAGACAGACAGACAGAGACAAAGAGAGAGGAAGAAAGAAATAAAAGGAAAGGAAGAAAGAAAGAAAGAAAGAAAGAAAGAAAGAAAGAAAGAAAGAAAGAAAGAAAGAAAGAAAGAAAGAAAGAAAGAAAGAAAGAAAGAGAAGGAAGGAAGGAAGGAAGGAAGGAAGGAAGGAAGGAAGGAAGGAAGGAAGAAGGAAAGAAAGGAAGGAAGGAAGGAAGAAAGAGAGAGAAGGAGGGAGGGAGGAAAGGAGAAAGGAAAGGGAAAGGAGGGGAAGAGAGGAAAGGAAAAAGGAATGGGAAAGGAGGGGAAGAGAGGAAGGGAAAAAGGAAAGGAGAGAGGAGAGGAAAGGAAAAGGGGGAAAAGAATCACACCAAATGTTGACCCTGACCCTAGGGAGTTTGGGTCCTGTCCCATAGCTCTCGTTTGACAGTGAGCGCCTGACCTGCCATCTGCTTGAGTTCCCTCCATCCTGGCCCCTGTTGGGGCTGAGTCCCTGCAGGTGCCCACCTGCTCTGTACCCAGGAACACCAGCCATCAGGTCCCTTTCCTAAATTGTGCAGTGGGAGCAGAAAGCCATGAGAAGCAAGTACTCTGCGTCCTGAGGAATGCTCACTGAACATGCACAAGCTTTTCTGAAACTTGTCTTTGGTGTGCGTGTGTGTGCGCGCGCACGTGCATGCATACGCACACACTGGTCCAGGGGCTTGAACTCAGGGCCTGGGCACTGCTGCTGAGTTTTTCTGCTTAAAGCCAGTGTTCTACCACTTGAGCCACAGCTCCACGTCCAGTTTTGTTGGTAGTTAAATGGAGATAAGAGTCTCGTGGACTTTCCTGCCTGGGCTGGCTTAGGACCACAGTCCTCAAGTCTCAACCTCCTGAGTAGCTAGGATTACAGGCTTGAACCACTGGCACCCAGCTTTGTCTCTTGGCTTTTTAGAAAAGAAGTATTTAAAGGCATCCCCTCTCTGGCGTTTCCATCCTGGAAATCCTCATGTGCACTCTAGGCGGCTCTGTTGGGTACACAGTCATCCCCAAGGGCCTGTTCCTCACAAGCTCCATAGCCTCCTCCCTACCTTTCAGGTCATTCTCCTGTCCCAGGGGCCACCAAGCCCTCACCACAACAGGGGCAGCACACAGGCCAAACCCAGCTCCAGAGACATGGTGGACGCCATCATTGACTCAGACCCAGGGCTTTAAATCTATACCATAGGCACCATTGCTCCAAACAAGGGGAGGGCCACATGTCAGAACACTTTGTAACACCTAATTCATCCAGAGGTTATAAATAAATATGATGCTTCCTCAAAAAACAAAAGCTGAAAAATCTTTTAACTAGGTTATTTCAGTGACAGTCCTTCAGGCAGAGGTGATCTTTACTCGGGAGACAACATAAGGAAAGAGCAACAAATAACCCCCTTCTGTGGTATATTTTACATGATTTTATTTTATTTTTTGCAGTAAATAAAGTAGTTATAGGGCTCCAAGGGAAAGGGCCCAGATGTTGGAGAGTTGTGTGAAATTTAGGGGAAACAAGCTATAAAAAAAATATAGTCATAAAACAGGCTGTCAGTGCCCTGCATCTGGACAATACAGCTGTATGTTCCTAGCGGCTGTCGTCACCCAAAGAAAACTCAGTAACCTGATTTCACCCCAATTAGGCTGCATACCAACAGGAGAAACATTTAAGTTGCAAGAGGGGAGCAATATTTGTATGGCGCCTGTGTGTCAAGCAGCTTCCATCTTGCATTTGAATTGGGTCTCCAAGAAATGAAAGACTCCTAACATCATCATTTCTACTGTTATAAAACCCTGTTGAATTTATTATGTCCTCTTAAGTTGAAGTTTGACAGCTTGGACTATGGTGACACCAAGTAACAGTAGACTTTGTGTGACATGAACGTGGCCTGTCCCTTGTGCACCCGTGGACCTGTCTGTCTTTCCTCTGCCCTCTCTGGGAGTCGGGACCCAACGCCATCACGGGAAGGTGGGACCCACTCAGGGCTTAGCTTTTTTATACAAGGCTGATGCACTGTCACTTGAGTAGCACCTTCACATCCAGCTTTTTTCTGGTTAATTGGAGAGTTGGTCCACCTGGACTGGTTTCTAATTTTGATCCTCAGAGTTCAGCCTCCTGAGTAGCTAGGATTGCAGATGTGAACCACCAGCGTTGGCCATTTTCTGTCTTCTTAGGAAAAGGAAGGTGATATCCAGACAGCCCAGTCTATTTAATGTAGAGCAAATGATCCTGACTAGGGCATAAAGAAATCACCATAAGGTGTTACTCATCCTAATAATTGTTTCTTCATAGGTGTTAGTAGCAGCCAAAACAATTATGGACAGTGGAGAGAAGTTAACCCTGCCACTGATCGGGAAGCTCCTGAAATATCAACTTCTCCAAATTAAACTAAAGGACCAACAGCGCCGAGAAAGTGAGAAGAAGGTGAGATGTGAGTGGTGAGGTTGTCTAAAAAGGGCAGTGGATGAACAGAGCCGGCATCTCCAGAAACATGTTATTCTCTCTGAGGCCGCTATTCAGTGTTGGCTGGCAAAGTGAGGGGCTATTTCCATCTAGGGAAAAGATTATCCAGAGATCTGTTGGAGGAATTATGACAAATCCATTGGGAAAAAAAAAGAAATGATGAAAGTGGTAATATTCAGGATGTGTTAATATTTTTGTTATTGTATGTCGGGCCTTGTTACCTCCTGTGTAGTCCCCTTTCACCCTCGAGCATAAGCTGCCCGTCCCACAGACGGCAAAGCTGGAGTGAGGGCTACGTGCAAGCCTTGGCGTGTGTGGCCGCGAGACGCCCCCCCCCCCCACACACACACACACTCTTACTAAGAATAAGGAGGCAGGACTCATGGGCTGTCTTGGGAAATCCATCCTTTTGCTCAGGGGTGGGGTTTATATGACAATAATGGCAGCAGGAAGGGGCGGGACTAACTGGATACTAGCAATAGGCTGATGAGCTGTCCATCACAGTGATGTCACCGAACTTCCCCCAGAGGCAGAGATCACAGCCCACAGGACTGCCCCCGGCTCCTGCCTGGTGCCATTTTGAGACGTGTGCTCTGAGAGGAGAGGTAGGGCTGGTTTGGGCCTCTTCTGGTTCCAACCCGGAAGCGGGTAGGAGTGGATAACAGCCACACAGCCCCAGGGTGGGAGAAAGGGGAGTCTCTCAGGGCCTGCCAAGCCGATGCCCCAACAACTGTAGTGTGTTTTCTAACTGTGGAAAAGAAAAGACCCAGAAACAGAATCAGGAGACACAAAATGTGAGGAAAGCCTCTCAAAACAGGATCTGTTTGATATAAATGATGTATAATATATGGGTGATTATTGAAATACAGTAAAGTGTCATGACACAATGACTGCCTGAGCAGAAACCCATCACTCCCATGTCCATATCATACATCTAGCAATTTCTTCACATGTGGATATTTCATTTAATTCAGTTTGTAGAAATTGATCAGTCTACTTTCAAAAATTCACATTTGCATCTGAAAAGTAACTTAAAATTCTTTGAGCAAAGTGATGGGAAGTTCAAACCCATTTGCTATGATCATTACACAAAATGTGAAATGCTTTTCTTATTTTCCAAATCAAGTGGAAATCACTTTGTAAAGCCACAATCATGCATCTGGACATCCATGGGCCATGCATGTGTGCAATGATATGAAGGAAATATTGGCATGGGGAGGGGGAGTGGGAGGGGGGTTGGAACGGGAGCTGGGCATGGTGGCTCATACCTGTAATCCTAGCTACTCAGAAGGATGAGATCTGAGAATGGAGATTCAAAGCCAGTAAAGTCCGTGAGACTCTTACATCCAATTAACCAGCAAAAAGCTAGAAGTGGCACTGTGGTTCAAGTGGTAAAGCAGCAGCCTAAAGTGAACAAGTTAAGCAAGAATGTTCAAGTCCCTTTGTTCAAGTCCTATGAATGGCACATGCGTGCGTGCACATGCACGCACACACACGCACACATTTTTGCAGTGTTATTTTGCTTGGCATTTCTTTAAATTGTGAATGGAACTAATGCTGTTACAGAATTCTAAAGATGCAGTAATGATTCATTTGTTAAAATATCAGCATCCTAAGGAATCAGGGCTTGAACTTTAGATACTGAAGTCAAGAGTATTAGGCAGAGGAGGAGAACTCTTTGAGCAATTAGGCGCCAACAATTACATAATCTATTTGAAGTTCTCAAAGCCCCAGTCTCAGATCTCTGATGCAACCCATGGGAGTACATACTAAAGAAATTGGTAAAAAAAAAAAACGATTGGAGCAGAGCATTCTCCTCAAAGTACACCCAATGGCTGGAGGAAAGGAGATTTCTAGGATCGTGTGAGCTGTGTTCATTTCAGCTACCCAAGATCTCACTTGGTACAATTGAGGAGAATGCTTGTCAGCCAGGACTTTGGTAGAAAGCGAAATGAATAGTAGGCCAAACGGATACCAGACTGTGCATTAGCAAATGAAGGAAGAAAGCGAGAAGACTTTCCCGAATGGTTTTCTCATTGCCAAACCTAGAAGAAAGTCTGCCACCCCTGGAGGGGACCTGAGCTTTTGAACTACAATGTGAAATCTACATAGATGATTTCCTTTCAAATGCTAATCACAGTATATTGCTCACATCTGTACAAGCCCAAGAATGTTTTTGTATCTTCTGCGTCTAATTTTGGAAACTGAATTTTTAAGAATGAATGCTTTTGAAATACCCATAGCAGTAATTACAGAAAATATCAGGGAGAAGGCGAGGACAATAATAATAATAAGACTAAGGTCTCTGTTCTTTTCCCCCAATGGAACAGATGGAATGTTGCTCTATAGATTTGATCCTGCTTTTCATCAAGAGTAAATCATAGTTTCAATTGTTAAGTACATTAAAGATATTCTTTTGTAAACCGCTAAGTTTACTAAGTTGTAACACATTAGTCTGGGCTATGCTTCGCATAGATTTTGCTTTCTGTTTTGAAAGACAGCTTGCTGGCTAATTAATATTAGAAAAAAAGATTTAAGAGAAGTTTTAAAGCCTGTAGCAATGAATTTCTGAGACATAAATCCTGGCTTCTCATTGAAGAAAAGTGGAATTTGTTTGAACACATTTATCTCCTTAGGAACACTTTACTTCCAAACACACATTTGACAAAGAAATGTACTCTATAAAAGTATGTCATAGCATTTTGGAATTTCTGGATGTAACTATCTCTCACATAACAATCTGAAATTCAATTATTAGTCCATCTTCAAATTTCAACATGGCAGTGTTCCAACAAACAAATTTTCCTTGTATCACGTTAATGTACATTCTATATTTTCAGTTCCATTATTATTAATGTTTTTAAGTTCACAAATGCCACAGCATTTGTAGAAGTGACATAGTTGTTTGGCTACTGTTCTGAATGATGTTTGTAGTAATTATCTGAACTTTTATTTTGATTGCTATTAACTCCTAATTTGTATTCTTCAAATCAATTATGGATATTCATTTAAGCACAAAAATGAAACATTTA
The DNA here is from genome assembly GCF_023159225.1 of Perognathus longimembris pacificus. Classification (NCBI taxonomy): domain Eukaryota; kingdom Metazoa; phylum Chordata; class Mammalia; order Rodentia; family Heteromyidae; genus Perognathus; species Perognathus longimembris. The sequence goes on along the minus strand of NC_063167.1, from coordinate 71,518,039 downwards.
ATCATGAAAATGGATACAATACAAAAACATCATTAATCACTTCAGTAATTGGCCAGACTAAATCCAGTCTTCTATGTCTCTGAGCAAAGTTCAGAATGTTGGCACAGGTTTTACGAAAACATGCACATATATTCCAACCATGTTTTTAATTTATGAATTCATATGGCCAGCCACATCTTCTTGGATTTTTAAATAGAATACCTTTTCTATAAAACCTTTCATATATCTTTTCTAACTCGTCTGCTTCCAAGACAAGTTGTTTTATTTCCTGATGAAGTGGAGAGGAAAAGAAGGCAATGATGAAGAACTGTGGACAGATAGTACTTAGTAAACTCGTCTTAAAACACTTCAAAATTAAAACACCTGTGGTTCAATGATACCCCAATGATAATGAAACCCCGACCTACCCAGAGCATCCCCAAAAAGAGGAGCAAAGAGGAATGAGAGGAGCTTCCACAGACATTCTCAAGCTTACTCCAGTCAAAACTCCTGGAACACTGGAAATCAGCCAGCGGGATGCAGAGTGTGTGTGTGTGTGTGTGTGTGTGTGTGTGTGTGTGTGTGTGTGTGTGTGTGTGTTTCATTTTAAAGGAAAGGCCATGGGGACATACCAGGAAATTACAGCCTGGTTAGTTGGATTCAGTTGTGGTTAAAATCCTCAGAAACTATTTTAAGAAGTCAAACAGAGGAAGAGCAGGAACTCGGTGCAGAAGGGCTGAGTGGTTTTAGGAAAGAACTAACTTGTCCCACTATGGGATGGAATCCTTTGAGGCTGCACTACAGAGGCGAGGGATTCCAGTAAAGATGAATGATGTGGCCAAAAGCCCCAACAATCACCGGGGATCAGCGGCTCCCTGGCGAGTTTATCTAGCACTACTTTTCTCATGGGTTTCTAGTTCATTAAACTTTTTATGGACTTCAAGAACAATGTAAAAAAAAAAAACCAAAAACAAAAACCACCCATCATGGTTCAAGATAGCTGTGTTCTAGGCCACTGATCACAAGTGCTGACAGTCATCTGAACACATGATGTCATTTAGTTGTCTTATATGATCTTATAAAGTACAGAGAATTCTATCCAAGATGCAGATGGTGGAGGGGAGGGTGTGATTTCCCAAACCAAATAATTAGTCTCAGAGATGGAGCTGGGATTCAGACGCCAAGTGCCACACCGTTAGCCATGTACACACCTCCCCCCATGTGTCTCAATGAGCATGAAACGGCCCTGTGGTCAGCTCTGACAGCTTCCAGAGGTGCCTCCGAGAAGGACCAGAGCTCTGCCATCCAGCCTGCTCCCCAGATACGGCATCCTGAGGGGAAATGTGGGAGTCGGGGTCAAGGAAAGGAGCAAAACTCACAGAAGTTGAAGACCACCAAGATACCCAAACCCCCACTCCAAGGGCAACCCTGATATAACTTCCAGTCTCTCCTCCTGCTGAGATCCCAGGGTAGAGCCAGTCAGGACAGATGAATCCAGGAGACACTTATCTCCAAATAACTGACAAAAGGTCAAAAGTAGAGGCATGGCTCAAGTGGTATAGTGCCAGCCTGGAGCCAAACCAGTGTAAGGCCCTGAGTTCAAGCCCCAGTACTAGCACATACACAAAAATAACTGTGCCCTGAACATCTAATCTGGAACTATAAGTCATTGTGTAGAGGCCTAAAATTACGTTATTTGGACAAATGAAACCAATACTTTCATAAGCATATATTTCCCACATAGTAATAGCTCTCTGGAGAAGCAAGTCCTTAATCCAATTTTGTGTACTATATTTTCTGTCCATTGGGTATGGGAGAGAGAATGAGGCAGATAAGAAGATGAAACATGGTAAGAGGGAACAAACAGAAAATTTAGAATAAAAAAAGACCAATAACATTTGCAATGCCATAACCCTGTTACAGCCAAATATATATTTCCTTTCTCCTTCTTGCTTCTTTACAGGGTTATAATCATGGCAGAAACATTTTAATCTGGCTTTTGTCGGTGAAAATATGTCATGTTTTCTCATAATCCATTTATCCACATCTATCATTATTGGTTCCCACAATTTTCTTAATCATTCTTCTGTTGTTCAACATTAATGCTCAACATTAAAGTTATTTCCATAGCTTGGAAGAATGAACAGTTTGTTCTGTGGTATGGAATTCTGTATATTTTGAATAATGTTAGCACAGACTTATAGAACTGGATTAACTCACTGTGCTTCCCCAGTGAGTTCTATGATCCCAGGTCTCCATTAATAAAAGTCAAATGAACATGGAAGCTATTGCATATTATGTACACCTGTGGAGACTGAACTGCATAGTAACTGATTAAAGGTAGGAGTTTTGTAAAAATACCTGTTTGATATGGTTTAAGCTGTCTACCGGTTTATTTAATCACATTCCTTTTTTCTTGGCCCATCTCATGGGCTCCCACCATCGGGAGCTGGTAGATGGTTGATGAAAATGAGTAATAAAGAACTAAATCAGGACTCTGAAATGACCCAGTTTCTCCTGAACCCCATAAAGATGGAGTGAGTTGTATGACCTTCCTAAGTGTGGCTTCTTATCCTCATCTTAAAAAAAAAAAATATTTGTGAAACCAGCCACCTGTGGCTCATGCCTATATAATCCCAGCTACTCAGGAGGTTGAGACCTGAAGATCACAATTCAAAGTCAGCACAGGCAAAGTCCATGAGAATCTTAGCTGTAGTTAACCAACAAAAAGCCAGGAGTGGAGGCATGGCTCAAGTGGTGGAGCACTAGCCTTGAGCAAAAGAGCCAAGTAAGAGCACAAAGCCCTGCGTTCAAGCCCCAGTACCAGCACACATACAAAACCATCATTGTAAGGGCCAACCATGAAACACCAAGCTGTAACTGAATGCACAGATTTGTTATTAACTGCAAGAGTAAGATGAAGGATAGCTGGTCACCTTCCATCCCACTGCCCCTATGGCACACCTCCCATTCACAGCCAGGAAGAGAAGAATGCCTCACTCTCTATTTGAATTTTCACATCAAAAAGCCATTTAAATCTTTGGCCCATTTATTGATAGAATGGTTGTTTCTATGATGATTTGTTTTTAGGGGGTTTAATTTTTTTAGCTCTTTGTATGTTTTTGATATGACGCCCTTGTCTAAAGCATAGCTAGTAAAGATCTTCTCCCATTCTGTGGATTTTCTAGTTGTCTTGCCAGCTGTGTCCTTTGCCATGCAGAAGCTCTGCAGTTTGAAACCATCCCCTACGAAGTTTGGACCTGTGCTAAGGAGCCCTAGTGTTTCCCTTACCTCTTCTCATAATATTTTCAGAGTATCTGAAAATCTTTGATCCACTTGGATATGGAACCAACCCAGATGCCCCTCGATCAGTGAATGGATCAAGAAAACGTGTTATATATACACGATGGAATCCTGTGCTTCCATCAGAAAGAATGACATTGCCCCATTTGTAAGGAAATGGAAAGACTTGGAGGAATAAATCATATTAAGCGAAATAATCCAGCCCCAAAGAAACATAGGCTGCATGGTTTCCCTCATTTGTAATAACTAGAATATGTCTAGGATATTCTTAGGAATGGATCACAATGGCTTAATAGCTATGAACATATGATCATATAAAATGATGCTTATCAAAATGAACTCCAAGAAATGGAAACAAGAGGGTTTTTATTTATTGTACTGTTAGCAGTTCTTTCTTATTTCTTTCTCCTTTGGTTTATTCTCTGCCGTCACTGTTTCTGATTTTTGTATTTTTTGTCTTGTATATAAGTTTATCTGGTTTGTGGAAGGGAAGGGGATTCACAGTGGGACAAAGGGCAAACCAATTCAACAGTGATACTCACTAGACACTATGTTGGAAATGAACTTTACAACTTGGGGGAAGGGATTTGGGAGAGGAAAATGTGGGGGAAATGAGGGAGGGGGTAGCCCTGTTGAAAAAGAAATGTACTCGTTACCTTACTTATGTAACTGTAACCCTTCTGTACATTGCCTTTACCATAACATTTAAATTAAAAATGTAATTTTAAAATAAGATATGATGGAGGCTGAGATCTGGGGATTATGCCTCAAAGCACTAAAGTCCACAGGATTTTTAGCTCCTATTAACCAGCAAAAGGCCAGAAGTGGGGGTGTGGTGAGCAATATGGCAGAATGCTAGCTTTGAGCAAGAATTGTTCAGAGATAGCACCCAGTCCAAGCTCCAGGACTTGGCACCAAAAATACATACATATGTACACACATATACACATACACATGCATGCAAATGTACACACATATATAATGCATATTACACATATACACATGTATATACAAACATACATATGTACGTGCATACATACATACATACATAAAATATTATCTAAATGCTTTAAAGGAACAAATAACAAGGTTGCCTTACCACGGAGCAGATTGTTTTTTTCTTTCTGTGACTTGGGATTCACTCTTTGAGTAGATGTCTCTTGAGAGCATGTGAAATCTTACACTGTTTTTAGTTGTTGCTAAGACAAGGCACCCCATGTGCTGTGTAGCTGAACTGGGTTAGAAATCCCTGGCCTGACCGGGCCCTGTCAGTGGAAGGCGTCCAGATGCGTCGTGTATACGCAGCGTTTTGAAGCAGATGTGTTCTGAGATGAATTCACTTTTCCCCTCATGTGCTGGGGAACAGCACACATTCCCCATCGCATCCCCCAAACATGGTGGAAAGGAGGGTGCACGGGACCCCCATGCCTCCATGGTTGCAAGAGTTTCCACCAAGGTTTTTAGGATGGGAACAGCTGACCACAGAATGGGCATCCCACATTGAGCTCAGGGTCCAGCCTTGTGGCATGCCTGCTGACCTGGTGAATGCTCACCAGGCGAGGGGACTGTTCAGCATGAGAGCAAAGGAAGAAGTATAGGAGTTTTGCTAGGGAGGGGTGGATCTGGGGGTCATGCAGAGAGGCAAAGAACTACCCTGACTCAGTTGGAATGTGGGCGATGGGAGGAATCGGGACAACCTGGGCCATGGAAGAGAAGCAGGAAGACGGACACTATGGTCAACCGCATGAAGACAGAAAGGAGGGGTATGGCCAAGGATTGTGCAGAAATCCACAGATGACATCCCTGCCTGAGCCCGGCGGGACCCAGGCATGCCCACTTTAACAGCCTGCCACCATCTCTCCCCATCTTCTCCAGCTCTCTAAGCCCTGCCATAACTCCCCAAGTGCTCCGCTTCAACTCTACGGCTGTCTTTGGTAGGCCTTTGCCTTCAGGACCCAGCTAATATCCCAACTCTTACTGTTTCCACCCAGAATGGATCTGAAACCCATCTTCTTTTCTCCACTCCCACCAATGCCTTAAGTGAGTCATAGGTCTTCTCTAGACTCTTGCTGGTTGTCTGGCTTCCAGTCTTCCAGACTCAGGGCACTTCCCACACCAAGCCTTCAGGCTTTCCTGGTGGATTTGAATGAAATGTAAAACGTGTTTCCCTCCCTCAGAGGAAATTTGGCTCTGTGCTGCCTCCTACAGCTCATGCTGGACCATAACCTGAGTTCTTCATGACCTAAGCACAAAAGAAGGGACGTGAACAAGTGCTGGAGTGAGGAAAAGAACTGGCATTTATACAGGATGAGATTTAGGTGGAAGGGAAATGATGATGCATTTCTCTCCGCAGATCTCAGAGGACAAGCTGAAGCCTGACAAGGACAAGGGGAAGGCCAAATCCCCTAAGGAGAAGAAGGCCAATACCAAGCCCGCCAAGGGCAAGGGCAAGGACCAGCCTGAGCCCACCACAACCATGAAAAAGGCCACCCAGCTGAAGCGCAGGGGAGAAGAGGAGGAGATGAAAGTGTACATTGGTCAGTAGGATGCTGCTTCTGCTTCCTGTGTGGTGTGGTGATGGCGGTGGTGTGCACGCCTGGTGTTTGTGTGTGTGCATATGCCTGTCTGTGTGCTGGTACTGGGGCTGGAACTTAGGGTCCCATGCTCACTTGGCTTTTGCATTCAAGGCTTGTGTTCTACCACCTGAGCTACACCTCCACGTCTGGCTTTTTGCTAGTTAATTGGAGATATGAGCCCCTTGGAACCAGGCACTCGTGGCTCACACCTGTAATCCTAGCCACTCAGGAAGCTGAGATCTGAGCATAGTGGTTTGAACCCAGTCCAGACAGGAGATTCCATGAGACTTTTATCTCCAATGAGCCAGCAAAAAGCCACAAGTGGAGCTGAGGTGCAGTATGTGTTTGATTTTTTTAATGTCATAAATGCATAATAGCACACAGGCACTCCTGCATTCTCATGTAGCTACATTCAGAGCTTTGGTAAGGAGCACATTCACATTCAATATTTCCCTCTCCTGTAAACACCTCTCCTTATAAAATACCACAAAGCTGCAGCTACTTGTAATTCAAGAGCAAAGCCAGATGTTGCTCAAAAGAGATTAGAACCCAGGAAATATTCCAAACAAGCACACACACACGTGCGCGTGCGCGCGCACACACACACACACACGTTCTCCAGAACTCCAGGCCCTGTGTAGCTTTGTCCTCCTCTTTACACCTCTGTCTCATTTGCAAAAGTGATTTAGTACTTTGTAAAATGGCCACAGAGTTCTTTCTGGAAGAGCAATAGTGGCAGCCAGCAGCCTCCCACAGAGAGGACTGCGCATGCATACTGTAGAGCTGCACGTTGGCCCCGCCCACACTTCTATGCTGACGGCTGCTCTGCTTTATACCATTCTGAACAGATGATGAACCGGATGATGGCGCCCAGCATTACATTATTGTGGTTGGCTTTAACAATCCTCAACTCTTAGCCATCATGACCGAGCTTGGCATTCCCATAACCAGCGTGATTAAAATATCTTCTGAGAATTATCTTCCTCTGCAGAAACACCTGGCAGCGCTTAGCCAGCAGCAGGAAGCTTTTCTTCTGCCAGAAGGTATGCAGCCTGCCACACCACTTGTCCAATCTGTCCTTATTACCTGCTGTCCTTAAAAGTACAAATATAGTTTGCTGCCCAGAACCTAGACCTATAATACAGCCATTGTTGAATCCTGTGTGGAGCAGCCAAGAGTCATAAATTTTGCAAATGAAAATCAGACTGTGTTTATATTCCTGTGTCACCACAGACAACATAGACTACAGGCCCAAAGGCTTGGCTGTCCAGCGACATTTCTCAGGAACATTGATCTGTGGCTTTTACCCACCCAGGGTGGATCCCTGCTGACCATCAGTACTTCCAAACCGCCATTACCAACTGGCTTAAGCAAGATCCCGACCTTGCATGCTTGTCCCTTGGTGCTCCTGGCTCACTGTGACGAGTCCGGGGCCTTCTGTCTCCTCAGTCTTAAGCCAGGAACAGTGAGATGAAATTAGCCATGGCATCAGGGACCATCCAGCTCACTCCTAGCCCTGGGGTCTTCACCCCAACACTATACCCGATGGCCACCCCAGGACAGGACTGAAAAGCTGCCATGGTCTCCAGGTAACAGCCTGGGACTCAGCTCCAGTCTGTGCTTCCAGAAGTCCCAGCCTTTCTGCTTTTATAGTTATTAATTAATAATATCCGCACAGTGCTCTCTGACTTACACAGCTACATCCTGATTTCCACAGCACTACCCTGCTTTCTTGCCATTGCTTTTCAGAGTGAGACCTCCTGGGTCCAGAGTGTGAAACTAGCTCAAGGCTAAGGGCTCAAGTACGTGGACTCAGGCCATTCTCACACAGCCTGGGAAAGGCGTATTTCTTTTTGCATTTTACCAAAAAGAACTCTACTCTCAGAGGCAAATATTAAGTAAAAGAGTTAAGATCCAAACCCAGGCTACTCCTGACTGTCTCAAAAGACATTTGGTTGGAATTATATTTTTTGAAGATTTTTATGATCTTTAAGTAGTTGTACAAAAAAGTTGCCATTCAGCAAAGCAGTTTACGTGGTTAGGATTATTTGTCACTGACACTGGCAACAATATACTACATAGGTACCAAAACATCATTTCTTTATATACACTTCTATGTGCCAAAGAAATTAATATATAAAAGTGGATTTTACAATACAATAAGTAAAATCTTAGTAGCAGGCCCCACTATGGAGTCATACATGGAATTGTGATCAATGTAATAGTGCAGGCAAATTTTTACATGTAAATGTATAGAAATCTGTTAGTACCTTACAGTCAGGGAGCAAATGCCCAGGGAACAGTGTAACTGTTTTCATGGAACAAAAAGTTAACAGCAGTATAAATGGCTGACCCAGTCTGGTTTTAGTCCTATGAGAAGAAATAGTCAACTGCACTTTTTGCCCATTTTGTTGTAGTTTAGTGGTATTTGGGTTTGAACTTAGGGCTCCTGGCTTGTTAAGCAGTCATTCTACACAGAGCCACACTCCTCAGACATCTGCATTTTAAATTAACAAATAGGGTCTCAGAGTCAGCTGGCCATATGTTGATGGAAAAAAAAATGGCCTTACATTGATACAACCTAATTGGGATGGAAAACTTGATCATCTTTATGCTTCAAAATGTGTGACCTTACTAGAATCTTTCTGGGCCTCCACTATGAAATGAAGGGGTAGGATAACTAATGTTTACTATCACGCTGTTTTGGTTTTATAATCTTGTTGGCCACTTTCAAAGACTTCCCAAAGCTACATTTCTTTGTTTGCATTTTTCTGCTACAATAAACACACTTGGTAATACCTATGACTCACTACATCTGGTTAGAGTAGGAAGAAATTTAATGCTCTCATTTTGTGGTAAAACTTGTTGCTGTTATTAGAGATAGAAGCTGCAAATTGGAAGACAAGGTGTGATGCAAAGGAACTTGAAATTTTCTGGAAGTACTTGGAACCGATCCTGAATAACAACAAACCTGAAACAAATCTCTTTGATGTGTTACGACTTGAATGCACAGTCAAAGAAGTGGATTTTCCTTCTGACTGGTCAAATTTTGATATGATGGTTAGTACCTACCTTAGGGCTCCGTGCAGGGTTCTGGCGTGCCTGGGTGATGCATTTGCTGTGTTCCTTCATCTCACATCTGACTCCTATTCTCTGCTAAGGCTGTTGAGTATTCAGTCAACGATACCATTGAATACCCAGGTTGGTAACAGTCTGAGTCTCAAGCTTAGTGTGTGACTTGATGATAAAGAGAAAGACAAAAGCTGGGTGCTGGTGGCTCACATCTGTAATCTCACCTACTCAGGAGGCTGAGACCTAAGGATCACAGTGCAAAGCCAGCCCAGGTAGGAAAGTCCATGAGACTCTTCTCTCCAATTACCCACCAAAATAAGTAAATGACTGTCCAGAAGTGAAGATGTGGCTCAAGTGGTAGAGTGCCAGCCTTGAGCAGAAAAGCTACGCAAGAGCTTGAAGCCTTGAGTTCAAGTCCCAGTACCAGTACAAGAATAAATAAAAGTGGTAGTAACTGTTGTATTTTACATTTTCCAAAGTAATGGAGTACTAGAAGAGGTTAGAAGAGTTTAGATGGAAACTTCATGTCAAAAAAAAAAATAATTACCAGATTATTTGAAATACTAGTTCTTAGAGAACATTCTTGACTTCAGATCTTGAAGATTCTAAGTCAGTATTGTCTTGTTGGGCGGTGAAAACACTCAGCTCTCTAGAGAGACAGTGAGGCCCGTGTCGCCCAGACAGTCCCCGTTCAGCCAATCTGCAGGGAGAGTATCAGGCATGCTCTTCATTCCAGAGCTTTAGTCTGGGTCCGGCTGTAGAAATCGTAGAAAGCCCAGGCCAGCTTCTCTGCAAGCTATGGTCAGTGGAGGATTCCAACATAAATTGGCTCAATACTGAACTTCAATATTCGGGGGGAAATTGAACTCAAGGTCTATACACTCGGCTTGCTTGCTCGTGGCTGGTGCTCTACCACTTAGCCAGTTTTTTGCTAATTAATTATAGATGGGATCTCATGAGGGGTTCTCCTTAGGCTTGTTTCATGCTAAGGTTTTCAGATCTCTAGCTCCTGGCACTGCCTCCCCCTGCCCCAGGTCATTTTAAATTTAGGATCACTTAATAACCATAAAGATGACAACCTTCTAACAGAAACAGAACATAGGCATAGTATCATGCTCTCTCGCCTATTATCCATAAGTTGAGCCAGCCACTAGGTCCTTGTGCCTTTGCCTGAAGTCAGGCTATATTTCTGCAGAAGAAAGGTCATGAAATCTTGACATCAAATAAATGTCCATCAAGACAAGCCAAAGGCCTGTGAGAGACATTTGCAACATCTCAAGCTTAAACTCTGGCTGTGGAAATCACTTTCTGGGGTCTTACATACATCATTTTCTATTGGATATTAAAGTGACTTAACTGAGGGACCATTGGGCAGAAGCTTGACATGATTCCCTAGAAATACAAATACAGGGTTTTCTCTGTACCAGAATTTAGGCAAGGAATACCAGGTGAAGGGGAAGTGAAATCTCTCAGTCTTGGTGTGACCATGGGAGTGAGATGGCTGCCTGTGTTAGGTGGGCAGGCTGTGCATTCCGCTGGGCTTGCCAGACACTGATTGGCAGGCCCCAGCTTACCCCTGGTTGTCCCTCACCCCCACAGCTCAGTCGCAGAGCAGCCTGCGCAATCCTCCTTTACAGCAATCAGTGTTTTCTTACTTCTAGAAACAAAACTTGAAGAAATGAAACCATCTAACCTATAATTGTGTGCCAGCCCATCAAACATGATAGCACTGTTGGCCATTCACAAGTGAAGGGGAGGAAAGAGAGGGGTGGAGGCTGAGTGTACACTCACCATTGCATTCTGGGGTGGATGATCCCTAAAGCTGCACAGCCCCTGTCCAGCCAGGCAGTAAAACATCTGTCACTTGCCTTGGGCTAAGGTCAAAACACTCCCTAACGTGCTCTAGCAACTGGGAAACTAAAAACACAGGCCAAGCCAGGCTCTAGTGGCTCATGTCTGTAATCAGCTACTCAAGAGGCTGAGATCTGAGACTCACAGTTCAAAGCTGGAAAAGCTGTGAGAGAATCTTATCTCCAATTACCAGCAAAAATCTGCAAGTGGGGCTGGGGATATAGCCTAGTGGCAAGAGTGCCTGCCTCGGATACACGAGGCCCTAGGTTCGATTCCCCAGCACCACATAGACAGAAAACGGCCAGAAGCGGCGCTGTGGCTCAAGTGGCAGAGCGGGAAGAAGCCAGGGACAGTGCTCAGGCCCTGAGTCCAAGGCCCACGACTGGCCAAAAAAAAAAAAAAAAAAAAAAAAATCTGCAAGTGGAGGTGTGATTCAAGAGGTTGGGCTCCAGCCTTGAAGTGAATGAAGCTAAGGGACAGTGCTTAGGCCTCAAGTTCAAGCCTTAGGACCAGCACCAAACAACAACCAGCAACAAAACCCAATGGGCCTCATTGCAGAAGCGGATGACTTATTGGTTTGCATGTAGAATGAATTGACCTCTCATACATTGGTCTAGGGGAACAATCTGCACTGTAATGAGCAGGAATCAAGAAAGGGTTAATGGATATGGACTTGCTTCCAAGGCCTGTGATCCATGGACTGGGGGATGGGGGCTATAGGGGGCTGGGTCTCCCTTTGCTATGAAAAGTTAACGGGCTTAGCTGGTGAGAGCCACAGAAGTGGCATTTTCTGTTTCTGTAGAAGGAAATGAGTCAGGGCGCTGCCCGCTGTCTCTCCTGCAGTTGTACCTGGGCACGGGGATTTTTGAGGACGTGGCCTGCTTGATGTACGACAGCCTGGACTGGAAGAGGCAGCATCAGCATTACTTGGAAAGCATGCAGCTCATCAACATCCCACAGGTTTACAGTGAGAAAGCTGCACTAGAATCCATACCCGAGGTAGGCCCAGGCCCACGGGAGGGGCAGAGGGGTGACAATGCAATCCGTGTTGTCTATGCTGTGCTTACTGAAGGCCGGCATTGTGTGCAATGCTGTCAGACCAGCTGTGAAGATTCCCTTCCTGCCCTCCTCACTGAGGTTGACTTTATTCATTTATGTGTGGCGGAACCCATGGCCTGGGCGCTGTCCTTTGCCTTTTTCACTTGAGGCTGGTGCTGTACCACTTGAGCCACTCCTCTACTTCTGGCTTTTGATTGGTTCATTGGAAATACAAGTCTGGTGGACCTTCCTGCCTGGGCTGGCTTTGAATCTGGATCCTCAGATGTCACTCTACTCCTGGGTAGCTGGGATCACAGGTGTGAGCTCCCTGAGTCCTATCAGAGCACAACAGACTCCATGATTCTTGCTTAGATCTCACCGCCCGTTGCTGCCACCCCTGCAAAGAAGAAGGGACAAAGTGAAGAGCACCCAGCTCCACATCCGGTACCTCCAGGCAAGTGTGCACTCTGTGGCTTGGGACCAGCCTCTGAAGCTGCATCCCAAGGAACAAGGCTGCCTCTGCCCTTGACGTTGCTTCCAGCTTCTCTTCCACCTAGGGTCCCCATGTGTATCAATGTGCAGGCAAAGTATAAATTGATGTATGAATGTTTTCTTTGGGCCACACTGGGTTTTGAACTCAGGGCCTCAGTCTTGCTACACAGGTGCTCTGCCACCTGGGCCATGCCCCCAGTCCCTTTCTGCTTTGGTTACTTTTCAGATAGGGTCTTTCTTTTTGCTTGGGGTCAGCCTTAGACATGATCCACCTACCTAAGCCTCTCATATAGCTGGATTTATAGCCATGAGCCACCACCTAGTATTTTTGTTGAAATGGGGTTTCTGCTAACTTTTTGCCTGGGCTGACCTCAAACTGTGATCCTCCTGATTTCTGCCTCCTAAGTAGTCTGAATTAACCTATGCTTGAGATTTTGGTAGAGGAAATGAAGGGTGTACGGTAACTGGATTCAAATACTTGGTGTGTTTTTCAGTAGCATCTACCACGGAAATTGACATGCGGTATTACAATGACCTGATGAACCCCATTCCCGAGGAGTTTGTTTCCATCCCCCTGGTGCTGCACTGCATGCTGGAACAGGTGAGCCCACGGCTTCTCCAGGCCCACCCTGGAGCCAGACACCCAAGTACCTCAGCTTCAATCTGTCTTTTGCTCTGCTCTGGAAGCGCTCACACAGCATTTCCCAATGTTTTGGTAGCACGTATCCTTAGGGTTAAAAAAATAAAATCTCCTTGTAGACCAAACCCAGTGGCTCACATGTATAATCCTGGCCACTCAGAAGGCAGAAGGCAGAGATTGTAATGATCAAGATTCAAGAACCAGCCTGGGCAAAAAGGTTTCAAGTTTTTAAGGCCTCATCTTAACAACAGTAACCAAAGAGTTGGGTGTATGGGTGCATGCCTGTTGTCCCAGCTATGAGGGAAGCATGGTCGGGAGGCCCAGAGTCCCTAACCAAGGCTGGGGTACAAGGCCTAAGGCTCTCTGTAAAAATAAATACAAAAAGAATGGTGGCTGTCAGCGTGGGTCAAGTGGTAAAGTGGCTGCCTAGCAATTGTAAGGCCCTGAGTTCAAAACTCAGTACTGGCCAAGAAAAAAGAAAAAAGGCTCCATTTACAACAACAAAACCCATATCTGCCCAGTGTTGTTTTAGTAAGAAAAAAGAAGTGGATGGCTAAGGTTCCAACTTAAATCTTTAACAGTTTCTTTTTTTAATTCTATGTTTGATTAGGCTTTTTTCTTTTGAGGTCATATTATTTGGATTTTTATATAAATACATTAACTGTTTGGCTTTTAATAAGACAAGAGGTTTGTTGTACTATTCACTCAAGCTGGTTTTTTTGTTTGTTTGTTTTCTCTGAGCTGGTTGCCGGTGGCCACTGACTTCTACTGTTGCTGGATGGTGGTCAGTCCACACGGTCTGCGAGCTAACCGATTTGTGTCCTCGGGCTTCCTGGGTATGGGTACACCCATTGACAGTTTGCATAGATGTTCTGTGCACATTTGAGGAGCATTTTGTTGTTCGTTCCTGCAGTGTGCATGTAGTGCACATGCTATGAGCAACTCAAGGAGGTCTCAGAATGATCCTCAGACATGGTGTGGAAAGGTTGGTATATTGTTGTGGCAGTGGGTGCAATCTGGTGTATCTACAGGGAAGAAGTATTCTGGTGGCAGTGTTCCATTTTCCCCTTCCTTCTAATACTGCTGCTGATGGAGGGCTGAGGTCACCTCTCTTCATGCTCCTGCTAGAGTTAAGTAAGGTTAACTGTCTGGCATTTACAGTTCTGGTGTCAGTGTTAGGGCAAGCATTACCACTCTGGGATGCACGCCCTGCCTGTTCTTTGGCTGTATGGCAGGCTCTGCCTCTCTCACAGTGCCACTTGGCATCAGAGAAGAAGTAAGCAGGTGGCCATGGCACTAATGTCCCCTCCCACCTGGTTTTCTCCATAGGTTGTGGCCAGTGAGGAGGACCGTGTCCCCCCAAGCCTGGTGGAGCTGCCCCCCAGAACCGACGGGCTGGACCACAGGGTGGCAGCCCACATGGTCTCCATCCTGCCCTCCCTTTGCCTCACTGCAAAGGAGAGAAAGGTCAGACAGGGCACGACAGCCAGTATGTTTCCTGCTTTCAAAAGTGTACATGTTATCTCTTTAAATCCCTTTTGTTTTGGTTGTCCTAGAATCTCCAGGAAATATTCTCATGTGAAGAGGAAAGCGAAAGCAAGGCAGTGCCCAAGGGTCCGCTTCTCCTCAACTACCACGATACCCTCGCCCACAAGAAATACGCACTGAAGGTAGTAGCAGTCAGGCGAAGCAGTGGGCGGGATGTCAACTAGAAAAGGTCACCATTGTTAATGAAACATGCATAGCTGAACACTGGTGACTCACACTTGTAATCCTAGCTCCGCAGGCGTCTGAGCTCTAGAGGATCATAGTTCAAAGCCAGCTCAGGTAGAAAAGTCCTCAAGATGCTAGCTCCAAAGTCATCAGGGGAAAAAAAAAAAACACTGGAGGAGGTATGGATCAAGTGGCAGAATGCCACCGAAGCAAGCAAGCTGAGCAAGCACCAGGCACTGAGTTTAAAACTCCGTACCACCCAAAGGAAAGTGCAATGAGCAATGTAGAGAGAGATAGGCAGGCAGGCAGACAGACAGACAGATGAACTATATATATATATGTATATACATATATATATATGTATATACATATATATATATATCAATGTGGTGTCTCAGAAAATTGAAACACACAAGGGAGAAGCAAATAAAACCTGTGAATGAACCGATGGGATAGTTAACAGGGCAGATTCCACTACCACCAAATCTGCATCAAAACTTTACTGGTATTTGCTGGCACGGGATATGTGCACATACAGGGTCTTGGCAGACAATGTTGGGAATTTCTTGGGCGCCATGAATGACTAGCAGAGTAGGAACTAGCTCTCCTGACCTGCAGCAAAACACCAAGGTTGTCCTCTTCCATGTACACCAATGCCTTGCTTCTAACTCATATCTCCAGATTCATGGAGGGATTCCCTTTGGTCTCTGCCATGTGCACAAGGCACCCGACAGCTGACTCTAGCTCCTTGTCACGTTGCTCTTCTCTGTCAGGACCAGAAGTATTTTGACCCCATTCAAATTGAGCAGGAGATGCGAGCCAAGTCGCCACTGTGGGACTGCCTTCAGTTCCCTCTGCCGCCACCATGGAACAGCACCAGGCGCCTCGCCACCATCCATGAGCTCATGCACTTCTGCACCAGTGGTAAGTACCTCGCATTCTCTTGGCTTAGACGCACTTTAATTCAAGGCCATGGCATCCCTTTAAATGCCACTCTCAGCCAGGAGCCAGTGGCTCATGTCTGTGACCCTAGCTACTCAGGAGGCTGCTGGGCAGCAAAGTCTGTGAGACTCTTATCTACAATTAACCTCCAGAAAACCAGAAGTGGTGCTGTGGCTCAAAGTGATAAAGCACTAGCCTTGAGTAAAAGGGCTCAGGGATAGTGCCTAGAACCTGAGCTCAAGCCCCATGACTGGCACAAAACAAACAGAAAAAGTGTTCTGATCACTAAAGCAGACATTTTGATGGACCACACTTTCTTATCTTGAGTAATCTCATGTCTGTGGTATGATAGTTGTGGTGTTTAGTGTTCTATGATTAGTTGTACTAGGTTTTCTTTTCTCTGCATTTCCTTAATCAGAATAAACTCCTTCCTTCCTTCCTTCCGTCCTTCCTTCCTTCCTTCCTTCCTTCCTTCCCTCCCTCCCTCCCTCCCTCCCCCCTCCCTCCCTTCCTCCCTTCTTTCTTTCCTTCTTCCCTCCTTCCCTCTATCTCCATTTCCCCTTCCTTATTTCCTCCTTCTTCTTTTCCTCCTTTAATTTCTTTTACTCCGTTTTCCCACCCTTCCTTCTTCCTCATTCCCTTCCTTCTTTGTTCCTTTCTTTTTTCCTTCTTCCTTCCTTTCAGCTTTTTTGCTTATGCATGGTACTCTACCATTTGAGTTATGCCTCTAGTCCCTTTTTTGTTGGATAAATTGGATATTGAGTCTTTGGGCTTTTCTGCCCAGACTAGTTCTGAACTTTTGTTCTCCAGATCTCAACCTTCTGAATAGCTAGGATTACAAGTGTGAGCCACCAGGCCTGGGGAAAAAGTAGAAAGCAGCAGTTTGTCAGGAAAGGAGGTCTTTCTTGAACCTAAATGAACAAGGGATTCTGCTGATCATAATAGCCTGGGTTAGGCTCTGTGAGCAATTGGTCTGGCTTAAATTATAACAGCATCCAATGGTATATTTACTCTAAAATAATCTTTAAACAAACTCAACCAACATAGTATCCTAGGGAGAGAGTGCAGGTGAAGGTCAGTAGCTAGCGCAGAGCTACTTGGCCCTTTGGACTATTGTGCCTTCGTGGTGTGGCTTCCTATGGTTGAGGGCCTTTGGTAATGGTTTCGAGCTTGTGGAGACCAGGTTTAGTCAGGTCAGCACCCACCCAGGCACGACTCCCTTGCCATCCTGGTAGACAGAGCCCCTGTGTGCCTCTCTGCCCCTTTGCCCTGCACCATCTGCTAACAAGAGCCTGTCTGGACATAGCTTGTCTTTCTTCCAGAAGTCCTGAGCTGGAATGAAGTAGAACGGGCCTTCAAAATCTTCACCTTTGAGAGCCTGAAGCTCTCAGAGGTCGATGAAGATGGGATACTGCAGACTGTGAGGATGATGCACAACCCCGAGGCTGAGACAGCCAACATTCCCTGGGACAACCCTGCCAGATTCGCCAGGCATATCCGGCAGAGCCGCCTCCGGGAGGCCCAGAGATACGCAGAGGAGGCCAGCCAGAAATTGGCACATCAGAAAGGTGCGTCGGGAGAGGAAAGGCACACCAGTAGTGAACTGCTGCTGGTCCTTCCAGGCTTGCATTTCACAGGCTCTTTGCACTGACCAGATGGCGACCTCAAAGACAAAATCATCTTCATGCACCAGAATTGGACTACAGCTGAGCCAGATGGTGAGAACAATGAAAATCTCCCGGCCCTGGCTCAACCAGATGCTGACAGCAGGAAACATTCTGATCGGAGGACTGCAAAGTCTTCAGACCCTGAGAGTAGAGATCTGACCCAGCCAGAAGCCGACACCAGCATGTTCCCCATGTCTCTAGGTGAGTAAACATATGTGCAGACACCAATCAAAGCCATGGGCAGCCAGGTGCCTGTGGCTCACACCTGCAATCCTGCCTCCTCTCCCAGAGCTTGAGAGCAGAGGAGAGTGATTTCAAGCCAACAGCCCCAAAACAAAATAGCCAGCAAAAAATGGGGCTGGGGGTATCTCTCAAGTGGTAGAGCACCAGCCCAGGGAGTTTGATGTCCTGAGTTCAAACCCCAGTACCACCAAAGGAAAAAGTATAAATCAATGAAATATAAAACATAAATCATTTTTTCAAATAATCTAACTTCTGTATTTAAAAAAATTAATAAACACCTTATACAAGACTGTTCATTAAAAAAAAAGACATAGCCATACAAGTAATAAAGTCATTATCGTAAATTAAGTCCTACCCAGTGCTGGGTGTTAGTTGATATGGTTTGAGTTTATGATATGCCTTTATCATATGCTGCAGGCACTGGCACGTGCCTTTAATCCCAGATATCTGGAAGGGTGGAAGTTGGGTGGGGGGGGCGTTACCCAGGGCAAATGTGCGAAGCCCTATCTGAAAAACAAACTAAAAGAAAAAGAGGTAGGACATGGTTCAGATGGTACCAAGGACAAGGCCTAAGTTCAGTCCTCAGACCAAAACCAAAGACATGTCAGAAATAAAGAAAACGACCTCACTCAGGTCCTGAAGAAAGGAAAAAGATAGAGAGCGAGAACATAAACAACGTTTTTCCACTACAGGGTCACATACAATGGACAAAGCACTGGAAAGGTATAACTTACAAAAAAAAAAAAGATTCAATAAAAAAGAGGAAACTTGAACTGTCTTTAACTGATTCAATAAATGATTTAATTGTTCACAAATCATTCCCAATATACCACATCCAATGATATCAAGAGGAAATGAAGCCAGACACCAAAACAAATCATTCTGATCTTAACGAAAGCTTTTCCAGCAAAGCGAAAATTGAGGTATCCTCCCCTTCACCATTCTACAAAAGTAGCACTAACTCCATAATAAAATATACAGGGATAGAAAATTATGAAACACAGACACTGCAGTCCTAAGGAAATCCTAAACAGTGGACCTCTCCATACATGACACTCTGCTAATTCCCCACAAGCCAAGAGTGAATGAGCAGGAATAGAAGGAAATGCACCGGTGAAAACACACACTACAGTGAAAAACACACGTAATTGGCTCAGATGCATAAAAGACACGTAAACTTAAACAGCGATTTGTGAAAAGAATCTTAACAAACTGGCAACAGAAAGAAAATTCCTCAATCCTATAAAGGTTACTTAAAAAATTGTGGCAATGAAGACTACATGTCAAGTAAAATACCAGGCAGCTTCTTGGTGCCCACCGAGAGCCCTCGTGTTCAGTGCTGTATTGGAGGTGCTGGCCCCACAATAAAATAAGAAAAGGAGACAAAGGTACAGGACTGGAGAGGAGAAAGCAAGGCTGGCATTATTTGTAAATATCATCAACAACCCCAGAAAGTACTGGAATTCACATTCAAGCTTGATAAAAGATGGTTGAGGTGCTAGATGTTTATTTATAGTGGCTCATGATATGAAATATTTATATTTTATAAACTATGTATTGAATTTCATGATTTTGAAAGGCATGCTTAGAATTAAGTGGCAAGTGCCATAGGAGAGTAGACATTAAGTCAGTACTGACTAGTGGTTGACCTGCCTTTTGTTTCTGTAGATGGGGTAGAGTCGTGGGAAAGTGGGGGAGGCTGGAGAGGGCAGAAGGCAGCCTGAGAAGATATCTCACTGCCATGTTGCAGGCATCATGCTGCCTTATGTATGTGAACTGATAATACTTTATGTGAACATAAAGCCCAAAGAGGAAGTCAGAGAGCCCGACTTCCACTGTGCCTGAGGCTCACCTCCAGAAATTCCTTGTGATGGGTTGGCCATGTTCAGAGTCTCTTCTTCAGGATTCTTTCTTTATTGCTGATTTTTTTTCTTCCTCCTCTCCCTCCTTCCTTCCTCCTTCCTGGATGCAAACGTGAGTTAATGTGAAGCAGGATAAACGGGAGTAAATGAGACCTTCCAGCTGATTCTTTAGTAGTCGTGGTCGTCTTCCTCCTCCTCCTTCTCCTCCTCCTCCTCCTCCTCCTCCTCTTCCTCTTCCTCTTCCTCCTCCTTCTCTTCTTTTTCTTCCTTCTTCCTCTCCATCCCTCCTCCTCCTCCTCCTCTTCCTCCTCCTCCTCCTCCTCCTCCTCCTCCTCCTTCTCCTCCTCTTCCTTCTCCTCCTCCTTTCCTTTAAAACAGCAGGTTAAAGCTTTTCTCAGGCAACTTTTGCCACCTGGTGGTCAGACCACATAAATCTGTGCTCTGGATGCTGGTGGGCAATCAATGTGGATGTAGCAAGGTCCCATACTTTCAAGGTGGGCGCCTCTCCCTGCTAAATGCAGGCCTACACCCAGGTGCCATTCCAGCTGAGTGAGGGGGCAAAAAGAGCCTGGCTGGGCTCTCTGGAGGATGGGGATGTTGTTGTTGTTGTTGTTGATCTTACTTCAAAGGCAGTCACTTTCATTTTCCTTAAACAAAGCAGAAGTCATTTGTGAACATGTTACATGACCAGATTAGTATCAAACACGTTTATATGCCTGATCCTGGACACAAAGGGCTGAATATTTTTGCTTTTCTGGGTTCCCATGTGAGACTGGTTTTGAACTTGACAGGACCTATTGGATATTTATGGAGAAACCTGAAGGCTGATGGCTGTGAGGTTATAGGTTTAGAGGTGCCCTTTATGCTTGTTGGGTGTTTTTTTAATAAACTAACTGCTCTGCAGAGGGATCTTGTTATCTGTAAAGTAAAACAGATTACAAATGCTGTTTTTCAAAGGGATGAGAAAGCATCCATTTCCAGATGTGTCAAAAACTACTCAATCACACTGTCAAAGGATTTTGTGGTCACAGAAATCAGACAGATCAGGATTTATTTTTTCTTTTTTAAAAAAAGGGGGGAGTTTCTTTACTATTAAAGAGTTCAGCCTCATATCAGAATGTTCTCTCTTTTGACAAAAGTAACGGATGTATAATTTTTTTAGAGCATATTTTCCTAACTGGATGGTTTTCCTGCTGGATCTCGAGACACAAAAGGGAGTATTAAATGTGCCGGAAATCTGGCAGACCGCAGACAGAACAGAATGAGTTTTTACTCCACACATTTTGTGTCCATGGCTTCAAGGACACGGGGGCACCGTGCTCTATTGGGAGTTATTGTTGGCCTAAGTTTTCTCCTGAGTGGATGTGTTTCTATAAATGCTGAACGGAACCTCCAAGACAAGATGGAGCATTCGTCACATCTCCTTTACCAGTCTAAGGCTAGGTGGAGCCAGTAGTGAGAGTGGAAGTAGCTGTTGCTATGCTTCTGGAAGATGGACCCCGAGCTGCCTGCATCGGCAGAGTTTGCTGCTCCCCCGAGGAGGGGCAGAAGACAAAGCCGAGCCTTCTGTGTTCACCTCCAATCGGCCTGTCTTACAGATCCTCTTGGGTGGTTCTGCTCCCTCGAAGGCTAGTTTCCATGTGGGATATCATTTTTAGTTTTTTCCTCATCCAACCAGAAACAAAAGCCGTAGAAAGTCCCTGCTAGGTGCTACCCTTGCTTGGGGAGTACTGAGGGAAAACAACATAAAAGTAAAGGCAGCAACTTTGCAATTAGGGAGGCCACAAACTAATAATAAACAGAATTGGATGCTATTAAAGGCTACAGTAAAGAGTGAAGCAGAGGGTGAGGCAGGAGGCTCTTAGGAAAAAGCTCCACATCTGAGAGCAAGAGAGACGGCCAAGGAAAGCAAGAAAGACAGACTGACAGACCCGGTGATCTGACTGACATGGGAAGCCACAGAAGGGGAGTGGGGAGATGCAGGGGTCAGGCTGCACCCCTTTGTCAGATGTGATCTGAAGTTAGCCTCAGGATTGGAAGCCAGTTGTGCAGCAGAGGATCCTCCAGAGACCCATCTTCCCAACAGAGTCTGTGTCCACAGCACCAACTGTTGTTTCTCCAGTGGAGATTTCAGACATTCGCAGTCAAGCCCTGTGTGAGGCTTGTTCATCATGGATCACGTTTTTCCTGGTGGTGAAATAGCATTGTGTTGTAGTGTTTGTCTCTTGGTAGTTCTCTTGTCCTAGGTCTCCAGCCTGCCCCCATCAACCACCCTCTAGGTTAGAGCCA
The DNA here is from genome assembly GCF_023159225.1 of Perognathus longimembris pacificus. Classification (NCBI taxonomy): domain Eukaryota; kingdom Metazoa; phylum Chordata; class Mammalia; order Rodentia; family Heteromyidae; genus Perognathus; species Perognathus longimembris. The sequence continues at coordinate 71,496,372 of NC_063167.1, read as the reverse complement.
CAGGAACCTGAAAGGCTTTGTGACAGCCGCCAGCACAAGAGGAGTCACACACAGTATACCATGGCTCGGTTAAATCAGTAAACATAAATAAATAAAGGAAAACCCTTGCCAGTTGTGATGCTAAAGATGCTTGGTGAGCAGAGTGTGATACACAGCCTGAATGCAGAATATTTGATGTGATTTAGACCATGCCAGATAAAAGTCAGGTTCCTTTCAAAGCATTTACCAGGACTTTCAGGTAGGCACTGATTTAGAAATATTGGCACAAACACATTCGGGAGGCAGGAAACATGCCTTTGAGGAATCACCTTTTCAGCACAGGAGCATAGATCATGCAGACAACAAAAAGGCACAGCGTTGGGTGAGGGAGGAAGAGAGCTGGAACGCAAGTGGATGTTAGTGTTTTTGATTTACAGAGCCCACCGTGAACACGGAGATCAAAGATGAAGCAAATACCAAGTATGCTACTCCTGAAAAGGTAGGGAATTGTCTTCCTGAGAAATAGAGACAGGGGAGAGGGGAAGGGAAAGGAAAGGAGATGGAAACAGAAGATAAATAGAAAGGAAAAGAGAAAAGGAGAAAGGGAAATGGAGAGGGAGAAGCACTTAAAAGAAAAGGACTCTCATCTCAGGGAAGGATTATTTAGACATCCCCACATGGGGAGAAAGGAGTTAATTTTCCTGGCTTTGCCAGCTTAAGCAAAACTTCCCGCTCCCTGCTTCTTCCTCGACAGTCCCAGCAGCTTCACACACACCTGCTCACCATACAGCCATGTAGAACTAGCTTCGTCTGGAAGGGAGCTCAGAAAACCTGCCTATAATTGCTAACAGGGCTCAGAAGAGTATAACCTAACAATAAAAATATTTAGATTATGTTGCCCATAAAAAAAAGTCAAAGGCATACTCTTTCTGGCAGCGGCTCTTCTAAACCATTGCCATATGGGTTTATCCGTACTCAGATTCCTCCCCCAATGAAATGGAGGACGTGTTGTTAGTTGATGGAGTTAAACAAATTATAACCCAAATGGGGGGGGGTTGCTGTGATTTTTCAGAAACCCAAGAAGATGGTGGTGGAGGCAAATTTGGAGGACATAAAGAAGGCACAGCAACGCAGTCTGACGGACTGGAGTTTTTCTGAACATTTTAAGCCTAAAGTCCTGCTGCAGGTATTTATGTGCGAGGTTGGGGGAGGCGTGTGATGGAGAACAGTTCACCCGCAGGCCACAGATTGCCCTCAGATCAATAGTCCCATTTATTTCAGTTATAAAATGAGTTTGTTCCCAGACCAAGCTATATAATCCTAGGAGGTCTCCTAGATCATTAAAAATGTGTTTTCCAAAAGATGCTTTGATAAAAATCATTGAAGAAAAAAAAGGAAATACACAAGTCTACTGCACATGTTTTTCGGGGGTGGGTAAGGTTTTACAATACGGGGGTGATGTAAGGTTTTTCCAATATACAAACATAATATTCATTTTATTTATTTTTATTACATTTCACAGTATTTTGTGTGGTGTGAAATAGAAGTTGCAATTGCTAGCTGGGTGTCAGTGGCACATGCCTATAATCCTAGCTCCTCAGGAGGCTGAAATGTTAGGATCATGGTTCAAAGTCAGCTGAGGCAGGAAAGTCTGTGAGACTCTTATCCTCCAATTAACCACCAAAAAGCCAAGAGTGAAACTGTGGCTCAAATGGTAGAGCACCAGCCTTGAGTGAAAAACCTCAGGTATAGTGCAAGACCCTGAGTTCAAGCCCCCAAATCAGCACATAAGAAGAAGAGAAAGAGGAGGAAAAGGAAGATGAGGAGGAGGGGTGAGAGGATGCGGAGAAGGAGGAAGAGAAGGAAGAAGGAGGAGAAGGAGAGGGAGGGGGAGAAGGCAGCTTTATATAAAAAGCCAAAGTTAATAAGACTTTTCCTTTCAAATTCAGAATTCCTCAATAACCATGCTTTCCTACAAATGATGGGTTCCTAACCAGTCATGTGACCCCATAATTTTCTCTTCACTGGAAGGGTTATGATCTCTGTGCCCCAGACCTGGTGAGCATCTGGTGAGGCCCCCGGTCTGTGTGTCCCTTGAGTGAGCACAGTGCAAGCCCTTCCCCCCCCCCCACCCCCCGCCGACTCCCAATCCTGGGAAATGTTCTACAACCATTTATTTGATAATCTTCCCCTTCCGTTTTCCCCTCTTTCCCTGGAGATCCTATTATTGCGATGTTTGACGTCCTGGGCAGCACCTCTGATATGTTTTTCTTTTCTCTATCAGTTTCTACTTCTTTGACTTTTTGCCCTAGAAATATTGATCCAGTCCTTACGCTGAGCCCTCCATGTCTGTCCTCAGAGCTTAAAGTGTATTTATAATTCCAAGTGACCTTTTATTGGATAACTTCAAGCTTTTGGATATAATATCCGTGCAAGTGTAAAGCTCTTTGAAGTTACTTTCTCCTTGAAGTGCCACCCTTTGTCCTCCAAGTTCCTTTTCTTCTCTTTCTTTATATATTTTGGGTGGAAAAGGAGTGTGTTAGTGTTTTTTTTTTTTTTTTTTTTGGTTTGTTTTTCAGGTTCAAAAGAATATCTAATATTTTCCTCCTTGTTCATATGAATAATGAAATACCAAAACTATGCTAAGGAGTTCTTTGCGGGGAGGGTGTCATGCTAGAAAGTGCTGTGGCAGGCGAGGGAGGGTAGCTGGGCTTCATTGCTGGTAATTTTACTGAATGGGTCCCTTGGCAGGTCCTTTCCTATTGGTATATTAGGTCTGTTCTCTTGGGACATTTAGTTTGTTGGTTTTGTTTTTTGGGTTTTTTTTTGTTTTGTTTTGTCAATCATGGAGCTTGAACTCTGAGCCTGGGTGCTGTCCCTGAGCTCTTCAGCTCAAGGCTAGTGCTCTACCACTACAGGGCCACTTCCAGTTTTCTGGTAGATAGTTGGAGATAAGAGTCTCATGAACTTTCCTGCCTGGACTGGCTTTGAGCCATGATCCTCAGATCTCAGCCTCCTGAGTAGCTAGGATGACAGGCATGAGCCACTGGCATCCAGCTTGGACATTTAGATTTGGCAGAAATAAAAAAGACCTAATCTCTCTAAAAAGTATAAATGAATCTGCTCTTCAGGGTTTGGGGAGGTGAGTGTGGAGAAAAGGAAGGGAAGCCTCTCGTTCTCTCTCTAGACCCACATCTTCCTATATGACAGCCCAAAGTCACAGGATGTGTGTACACACAAGTGAAAGTAAATGATGTACACAATGGATTTCAAGACTGGGTATCAAAAAACCAGTACAGCTCAGTAATCGTTTTCATACTAATTACATCTTGAAATGCTAACACTTTTTTGTATGGGCCAGGGCTGGAGCTGGAGCTTGGGGCTTTGCCCTCTTGCTCAGCTTTGTTCACCCAGGGCTGCCACCACTTGAGCCGCCACTCCACTTCCGGCTTTTTGCAGAAAGAGTTTTACAGACTTTTTCTGAGTAACTACAAATTTAGAATTACCCATGTGGTTCAACTTCATGGTTCAGCTCATATTCCTGCCATATGGCACTGACTTTGACATCTACAAGGCTTTCTATTTCTGGAACGTTCTTGTCTGTTGGTGTCTGTGGCCTCCTCTCCTTAGACCCTATTGGGTCCCCTTGTAGAGACTATAACCATCCTGCCTCTGCTGGAATGGGGGACAAGCGCCACTGTCTGGACGGCGGCGGAGGGGACCGCAGGACCCAACTATGATGACTGACTTTGTCTTCCAGTTGTCTCTGCTCCCTTCCCCCACCCTCCTGGTCTGCAATGTTCTCGCAAATGTCGGCCTGACCCCATGCTCACCATATTCCAACCAAACCCTCCACAGCTAGGTCTTCTATCGGTTTCTTCTGAATTCCAGAATGGCCTCTAAAACTTTGAACCAGATTTAAGGGGAGAAATTGATCCACCCTGTTAATTTTTGTTCCCCCAGAGCCTGTTGCCTGGTGCTTGGCAGATACTTGTTCTGACTGACTTAGTTCACTGACTAGTAAAACCACAGTATTAACACAGAAAAAGGGAAGAAGCTAATTAACAGAGAGAAGAAGACACAATGTAAACGTTTCTCTTTTTAGAATTAATTTTGTATTCAATTCAACATGTCTGTTTATGAGTACAATGCATCTGGATCAATGTTACCCCTACCACTTTCTCCCCAGCCTCTCCTACCCCTACCCATTCTGTCAAGTTACCTGGTTCTATTTCCCATATATACATAGAGTATTAGAATTGTTTTTGTCCACCCTTCCTCTCTATTTACCTGCTCTCCCTCCCTCCCTTTGACCTCCCCCATCCCAATAACACAGGTCTTAGCTTCCTTGTATTTTATTTTGTTAAACTATAATTCCTTATTTTAAGGAGTTTTACCACTGGACTCCTCACCTGCATATCTCCTACTTTAATCAGTTTGTTTGTATATATTTGTATGTGACCCTGTGGCTCACATCTGTAATCCTAACTGCTTCAGGAGGCTGAACTCTAATGATCAAGGTTCAAAGCTAGTCCAGGCAGACAAATCCATAAGACTCATATCTCCAATTAGCCTGCAAAAAGCTGGAAATGGAGACGTGGCTCAAGTGGTGGAGCACTACCAGCCTTGAGCAAAAAAAAAAAGCCAAGTTGAGAGCATGAGGCTCTGAGTTCAAGCCCCAGTACTAGCAACAACAACAAAAAAAAAATCAGTCACTGATTGGAGAGCTTGGTGCTGTATTTCTTAGTAGGCAGAGATTGCAAGTTCTTCCTGCCAACAGGAGAAAGGATAGATGATGATCATTCACAACCACATGTGTGTTCTTACAGTCTCAGAGGAAGAGAAGTCAGTAATAACAGACAGCACCTTACATGGGTTTTGTTTTTTAATTACAAAGCTATTTACCATACACAGGCTTCTCCTATTGGCTCTCAGGGGACAGATGTTAACGTTTAAGTGCCACGTCATAAAGACACCCACACAGGGGCCCAGACGGGGAAGGAAGTACATTGTTTTGGCCACACTAGCAGTATAGAAATGAAAGCCATAGTGCAACGTGATTCCTAATTCTGTCTTTCAGATCACTCGGTAGAGAGCCCAACTTTGTCTATACTGATTGATACTGAAAACCCAGACCCAAACAAAAGCCTTAGCTGCCCACTTCCTTTTCATGAGGACACTTCCCTTGTGGTTGATTGTGGTGGGGAGGACATAGATAAGCAGCTACCCATGCCCTGCAAGACAAGGAAGGGCGAGCCAGGAAGCAAACAGCATCATGTCTCAGCATAGACCACACTCTGCTCTCCACCAGGCACCATGAGTGAGTGGGGAGTACCCAGAAGACAGGTGTATGAGGGCAGCAGAGCTTAAAGACTGGCCTGAGTGCCAGCCTCTCCAACCCCACATTCCTGGGTGAGTTACTTGTGCTCTCTCAGTCCCAGTTTATGTGATATTTTGAGTGCAGAACATCGTAGCCCTGGTCTCGGTCCCCTTTGGCTGCCCTGACACAACGTGTAAGACAGGACACCTTACACGATCAAAGTGTATTGTCTCAACAGAAAAAATAAGAAGTAGAGCTGGGTAGAACAGTTTCAGGAACCCGCATGGTTGGGCTCTGGAGCGGGCTAGCTGCCTGGCTGGCAGAGGGAGCCTTCTCCCGAATTCCCATATGGTTGAGAGGGAGCAAGGGCTCCAGTGCTCCCTGGTGTGTGGGCATAGGCCCTGTCCTGAGGGCCAGAGGAACCCACCTCCCACCCGGGGCCAGGGGTTAGATACATGAGCCACCCTTCCTTCTTTAATAGTACTGAGTATTGTTAAATGCTACAGTAATTGCTACATGTGGGTTGAGCTTTTATAAGTCTTTAAACACTTATTTTGTCTTCTATCAGTTATATGTAGGGGAAACTCATTGTTGTTAATGCAATAGACCATCATCTCACTCCCTCTAAGAAACAGCTCCCTAGACAGGCTTCCTGCTTTTGTTCCACAGGTGTGAATGGTCTGTGTTGACAGTGCTCAATCTTCTTTATTTCCTCCCTCTACCCACAGAGTCTGTTTCTCCTCCTTATTCATCACCAGCTTTTGTTGGGGTTCTCTGTGCTCCACTCATACATACTTGTGATGGGTGTGAACACCCTTTCAGTGCTTTCTGTATCTTTTACTATCAGGCCCTTCTCTTACGCCTGACAACACAGAGTGGAGGACTGTCCATCAAGCTGCCTAGGACAGTTGCTCAGATGACCCTCATGACATCCCACATCCCATCTCTCCACAGCTGCTTCGTGCTCAATCACAGTTCTGGCTTTAGAAGAGTCGGTTCCAACCATGGCTATTTCTCACATCTTGCACTGGTCTTTTTGCTCTCGTTAGCTTTGGTGAGCTCTAGGAACCATTTTTACCAGGCCACAAGATGAGAGGAGTGCTTCCCCTGGTGATGGACAAGGCCTGTGATTGTTGCAAACACAGTCCTTCATTTGCATGAATGGCTGCACTGTGACTAATACAAACACTCTCCTCCCACCCCATTCCTGGCTAGAGAAGCAGACTGCAGCTCGCTCTGGCTCCTGTGCTGTCCCTACACATTGCCACATTAGGCCCAATGGAAGGTTCTCCAGAGCAGTTGATTCTTTGACTACTTTAGATCTTTTGTGGCGAGTAGAAGCACTGAGCTGGTACCACCAAGAGGAGATGGCAGAGCAGCTGCAGCAGCAGGAAGAATGTGGTTGAAGAGTCCAGAGAGTCACCAGGGCACAGTGAGGAGCAGAGCTTGCAGACAACAAAGGGGACAGAGGACAGTGGAAACCCCAAGCCAGGGATGAGAGAGCATGAGCCCCAGCTGCCAGAAGAGTTGCAGGGAGCTGCCCAGCCCTATGGCAAGATAAGCCCTGCCCCACTGCCCCCTCCTCCAGGGGAGGCAGTTGTGGCGCTAGCTGGTGCTGATGGTGGCCACAGCTGCCACTGTGACTAGGTGCTGAGGATTGCACGGGCTTCCCAGTGCTGGGCCGCTGAAAACCAGAGCCCAGAGCAATGAGCCTCCAGAGTGACCATACAGGGCCCAAAGGCTCTGGCCTCCCACCATCAGCCTCTAGTTCTAGAACGAAGGTCGATACACCTCTAAGCCTCTCAGCCCAGCTCACAAGCCTATCCATTGTGGAAGAACTCCTCGTCTACTTGCCATTTCTGCCTTAGTACAGCGAAAGGACCCCAGCCAGCTGCAAGACAAAAATCATATGAGGGATCAAAGGATCAATATGAAAATTTAGAGTAGCCAGGGATACAACTCAGCCCATAGCACCTATTTACCTGCAATTTTCAGTGATGTCACATGATAAAATACAAGGTGGACCACTGCTTGCCTTCATCATTGTTTTCCATTCCTAATGAAGAACCTTTTTAGGGAATGTCTCTCTGCTTGGATCCTATTTTTTTTCTATAAAATTTCTGAGATGGTTCCCCAAATATAAATCTCTGAGGATCTCATTTCCTACCACTTAGAAAAGAATCCTGGGGGAATACAAACTAGACTAGCAATATGGAAAACTAGGAAAGGGAAACAAGGAGGACAAAGATAAGCTTGAACAGTAAAGAGACCCATCTCTTACAATGCAATAATGATGATGCCATTGTAAATAATAATAAATTGATGCCATAATAATGCAATAACATTAATTTTCAGGTTCTTCAAGAAGCTCATCAGCAGTATCGGTGTGTGGATTCATACTACCATACCCAAGACAATTCCTTGCTTCTAGTTTTCCACAATCCAATGAATGCACAACGTTTGCATTGTGAATTTTGGGATGTTGCTCTTCACTCTAATGTTGGATTCAGGTAACTAAGTTAGAGAGTTCAGTTACTTCAGCAGTTGAATGAGTTCATTGTTATTTAGTTGCTTACATGATTCAAGTGAATGAAAACATGTATGTGCTGACTTCAGTGATAACACACTCTCCATCTCTTCTATTTTACCTTGTCTAGGAATTATTTAGAACTTGTTGCAAAGACGATTCAAGATTGGGTCACAGAGGAAGAAGCTAAATATCAGGAACTTAGAATGGCAGAGGAGCTGGAGAAGGCCAAGGCGGCTGAACAAGAATTGAAAAACTTAGCTAGTCTCAAAAATTCTCCCAGCAAAACATTCTCTCCCAAAAAATCTAAAAGTAAATACTCATTTTGTGTGTGTGTGTGTGTGTGTGTGTGTGTGTGTGTGTGTGTATGCTTGTGTGCGTGTACACATGTGCACCGGTATTGGGGATTGAACTCAGGGCCTCTTATGCTCTTGCTTAGATTTTTTTTTTTTGTCAAGGGTGACACTCTACCACCTGTGCCACATCTCAATTTTCTTTTACCAATTCACTTTATTCATAGAATAAAATCCAAAGACAGTCACCTACCTTTTAATTTGCTTAAGACTTAATTTTTTTTCAAAATTAAAAGGAGTTATCTACAAAATTCCCATGATCCTTTGCTTTCTCTAATAAGTGGAATAGTTGCATTCCACTCACAGTGAGATAACACCTGAGAAACAGTGAAATGTTTCTCCTACACTGGCCCCACTTCATGTACAATGTGTTATGTAGATGCGACATGATATATTCTCAAATGCCAATTGTCTTTATTGGTAGGACTGGTGTGATTAGTATCTGAGATGTGTTGACAATATGTAAGAGAAGGCAGGCACTGGTGGCTTATGCCTGTGATCCTAGCTACTCAGGAGGCTGAGCTGTAAGTACCAAAATTTAAAGGCAGCCTGGGCAAGAAAGTCTGTGAGACTCTTATCTCTAACCAGCAAAAAGCTGAAAGTGGAGGTGTGGCCCAAGTGGTAGAGCACCACTCTTGAGTGATAAATCCAACTAGAGCTCAATCCCCTGAGTTCAAATACCAGCACCCGCACACGAACAACAACAACAACAAAAAGCAAGCAAAGAAAATTGAGAGTTTGTGGGTTTCCATTAGAATAATTACAGATTCCAACAGTGATGTTAAATTAAAGTCCTCCTAAGTGGGCTTGCTAGGAGGAAAGTGGAAAGAAAGGAAAGGCCATTCTTGGAGGGAGATAGCAAGCAGAGATTAATAGGATCTTGGACCAATCCGCATCTTTAGTTTCCGTTTTCTTTTTCACTAATTTCCAGGGCTTGGAGCCCATGAGGTAAAGGGAAAAGAGGATTAAAGTACATATTTAGAAGTATACTAGAAAAATGAAATATTTGAAACAGTAATGCAGTTCAGCTAGAAAACAAAAAATATTTTCTTGAGTTTTGTACAAAAGACATGTACTCTCAATTAGTAATATTTATTATTTACATTAGCCAAAATTGAGAGTGATTTCTCATAAAGCAGCAAAGCTATGTAATTTCCATTTTTTGTCATCTTGCAATTACCAGAGGAGTTGTCACATAGCCTGATTTTTTAAAAATTTATTTATTAATTAAATTTTGTTGACAAGGTGTTGTGCAAAGGGGGTACAGTTACATAATAGGGCAGTGTGTACATTTCTTGTGATATCTTATACCCTCATTTTTCTTTCCCTTCCCTAGATCAGGTAGGCATATATACAATATACAGTGTACCAGAAACATATAGAGTAGCCATGTGGCATACGCCAAAGGAAATTCACCTAGGACTTTAAATAGAATGTCAACAATAGTTTGCTTATCCTTGACTTATATGATCATACATACATAGCTTTTGATCTATTGTGATCCACTGAGAGGTCTATTTTTCGCCTTTATATGTTGAGTAGTTGTTTAGTTTTAGTTACATAATGTAGGGTCGCTGACCCAAACCTGTGGGAAATACCATTTGACAAGAAGTTTTTTGTTTTGCAGACCTGGTCTCTACTGTCTCCCCCTCCCCCACCTTAACAGTCATATATCAAGGAGATCATGCCCCTTTGTTTTCTGTGTTCTATGCTTGTCTTGCTCAACATTATTTGTTCAAGTTCTGACCATTTCCCTGTGAATACCAATATTTCACCATTTCCATTGTGTATAGGTACCACATTTTTTCGATCCATTATCTGTGGAGGGGCATCTGGGTTGTTTCCATATTTTGGCTATTGTGAATTGTGCAGTGATAAACATGGAAGTGCAGATGTCTTTTTATATCCTGAGACCTGTTGTTCAGGATAGATGCCTAGGAGTCGTATGGCTGGGTCATAGGGTAGGTCTATGTTGAGCTTTTTGAGGAACCTCCATACTGTTCTCCAAAGTGGTTGTACTAATTTGCACTCCCATCAACAATGGAGAAGGGTTCCTCTTTCCCTACATCCCCTCCAGCATTTGTTGTTGCCTAAGTTCAGAGTATAGGCCATTCTAACTGGAGTGAGGTGGTATGTCAGGGTTGTTTTTATTTGCATTTCCTTTACTGCCAGGGATGTTGAACATTTCCTCATATGTTTCTTTGCCATTTTTATCTCTTCTCTTGTGAAGTCTCTCTTTAGCTCCTTTGCCCATTTCCTAATTGGTTTACTGGGCTTGGAGGGGGTTAGTTTTTGGAGTTCTCTGTAGATGATGGATATTAGGCCTTTGTCTGTACTGTGCTGGTAAAGATCCTTTCCCATATGGTTGGCTGTCTTTCTAGTTTTGTGGCTATGTCCTCAGCTGTGCAGAAACTTTTTATTTTGTAGTAGTCCCATTTGTCAAGTCTCTCCCCTATCTGTTGTGCCCCTGGGACTCTATTCAGGAAGTTCCTTCCTGTGCCTATAAGTTCTAGCGTCTTTCCTACTCTGTCCTTCAGTAGTTTCAAAGATTCAGGTCTGATGTTGAGGTCCTTGATCCATTTTGAGTTGATCTTGGTGCATGGTGATAGGCTAAGGTCTACTTTGAGTTTTCTACATATGGCTGCCCAGTTTTCCCTGCACCAGTAGTTGAAGAGGCTATGCTTTTTCCATTGTATGTCTTTAGCTCCTTTGTTGAATATCAGCTGACTGTATGAGTGTGACTTTATTTATGGGTCTTCTATTCTATTCCATTGGTCTTCAGGTCTGTTTTTATACCAATACCAGGCTGTTTTTGTTATGATGGCTCTATAATAGAGCTTGAAATCTGGTATTGTAATACCTCCTCCACTGCTTTTTTTTTTTGCCTAGAATTGCTTTGGCTATTCTAGGTCTTTTGCTGTTCCATATGAATTTATGGGTTGCTTTCTCTATTTCAGTAAAGAATGTAGCTGGGATCTTGATGGGGATTGCATTGAATTTGTATAGCAATTTGGGCAATATGGCCATTTTTACTATATTGATTCTGCCTACCCATGAGCATGGGCGGTCTTTCCATCTCCTTCTGTCCTCTTTGATTTCCCTTTTTAGATTTTTATAGTTCTCATTAAATAGGTCCTTCATGTCTTTAGTTAGGTTGATCCCTAGGTAGTTTATTCTTTTTTTAGCTATTGTAAATGGTATTTTTTCCATAATTTCCTTTTCTGCTTGTACATTGCTGGTGTACAGAAAAGCTGCTGACTTTTGTGGATTGATTTTGAATCCTGCTACTTTGCCAAAATGGTTTATTAGGTGTAGGAGTTTGGGGACTGAGTTTTTTGGGTCCTTCAGATATAAGATCATGTCATCTGTGAATAGGGATAGTTTGATTTCTTCTTTGCCATGTGGATCCCTTTGATGTCCTCCTCTTGCCTTATTGCTATGTATGCCTAGGGATTCCAGCACTATGTTGAAGAGAAGTGGGGAGAGTGGGCATCCTTGTCTTGTTCCTGAGTTTAGGGGGAATGGTTTTAGTTTCTCCCCATTTATTATGATATTAACAGTTGGTCTGTTGTATATGGCTTTTATTGTTTTAAAGAATGTTCCATCTATTCCTGTTCTCTCCAGAGCATTTAACAAGTATGGATGTTATATTTTGTCAAAGACATAGCCTGATTTTTAAGGTAAATTTAAACCAGATTGCTGACAACCCAGTTATCATTTCCACCAAAATGTCTCAGCTTCTTCCAGAAAAAAAAAATGTATGGGACTCTAGGGACTTAAAGGTAAGGCTGCCTTCAAACACTCAGCTCGGGACCATCCTGGCCTATTAGCAGAATGGCTACTGTGTTTCCTTCCTAACACTAATAAGAAAACCAAAAACTTCAACATCTAGAAATTTCTGGAAACACAGGTAACTTATGGTTTGGCATTGTAATGCACTGCTAGGTGTTGCATTCGAAGTCCTCTCAGAGAAGGTTCAAAGCTTCAAAATGAAGGAACTGCAATGGCAAGACAGGGCTTCAATTTGAGACACATTGAGTGTATTCTGGGTGGTCCTCCAATGTAGTTATGTGACAGTGTTTAGGAAGAAGCAAGCTTGTCATTCAAAGCATAACAAGCCGAGTTGCGGAGAACAGGGTGCACTGTCCCCAGAGACTGAGAACCCCTCACCAACTTTTCTGTCCGTGTCTGTGTAGATGACAGAGAGCTCAGATGCATGGGTGGGTGGGTGGATGGGTGGGAGGATGGGTGGGTGGGTGGGTGGATGTGTGGGTAGATGTGTGGGTGGATGGATAGATGGATGGATGAAGTTGAACTTGAGAGCCTTTGAGATCCTCACTACCCCCAAAATTTGATTCTTCTATTATCTAAGAGAATTACTGAATGGCTAAGAAGTTTCATTTCCTCTCAAATATAGGTATCAAAACATCCAGCAAAACAGACATATCAGAAGATAAAGAAAAGGACATGCCTTTTGTGTTAGAAGGCTCTCTCAAGGTAGATTCCCAATGTAAGATGATTGACTCCACTCACAAATCCAAAGTTATCTCATAATGCAAAATTTGTGCTAGTTCACAGGAAACGATATTTTTTGCTGAATCTTTTAAGGTCCATTGACACAAGGATCAAAGGATTATCTGTCTTCTGAATTGTGTGCTGGTCCTGGGGCTTAAACTCAAGACCGGGGTTCTTTCTCTTACCTTTTTAACTTAAGGACAGCACTCTACCACTTGAGCCCTCCACTTTCAGCATTTTGATGGTTAATTGGAGATAAGTCTCATTGACTTTCCTGTCTGAGGAGGCATTGAACCATAATCCTCAAATCTTGGCTTCCTGAATTCTGGGATTACAGGTGTAAGCTGCCAGTGCCCATCTATGTCTTATTTATTTTCTACATAACCACATCAAGTAGTACCTTGATCATACATGGAATAGTGTGTGTGTGTGTGTGTGTGTGTGTCTCTGTCTCGTTTGTTTTTGTTTGCTTATTTTTAATTTGAATATTTTAATTACAAAGTAATATGCTTTCATACCAATTCAAAGCCATCTTACTGGATTATATTTTAAATGTCAGAGATAATATTAAAACTTGGGGGTTAAACCCAAAAATATGCAGAATTTTTGTTTGCTTGCTTATGGTTTAAGTTGGGTTTGGTTTTGGGCTTGTCTCCCTGTGGTCTTGTGGTAGGTCATCACCCCAGAAGTACCCCAAGCCCTGGGTGCTAGGGAGTTTGATGGAGCTATCAGCATGCAGGTATGACCTTGATACCTAGCTCTTCTCTCCTCCCTGAAGTCTGGAAGCAGGTAAGGCCCTGGAAGTTTAAGCTGTTGTCTTGCTGGCGACCAGCTTCCCTCCCATTCTGAAGCATTTAGAAGTTTCCCAAGAGTTTTATCTCATTAAAACAAAAGACACTCATAGCTATCACCCAGGAAATCCCATATACTTAAGAGCTCTGTGCATAGGTCCAAGAATGAAGACCAAATATGTTTCTTATTATATCATCATATCATAGTTTTGATCTAAATCAGTTGTTAGTTATCTGAAATAAATGGCTTTATTTTGCCCCTATTCATTACACATAATCTTTCATTTATGAAACTCTTGGTGGACTTTTTTTGTTTTCTCTGAGCACTCAAGATACTGCCCCCCATTTCCCTGGCTAACCCAGAAACTGTTGATAAATTGACTGCTATCTAATCTGACCATCTTTTACAAATAATTTGTCTGTTTCCTCTAGCTGCCTGGAAACCATTCAGTGGTATGCTCAGAAGTCATTCTCTAGGAAAAGCAGAAGTGCACATACCTGTACACACATACACAAGTTTAGCCATGCACGTTACTGATAGTATGTTTATGATGTAATTTATCAATAATAATAAAACATACAATACTCTTTTTGTTGTAAATTCCATATAGCCAATTGATTCTTTTTGTGTATGTGCCAGTACCAGGTCTTGAACTCTTGTGCTTTCCTGCTCATGCTGACACTCTACCACCTTAGCCACACCTCCTGTTCCAGCTTTTTGCTATTTAATTAGAAATAAGAGTCTTGCAGAATTTTCTGCTGAGTCTGGCTTTGAACTGTAGTCCTCAGACCTCAGCCTCCTCAGTAGCTTGAATGATAGGTGTGACCTACTGACACCTGACACAATGTTTCTTTAAAAGAAAAAAGTTTTAGTCAATTTTTAAAAATATTTTGCTCAGGGGCTGGGAATATGGCTTAGTAGCAAGAGTGCTTGCCTCATATACATGAGGCCCTGGGTTCGATTCCCCGGCACCACATATATAGAAAATGGCCAGAAGTGGCACTGTGGCTCAAGTGGCAGAGTGCTAGCCTTGAGCAAAAAGAAGCCAGGGACAGTGCTCAGGCCCTGAGTCCAAGTCCCAGGACTGGCAAAAAAAAAAAAAAATTGCTCAGAATGTTTCTCTGAGAACCTAGTCCACCATATTGCTGATAATTCAGCTTTCTGTCATCACTGATAATGGGTGTCATATGGAAATAGGTGGAAGAGAGCATTTTAAGAAGCTGCCAAGGATGCTGGGCGTTGGTGGCTCATACCTGTAGTCCTGGCTACTCAGGAGGCTGAGATCTGAGGATCGCAGTTCAAAGCCAGCATAGGCAGGAAGACCATGAGACTCATCTCCAGTTAACCACCAGAAAAATGGAAGTGAAGTGGTGCTGTGGCTTAAGTGGTATAGTGTTAGCCTTGAGCTGAAGAGCTCAGGGACAGCACCCAGGTCCAGAGTTCAAGCCCCATGACAAAAAAAAAAAAAAAGTGCAAAGGAGTATTAAAGTCTGAGCAAAGGAAATTACAGCTGAAGGTAGGAGAACCCCCAGAGGCGAAGTGAGAAGGGATTCATGGATGAGAGAAAGAACCCGGGATAAGGCTGAGGGTGTGGACCTCAGTATTTTGGTGAATCAGGGGAACCACTTACACATACCATGCTCAATGTTCTCCAAAATCATTTTGAATGAAATCCATGTTTAGTTGCTTCAGAAGCCAGGCACCAGTGGCTCACACCTGAAATCCTAGCTACTTGGGAGTCTGAGATCTGAGGACTGAGGTTCAAAGCCAGCCTGGGCAGAAAAGTCCCTGTCAAACTTTATCTCCAATTAACCACTCAAAAACTGGAAGTGGCTCTGTGGCTCAAGTGGTAGAAGCGCTAGCCTGGACCCCAAAAAGGCTCAAGGACAGCGCCCAGGCCCATTAGTTCAAGCCCCACAACTGACAAAAAAAAAAAAAGTTTCTTCCAACTACCCTGAATCCATTTTGCAATGACTTCCCAGGCATGGAAGGAAGAACAGGAGAGACTTGCTGAGGAGGAGCGCTTAAAGGAAGAAAAGAAAGCGGAGAAAAAGAGCAAAGATGCAAACAAACGGAAAGGCAAGGACAAAGAAGAGAAAGAAGAGAGTAAGCCTGAGAAGAAAAAGCCATCTTCCAAGAACAAAGCTAAAGAAGAAGTATTGAAGATTCCGGAACCAATCGAGGAGATCCCCCCGGAGCCAGAGCCCCAGCCTGAAATAGTCTACCCGGTAAAGTCAAGTCTCTTCATTTCTCAGGGTGATTTCTCATTGTTTAGGGCAATGAGGTGTCTTCTGGGATCCTAGATCTAAAAAACTGTACTCCATCTTCTCTGGTCTAGAACCTTCTTTTCAGCCAACTGCCAAGACAGGACCATGCTCAGTTTGCCTCAGGCGTCTAGAAGCTAGGTTTTAAGTAGCACCAACATTGGCCATGTCTTGAGTAATGCCATTATCAGAGTTCATTTGGTTGCCTGCCTGTGGACACTCAGGTTCCTGACTTAAAAAGTCTCTCCCTCCACCCCACCTTGTCAATCATGTCACTTAAACTCAGGGCTTGGTACTGTCCTTCAGCTCTTCTGCTCAAGGCTAGCCTTCTACCACTTGAGCCATAGCTCCACTTCTGATTTCCTGGTGGCTAATTGGACCTACAAGTGTCATGGACTTTCGTACCAGGGCTGGCTTTGAACCATGATCCTCAGGTCTCAGCCTCTTGAGTAGCTAGGATTACAGACGTGAGCCACTAGTGCCCAACTAAAGTTTTCCTACTAAACCTAGTTAGAGAAACATGGAAAGAAATGGTGCTACTCATGGCCCAGCACTGGTGGCTCACACCTGTAATCCTAACCACTCAGGAGGCTGAGATCTGAGGAGCTCAGATGGAAGCCAACCCAGCAGGAAAGTCTATGAGACCCTTATATCCAATTAGCCAGAAAAAAGCCAAAAATGGAAGCTGTGGCTCAAGTGGTAAAGTGCCTGCCTTGAGCAAATAAGCTAAGGGACAGTGTCTAGGCCCTGAATTCAAGCCCCAGTACTGGCATAAGAATGACAGAAAAGAACTGTCCTCCATAGTTCCCTTACTCTAAACTGTTTGTTTTTGAAATTGAGTGTGTCACAATGACCTGAATGAAGCTTTAGTAGCAATACTAAGTAAAAAGAAAAATCTCTCTCTTTCTCTCTCTTTCTCTCTTTCTGGCCCTCCCTTCCTCTCCCCTTTCCTCTTTACTTTCAGTGTTACTGGAGTTTGAACTCAGGGTCCCTCTACTTCCTAGGAAGGTACTCTACTGCTTGAGCCATGCCCCCTGGCCTGTTTGCTTTGGGTATTTTTAGCTAGTGCCTGAAATTTTTGCCAAAGCTGACCTCAGACCACCTTTGCCTCCCACACAGCTGAGATTTTAGAAGCATCCCACCAGGCCCATCCTATTTTTAAGATGGGATCTTTGGCTAGCATTTTGCCCCAGTGGGCCCAGAGCAATGCCCCTCACAATCACCACCTTCAGAGTGGCTGGAATCACATACCAGGCCTTAAATCACTTCACCAAAAAACAGGAAATGAGTGCGTAAATGAGAGACTGGTTTTTCCTAATACTACAGTGACTTCGCTTGGACCAGAGTATGAGGACATTCCCAAAGCAAAGTTTAATGTCATAGACCTCTTTGGCCTGGGGGTCGGGAGGGCAAAGGCTTAGCTCCTGGCTGAAGTCCCACAGCCACTGCCAAGCAAGCTTGAGGCTCTGAGTTCAATTCCCAATATGGGTTTAAAAAAAAGAAAACAATCTTAGGCCTTTAATTCTCCCTGTTATATTACAACTTCATTCTAGTTTCCAAAGATCCAGTTATTCAGGATGATGAGGCAGGAGGATGGTGAACTCAAGGCCAGCCTGGGCTATATGGTAAAACCATGTCACAAACAAACAGATAATTTCCATGGCTTCAGAGCCAACAAAGAGACAGATAATATTGTTTCTCAGAAATTAGTTGGCTAATAAAGAAAGATTGGCTCTTGTTGATTGTAATTTTATATGAGAGGCATGATATTTTGTCTTCTAGTTTCGAGGATACAATATGGGAGAAATACCCATCCAAATCTCTGGGGTAGACTACTACCTATATCCTTCTGACGGCGGGCAGATTGAAGTACAAAAGATGACGTTTGAAAGAGGTACGTTTGAAAGTGGCTGGTGGATGGCTTGAAGATGTTAATGCATTGCAGAGTGTGGCAGATGATGGTCCTCTGTCATCCACATGCCCTCTGCACTGTCACACTCAAACTTCTGGCAAGAGAGACTCTACAGGGTGCAGGCAACAGAGTGTTGGAACACTCTGGAACACACTGACAACTTCACACTGCTTGTTAAAATATGACTACTTGTGTGTGATTGGCAACTCATCTATGACATAGGATATAAGGAAATAGTTGCTGATGACAACACATACTCTCAGCTCAGAAAACAAACATTCACTGTGTTTCTAGCACTTTCCTGGCTTTTGCTTCTGGAGCCCAGAGTGTAATGGCCTGTTGATGCTTATGCTCTTATTATGATTTTTTTGCATATGTATACAATGCATATAAATTTCAGATGGTTCATAGAAAACACAGTATTTACTTCAAGCTGAAAATTTAAGGCTGGTTTTTTTTTTTTAAGTGAGAGAAAACAGAGGCTAAAAAAAAATTAACTGGGTACTGGTGGCTCATGCTTGTAATCCCAGCTACTCAGGAGGCTATCTGAGGATTATAATTCAAAACCACCTGGGGGGGTGGTCTATGAGATTCTTAATTCTAATTAACCAGGAAAAAGCCAGAAAGAAGGTGTAGCTCAAGGGGTAAAGCACCAGCCTTGAATGAAAAAACTGAAGGACAGCGCCCAGGCCCTGATGCAAGCAAGCGTTTCCCTTAGGTGTCCTCTTCTAGGACTGCTGACTTACTCCTACCAAATTCTAACCTGCCAGGGGCCCTGGCAACATCTTATGCCAGCCCAGCTCCTGCCCTGTGGTTTATCCACAGGTTCAACTTTTATTAAAGTGAAAGTGAAAAAAGACAAGCACAGCTTCATAATCCACCTGAGGGACCCGAAGGAAATCATGATAAAGCAAGAAGAAGAAAAGGATGACTCTTCAGAAGAAGAAGATGAAGAAGGGGAGGAAGCAAACAAGGACACAAGTAAGCAGTTATAACTTGGTGACCTTGTGGGCTAATGTGCAAACCATGTGCTGACCCTACCACATGTACACATGCTCACCATGAGCCCTTGCACATGTGAGCACATGTGCGCACACTCACACATACACACATGCGGCTAATACACATTGTCCCAAATATAATGTACCTATGATTGCATTGTATGCAGCACTGAGCTCCAGTGGGCTGTGAACTTGAACTGGGTTCTGCTGCTGCGGGGGTGCTGCTGGACCTTGAGCTACTTGCCATATAGGATCCCCATGGGCAGGCAACTCTGTCAAATCCCTTCTGTTCATTTTGTCTGTGCACGTGCACCACATAGAATCCACAAGAGGCTTAGTAACTAATTCCTGCTTAAAGCTCACCTTCCCTCCCCTATACATGATGGGGTTTTCTTCCTGCACTCTAGTTCCTGTGGCACAAATGTCCTTAGGTTTCCAGGACAAGGGAGAAATCAGGTTGGTCATGGCAGTCACTGCCCACATGGAGGTCAGAGGTACCAGTGGATCCGTAACTTAAACATCACAGAACTTCCTCACAAAGTGCCAAGCAACACACGTGCTTTGAGAGAACGTTTAGGTTCACAGCAAAACTGACAGAAATTGGAGAGACTTCCACATACTCCTTGTTCCCTGAATGCAAATAGCCTCTCCATCTCGCTGTCTCTCTGCCTCTGTCTGTCTCTCCTCCTCTCCTGTGACACATTTTAGCAGGATCCAGAATTCTCTGGAGCTGTGCAAGCACATTTAGTACCCAATGATCACCTAAGAAAGGAGACTGTCAATGTTCCTCAATATACCCATTGGCAGGAAAAGAAAATCAACAGCCAACAAATGACAGGAAAGCTTGATTTCCTCTCACTCATGTCTTCTCATAGAGTGGCATACTTATCCCAAATGATGACAGTCATTTCCATTAATGTTCACATGTGGCATTTGTTGTACATCCTATGTAGCAATGTGGCACAACCCACTCTCACTGTATCACACAGAGCCATGCCCCTCCATGCTCAACCCACTCCTGGCAGCCACTGAGCTGTGAACAGAGCCCCCACAGTTGGTAGCCTTTTCATTGGGGTTCTTTCATTTAGCAATATTCATGGAGATTAAAACACTTAGTAATATTCCCTTGTCTATACATACCACAGTTTATCCATTCAACTACCAAAGGGCAATTTGGTTCTTTTCAAGTTCTGACAATTATGAACAAAAAGTCTGCACACATCTGTGTAGACATAAGCTTTCAGTTCATTTGGGTAAATACAAAGGGACATGGTTGCTTGGTTGGGTAAGAGTGAGTCCACCAAACTGTTTTCCAAAATGGATCCCTGCCCCCAAGCCCCACCCCTAGCAAGGACCACGCCTTCCTGTGGGTCCACATCAGCACTGTCAATGTTTTTGGGTTTTTCCATTCTGAAGGTGCATCCTAATTTTAATTTGCATATATCTGATGATGAAATGTCACATGCCATTTGCCTTTTGTGTATCTTCCTCCCTCTCCCAGCCCTGGAACTGAGCCAATCACTGATTGTGATAGAATAACTAAGACTTCCATCCCAGCAGTGCTTCTCACGGAGTTATGCTTACATGTCCTTTGAAGAAAATAGAACTCTCTTTGGTTTGATTTTGTCTTTTAGGAGAATCATACACAAAGAATACTATTGTCAGCAAGTTTGGATCCTTTTCTGCCACATTAGAAAATGGAATCTGCCTCTCAATTAGTTACTATGGACCAAGTGGAATGGCACCAGGTAAAATAAACACAATAGAAAGGATAATTGGCCTGGCACTGGTGGCTCACGCCTGTAATCCTAGCTACTCAGTGGGCTGAGATATGAGGATCATGGTTCAAAGACAAACAGGCAGACAAATCTGTGAGACTCTTAGGTCCACTTAACCAGCAAAATGTTGGAAGTAGAAGTATGGCTCAATTTCTAGAGCACCAGCCATAAGCAAATAAGCTAAGGGAGAGGGTAAGGCCCTCAGTGCAAGCTCCAGTACCAGCACAAAATCAATAAATAAAATAATAATAATAATATCTGCACCCCCATGGCCAGAGATCCTTGCCCATCTTCAGTCAACATGCTACTGATTTAATCTCTTTTTTCAGTATTTTTTCAGCAAGTCGGAAATAAAAGGTGGGAGTTGGGTGTATGTGTGTTACATATATGTGTGTATGTGTATGTATGTGTACACATACAGAATTTCACACTGAGTAAAATAACAATGATTGGCTCTGAAATATTTGACATTTACACAATCTTTTATACATGCATCATCCTATATGTTTATACACACATACAAATATCACAATCATTGTTAATAGGCTTGTGAAAATAATCGTGTCAGCTGATTCCAAGAGCATATGGTTTGCCACAGAATCCTCTTGGTTTTGTATGGAATAATATTTTTAGGCATCTTGTAACTATGAAACTGCTCTTTGTGTGTAAGGACATTCATCCCAAAGGATCCACTTGCTGGACATCTTCAAAGATTTCCCTATAAGCAGATTCTCCAACTAGAAGCTATGTCCTTTCAAAACACAAAATAGTAGTCACTATACCAGGAGTCAATTAGGAAACCTGTGGGTTCCCATGCAAAATTAATCACAACATAAATTTTAATATATTACAGAAGTCTATATAACCTTAAAACTTTGTGTTATATACTTTACTATATAATTCATTTTCTGCAGAGACAGTGTTTTTATGAATCATTACTATCTTGTTTCTTAACTTAATAGAGTTTGAAATGTCTCTAGCACCACAACCAGGAGTCAGAAATGTGGATCTGTGGCTCAAGTTTGTAACCCTGGTTACTTAGGAGGTGGAGATGGGGAGGTATTATGGCTTGAGGCCAATCAGGGGAAAGAAGAAGTGTGAGGGACTACATCCTGACTAAATGTGGAGCATGAGGTAGCACCTGACATCCAGTTCTACCAGAGGCACAGTGGCTTGGCACAGGGGCCCACACCTACCACCCTCAACTGCACAGGGATGTCCAAGTGGGAGGAAGTCAGCCTAAGCTGGCCAATGTAGAAAGTGAGATCCCACCTTGAAAATAGCATTGCAAAAGGGACTGGAGGAATGGCTCAAATAGTAGAATGCCTGCTTGGCAAATGCGAGTCCCTGAGTTCATATACCCAATGCCACTAAATATGTATATTTTTTTAAGATGAGGAGGGGGTAAAGGAAGAAAGGAGGAAGGGGGGAGGGAGGGGAGAGAGAGGGGGAGGGAGAGGAGAGAGGGAGGGGGAAGGGAGAGGGGGAGGGAGGGGGAGAGCAGACTCAGGTGTTCCCCATCTCAGTTCTCCTCTGATTAACCCTCCTTTTACAGTTCCAGCAGTCAATCCTCCAAAACTCAGAAAATGGATAAGATACGAGACAACATTTTTGTCAGTTCAGCCAGAAATAATCATGTTTCTACTTCATCTGTCTTACATTCTGCTATTTTGGGGGAGGTCTGAGACCACTTTGACTCCATAAGACTTTTAAATATCCTTTCATATGCTTCCATTTTTCAACACAGTGATGGCAAGCCTGCTGCTCTATAGTTGAGGGCATGACTCAAAAAATGAAGCATACCAAAGTATTACCACTTTTATTTTTTCTACCTTCAGTCCTGATTATTACATAAACTACATCATACCTGAAATATATCCAAGTGATGAACATGTTGAGCAAGGAGGAAATTGTTACCCAGAGAGAAAGCGAGGCCATTTACTTACTAAGCATGCCAAGTGTGGCTGTCTGACTTCTGGTGTTTTCTCTTTAACTGCCACAGAGAAGAAGGACCCTGCCCTGGAGCTGATGTTGAATATTCCTTCAGCACACACGCCCACGGTGGTTCCCGTGTTGGTGACCGCACCGCAAGGCAAAGGCAAAGGCAAAGCAAAAGGCAAAGAGAAACCCAGCAAGGAGCCCATCAAGGAAGAGGAGCACCCCAAAGAAGAAGAGAAAAAGGTCATACCATTACTACAGAGCCCCAAACTGTGCCACTGCCTCAGTGTCACATACATGAAATCTATGACCTATCACTCCTGCTATGAGAGTGCCTGCGTTTATTGGGCAGGTGTGTTCTCATTCCCGTGACCTCAGCCTGGGCAAGGAGTGGCCACAAAGGTTGAGTCCCATCTCCCGGAAACATTGCTGTAAACAAGTTGTTCCGGGTCAAGCACTCTTAACCCAGAAGGACCAGTTTGCTCTTTTCCCCTGCTATGGTTCTTAGATTTTCTTTGCTTTGAGCTGGTTAAATTCCAACCGTTCTAACATTTATAACTTCATCCAGCTTGATTGGCATAAATAGCACTTGGAGACAAAAACATGGAGAAACAATGGGACAGCTCCAGTTGTTAGACTTGCACTTAATGGTGTACTAAGAATACAGCAAGACTAAGGATTGACAGCTGGCTACTGGACACCATGCACACACATATATGTATGCACACATACAGATATATGTACACACACTTGTGCACGTACACATATACACACACACTTTGACTTTGGTCATTTCCTAGTAGAACACAGACCAAAAGAGAGTTCTAAAAGTGGAATAATAAGAAAACTGCTGGGGCTAGGAATGTGGCTTAGGGGTAGAGTGCTTGCCTAGCATGCATGAAGCCCTGGGTTTGATTCCTCAGCACCACAGATATAGAAAAAGCTAGAAGTGGCGCTGTGGCTCAAGTGGTAGAGTGCTAGCCTTGAGCAAAGGCAGCTCAGGGACAGTGCTCAGGCCCTGAGTTCAAGCCCCAGGACTGGCAAAAAGGGAAAAAAAAAGAAAACTGCTGGTAAATGTTGACTCTTACTAACTGCTGGCTTTTACTTCTAGAAGTACGTTTTCAACTACTTAGGAGAAAAAAATATGTTCAAAAACAGTGCTTGAGAATCTCAATTTTGAAGTCTGGCCCTTTGAAAGACAGAGGTGTACATGTTTCTCGGTGTCTGTGTGGTATTTGTACATCGGGGCTGAGCTCCAGTCTAATGTATGAGCACTGAATGGGAAGATTGCAGGTCATTTACCTAAATGTGACTTAGCCAAAGGCAAATCTGGCTCATGCTAGATTCTCCTTATGGCAGCAGTGGGGTGTGAGGGTGGTTGCTGGCTGTGCACAATCACCAGACAAGTGTGACTCAGGAGGCTTGAATTTCAGCATTCCTTTGATAGAACTTCATAAGCTTTGTCCTCTTCGTTTTGCTTTTGTTTTATTCCAGTTCTTTTGTCATTATTTCGCTTGGGGGTTTTGTCTTGTTTTGTTTGAGGCAGGGTCTCACTCTGCAGCCCAGGCTGACCCCAAATCTGCTCTGTGGCTCTCCTGCCTCAGCCTACCAAGCGCTAGAATTGCAGGTGTGCAGCAAGCAGTACAGCCAGCCTTGCTTTTTATTTCTAATTCATCCTTGCTAATTTTTCATATTTTTCCATTAGTGACTAAGAAAAGACAGAACAACCTAAATTATCAATCATAGAATATTAGTTAGAATAAACTAAAGAAAGACCCAGTAATGGGATTTTACTGAAGTGATCTGCATGCATAATAAAAGGAATAAGTTCAAAGTATTGAAGTGGTTATCCTTAAGACTTGTACCAAGTAACTGCTTTCTTTGGTACATGTAACCAGGAAGATTCAGACACAACTGGCATAGAATTAACTAGAATGGTCACGCTCACCCTCCCCAGTTGCATGAATTAGAAACAACCTTCTATTGCCTCTTTTCTTTTTTTTAATTTATTTATTAATTAAACAAAATTTTTGACAAGGTGTTGTGCAAAAGGGGTACAGTTACATAATAGGGCAGTGTGTACATTTCTTGTGATATCTTATACCTTGTTTTTCTTTCCCTTCCCTAGATCAGGTAGACATGTATACATTACACAGTGTACCAAAAACATATACCGTAGCCACGTGGCCTACACCAAAGGAAATTCACCTAGGACTTTAAATGTAACGTCAACAATAGAGTTTGCTTCTCCTTGTCTTATATGAACATACATACATAGCTTTTGATCTATTGTGATCCACTGAGAGGTCTATTTTTCGCCTTTATATGTTGAGTAGTTTTTTAGTTTTAGTTACATAATGTAGGGTCGCTGACCCAAACCTGTGGGAAATACCATTTGACAAGAAGATTTTTGTTTTGCAGACCTGGTCTCTACTGTCTCCCCCTCCCCCACCTTAACAGTCATATATCAAGGAGATCATACCCCTTTATTTTCTGTGTTCTACGCTTGTCTCGCTCAACATTATTTGTTCAAGTTCTGACCATTTCCCTGTGAATACCAATATTTCCCCATTTCTAATTGCTATGTAGTATTCCATTGTGTATGGGTACCACATTTTTTGGATCCATTCATCTGTGGAGGGACATCTGGGTTGTTTCCATATTTTGGCTATTGTGAATTATGTAGCGATAAACATGGAAGTGCAGATGTCTTTTTGATATCTTGGGACCTGTTCAGGATAGATGCCTAGGAGTGGTATGGCTGGGTCATAGGGAAGGTCTATGTTGAGCTTTTTGAGGAACCTCCATACTGTTCTCCAAAGTGGTTATACTAACTTGCCCTCCCACCAACAATGGAGAAGGGTTCCTCTTTCCCTACATCCCCTCCAGCATTTGTTGTTGCCTAAGTTCAGAGTATAGGCCATTCTAACTGGAGTGAGGTGGTATGTCAGGGTTGTTTTTATTTGCATTTCCTTTACTGCCAGGGATGTTGAACATTTCCTCATATGTTTCTTTGCCATTTTTATCTCTTCTCTTGTGAAATCTCTCTTTAGCTCCTTTGCCCATTTCCTAATTGGTTTACTGGGCTTGGAGGGGGTTAGTTTTTGGAGTTCTCTGTAGATGATGGATATTAGGCCTTTGTCTGTTACTGTGCTGGTAAAGATCCTTTCCCATATGGTTGGCTGTCTTTCTAGTTTTGTGGCTATGTCCTCAGCTGTGCAGAAACTTTTTATTTTGTAGTAGTCCCATTTGTCAAGTCTCTCCCCTATTTGTTGTACCCCTGGGACTCTATTCAGGAAGTTCCTTCCTGTGCCTGTAAGTTCTAGCGTCTTTCCTACTCTGTCCTTCAGTAGTTTCAAGGATTCAGGTCTGATGTTGAGGTCCTTGATCCATTTTGAGTTGATCTTGGTGCGTGGTGATAGGCTAAGGTCTACTTTGAGTTTTCTGCATATGGCTGCCCAGTTTTCCCAGCACTAGTAGTTGAAGAGGCTATGCTTTTTCCATTGTATGTCTTTAGCTCCTTTGTCGAATATCAGCTGACTGTAAGAGTGCGGTTTTATTTCTGGGTCTTCAGTTCTAATCCATTGGTCTTCAGGTCTGTTTTTATACCAATACCAGGCTGTTTTTGTTATGATGGCTCTATAATAGAGCTTGAAATCTGGTATTGTGATACCTCCTGCACTGCTTTTTTTTTTGCCTAGAATTGCTTTGGCTATTCTAGGTCTTTTGCTGTTCCATATGAATTTATGGGTTGCTTTCTCTATTTCAGTGAAGAATGTAGCTGGGATCTTGATGGGGATTGCATTGAATTTGTATAACAATTTGGGCAATATGGCCATTTTCACTATATTGATTCTGCCTACCCATGAGCATGGGAGGTCTTTCCATCTCCTTCTGTCCTCTTTGATTTCCCTTTTTAGGTTTTTATAGTTCTCATTAAATAGGTCCTTCACGTTGATCCCTAGGTAATTTATTCTTTTTTTTAGCTACTGTAAATGGTATTTTTTCCATAATTTCCTTTTCTGCTTGTACATTGCTGGTGTACAGAAAAGCTGCTGACTTTTGTGGATTGATTTTGTATCCTGCTACTTTGCCAAAATGGTTTATTAGGTGTAGGAGTTTGGGGACTGAGTTTTTTGGGTCCTTCAGATATAAGATCATGTCATCTGCGAATAGGGATAGCTTGATTTCTTCTTTGCCATTGCCTTTGATGTCCTCCTCTTGCCTTATTGCTATGGCTAGGGATTCCAGCACTATGTTGAAGAGAAGTGGGGAGAGTGAGCATCCTTGTCTTGTTCCTGAGTTTAGGGGAAATGATTTTAGTTTCTCCCCATTTAATACAATATTAGCAGTTGGTCTGTTGTATATGGCTTTTATTGTTTTCAGGAATGTTCCATCTATTCCTGTTCTCTCCAGAGCTTTTAATAAGTATGGATGTTGTATTTTGTCAAAGGCTTTTTGGGCATCGACTGAGATAACAATGTGATTCTTGATTTTAGTTCTGTTGATGTGGTGAATTACATTAATTGATTTATGGATGTTGAACCATCCTTGTGTCTGTGGGATGAAGCCTACTTAGTCATGATGTATAATTTTCTTGATCAGTTTCTGGATCCTGTTAGCTAATATTTTATTGAGGAGCTTTGCGTCTGTGTTCATTAGTGATATTGGTCTGTAGTTCTCTTTTTTTGTTGGGTCTTGGCCTGGTTTGGGGATGAGTATAGCCTCTTTTCTTCCCACATTGCTTTTACTTGCTATGAAAGCAATGCATGTTTATTATTGAAAAAAGGGCAAATATTATAAAAGAGCAATAACCTAAGAATTGCACACAGAAGACTGTGGAGTGCTCGAATGCCAGACTCTGCCTGTCATAATCCGTTGGCTTTGCTGCCACAAAACACCTTGGACTGTGATTTACAAATAATAGACGTTTGTGGCTCAAGTCCTGGGAGCTGGAAAATCCAGCTGGAAAATCCAGGAGCGAGGACCTGCTCCTGTGTGCAGACCATGTGCATGTCTTGGCATGCTGGAAAGGGGACATTCGGCGCCATCCACCCTCTTCCATAAGAGCAGAAATTACAGTCATGGAGTGCCGGGCTAGATTTACCTCCCCTGGTGCGGGGATGCTAAGCTTACTCCCTTATTAGTGCTCCCCTTTTCACCCTCTCCCCTGGGTGCCCGACCTGCGGGCGGCCAAGGTGAGCGAAGGGACATGGGCAAGCCTAAGGTGCACGCGGCCGAACGAGATCCCCTTTTCCTCCCTCCTTACCCACCAAGGAAGCCAGGCGCAGATGGATCTTGGAGACGCTTCGGAGAGCAATCCGGTTTAATCGGGAGGGGCTTACGGTAATATAATGATGATGACGAGGAGTGAGCAGGAGCTGGCGATATGCTGGCGAGCTTGTCCATCCAAGAGCAGCTCCCAAGGACCTCCTTCATGGGCTAACGTCACTTCCCATAGTACCGCCCTCTGGGCAAAGCTGGCAAAAAGGGAGCACACGTGCTCGCTGGCGCAAGGTGGGGGATGGTCTCAAAGCTATCCCTTCTGGTTCTGGGCCCAGAAGGAGATAGGTGTGGCTCACTTCCACACTGCCCCAGGGCTGGGGGAAGGGTGGCATCTCAGAAGGGCTCTCATCGCCCTACCCCCCTTAAGGCCAAGATGAATCCCCAACAATGGAGACAGAACCCTCACAAGCGAACATTGCCAGCAGGTCCCCTCCTTGTACCATCTCTTTCAGCGGCTGGTCCCAGAAGAGGAGTTTTGGACAACACCAACATCCAAACTGTAGTTTTGCTTGTGCTTATGCATCATTCAAGCCCTGATCCCTCCTTCAGTTCCCTCCCAATTATTTCTGTTACGCCTAATCCTCCTCTTTGTGTGAGAATAGATGTGCTGACTCACTCACCGACTCACTCGTACCATTTCATGATCTCACTTGTCTATGCATCATTCCGCAAGCAAAAGCAGCAAGGCTCGGGGGTCGCTGCAGGTTCGACTTAGGTGTTCACAGGCTCCCTCCCCAGTGCTCTCCTGGAGCTCATTTAGAAAATAGTATGCAATGACTCACATGCAAAATTCTTTACAGGAAGAAGTAGAACCAGAACCTGTTATCCAAGAGACTCCTTATGTTCCCAACTTCCAAAGCCTGAACGTGTCTTGCCCCAATGGGCTCCAGTTAACCTTCCTTGGGCAAGAGCTTACAGGTGAGTTCTAGCTGTGCTTGGGGGCAAGAAGCCCTAGAAATAAAACAGATCACAAGCAGGCAGGGAGGTGCATGTCTGTAATTCTGGCACATGGGAGGCTTAGGGTTGGAGGATTGAGAGTTTGAGGCCAACTTGTGCTACATAGCAATACTCTATCTTATAGGGAAAACAAAAACAAAAGCAGATCTCCACTTAAAACTGTATATTTTCCTAGCAGTTAAACATACTTCTTGCTAATAGTGAACCATAGATTAGTTTCAAATAGAGAGCAGAGTGATAATGCGTATCTTTCACACACTCACTAAGGCCAGATGGAAAAATACACTTAGGTACTAATAAGTCAGTTTTCCAGGCTAAGGACAATGAGGAATCAGGATCACCAGAGACCACCCAGATCCTAAGAAACTGGGCTAGGATGCCGTTCTGGGCCTGCATGGTGAGCCAGTGCACTCTAGTGTCTCTGATGTGGATCAGTCACCCTGCCTCTCCAGAGGACCACAGCAGAATAACAAGCTGGTTGGTCAGGACAGAGGACAGTGAACCGTAGTAGAACAATGAAAATTCATCTGCTTTCCTTTTATTTTATTTTATTATCTTTAAGTGTTGTACAAAGGCATTTCAATTTACCATGTCAGTTTATGAGGACAATAAATACATCTTAACCAATGTCACCCCTTCCATCCTTCTCCCCCATCTCTCTCAACCTCACCCATCCCCTCAACTTCCCTGGTTCCATTTTCATATATGTACATTAAATACTATGACTGTATTCATCCATTCTTTATCTCTCTCTTTGCCCATTGCCCTCACCTAGACCCCTCCCCCATTCACTGACAAAATGTATTTCAGCTTCCAGGTATTCCTTTAAAGGAGTTACACCATTGGAATTCTCCCAAGTGTACAACATGCATTAGTCAATTTTTTTGTGTGTATGCATATGACCTCACATATGATTTCATATGTGCTTATAATTTAGATGTAATGTCTACATGAGAGAAAAAATAATGTGCCCTGTCTCTCTGAGCCTGACCTACTTCACTTAACATAGTATTTCCAGGTTCTTTCATTTCCCTGAAAACCACATAGTATCATTCTTCCTGGTGGATTGAAAAATGAGTCTTGCTGGCCAAATATCAGTGTGTAATTTTATGGAGTGGTTCTGCTGCAGTATCGTGCTGGTTCCATCAGCGCTAACACATTCAAGTGGATAGATGAGGATGAATAGCCTGCCTTCCTTAATGACACAGGATTTCTTCACTGGAGCCTGTTGTTTACATGAAGACTTTCTGTTGCTGTAGAAGTAGTCAGTGTAATGAAGCCACTGGGATGACCTTGAGTTCTAAGCTGGCCCAGAGGAAAACCAAGTACATGACACCTTCATCTCATTCACTTGCTATCTTGGGACCATGTTTCCTCATCTGATCAAAATCAGTTAGATGTTAGCAGGATGCTGATGTCTCACATCTATAATCCTACCTACTCAGGAAGCTGAGATCTGAGGATCATTGTTTGAAAGACAAATCCATGGGATTCTTATCTCTACCCACCAAAAAGCCAGAAATAGAGGCATGGTAGAAGATGCAACTCAGGCCTGACCCATACCACCCAATTTTCCAGTGTAATGGACTAGCTCTGCCTTTGTGTTTAAGATCAAAATGCCACAGATGAGGAGCGGACTTGGGCCATCACAGTTCGTCAGAGCTACCCCCAGAGGGCACAGCACTATGAGTTCTACAAAACTGTGATGCCACCCCCTGAGCTGGAGGCCTCAAGAGTTATCACCAGCCAAGGCACTGTTGTCAAGTACATGCTGGACGGATCTACCCAGGTAAGACTCTGCATTACACTATGCTCTTCCACGCAGAGATGAGCTGACAGGGCAAAAGGACAGCACAGCACAATACAGTACAGCACAGCATAGCATAGCATAGCATAGCATAGAAAAGAATAGCATAGCATAGCAAAGAATAAGCAGGCACCAGTCATTCAGTCTTGTAATCTCAGCTACTTAGGATACTAAGATGTAAGGATTGAAGTTCAAAGCTAGCCAGAGCAGGAAAATCCCTGAGATACTTATTTCAGTTTACCAGTAAGAAGCCAGAAGAGAAGGCATGACATCATCCAAAAAGGAAATGTATTTATTACTGACTTAGGAAACAGTAACCTCTCTGTACATCACCTTAATGATGATAAAAATTATATGTTAAAAAAAACAACAGAAGGGGAGCTGTGGCTCAAATAACAGAACATCAGCCTTGAGTAACAAAAGCTAAGGGACAGCATCCAGGTCCTAAATTCAAGCCCCAGCCCCATCATTAAAAGAACTAGCTACAGGAGAACTGGAATAATAAACCAGAAAGACCTTAGCCTTGCCTCCATCTGTTCCCTGGAGGCTGCGTACATGGATACAGATCACAGTCTGCGGCGCCCAGAGACCCTCTACCAAGGAGAGAGATGTTAATAGACACTAAATGCTGCAGCAAGTAATAACAATTGTAAATGTACTCATTTGAAAATTCCATATGATTTTCCAATTGCCTAGGATAAGGGTGATGAATATAAAAATAAACTAATTCAACCACAGTTAGGAAATAGAAAGAAATCCAAACAGGAAAGCAGGAAGATGGAAACTAGGAAACCATTTTCCTACCCTGCCTTAGCCTGCGGTCTGCTGCTGAGCTTCACTGTTTTAACCCCGGAAAGTCTGACAAGCAGAGCTCGTTAACCAGCCTGGGTCTTGCTCCTGGAGATGAGAGCAACCCCTTGTTTTCTCTTCAGATTCTCTTTGCAGATGGCACTGTGAGCAGCAGTCCAGATTCGGGTCCTGTATGTGCCTCCCCAGAGATGTCCACAAGCCCCCACAATGGAGATATGATGGACACAGCTTCTCAGCAAAAGTCAGAAACAGTCCCGTCAGAGATTGTCATCACAAAGAAAGGTGAGCAGCGAAGCCTTTCGGCTTGCGCTAGGTCCAACTCTTGTATGGTCATAATGCTTCTCCTTGCCCTGAATACAAGCGTGAGCATCTACAGGCGCATGTATGGAGTTTACTGCCTGACGCAGAACCAAGCACTGTGTCATAATCGGCTTTATTTCCCCCCTCAGCAGTAGATAATGAACATTAGCTGGGTGCTGGTGGCTTACACCTTTAATCCTAGTCACTTAGGAGGCTGAGATCTCAGGATCATGGTTCAAAGACAGCCCAGGGGAAAAACAATCTTGGAGATTCTTTTCTCCAATTAACCAGTAAAAATTCAGATATAGAGGTATGGTTCAAGGGGTAGAGTGCCAGCCTTGAGCAGAAAATCCAAGCCAGAGTGTGAGACCCCAAGTGGTCCTTCTGGTCTTGGCCTCAAGTTTTGAGGAAATAGATGAGCTGCAGGTTTGTAACTTTCATGTAGCAATTTCCAAAGCAGAAAGGAAAGGGGGTGATGGCAGGAGCATGCTTCAAGAGTCTCTCTCCACCCAAGAGGGTTGTATCTTCCTACTTCACCCTCAGCCATCCTCTCCTTATTTCTTAGTGATTAGACTCAGATGGACACCAAGGCTGAAAATTACCTTTCTTGTACTAGATATTACATTCCAACCCTTATTCAGTATTCTTAAATCTTTTTAAATCTACTATATCTGTTTATATGTTTAAGTTAATGGAAAGGATGAAATTGTCTCTTCAGTGATGTATTCCTTGTGATTTCATCTTAATTTTCCTTACTTTCTTAATAGTTGTCAGCTTTACCTTCATACATTTTTAAGGATATAGTTTTAGATAACTTACAACTTTAGAATTATTATATATTTGTGGTAAATGTAACTTTTCCATTATTTTACAATGGCTTTTTGGTGGTGGTGGTGGTGGTGGTGATTGTGGGGCTTAACTCAGGGCCTTGGCACTGTCCTTGAGCTCTCTGCTCAAGGCTAGTGCTCTACCATTTGGAGCCACAATGCCACTTCCAGTTTTTGAGTGGTTATTCAGAGAAAAGAGTCTCATGAGCACTTTTCTGCCTGGGATGGCTTCCTCACATCTCAGTCTCCTGAGTATCTAGGATTATAGGCATGAGCCACCTGTACCCAGATTACAATGGCTTTTGCTTGTGACTTTTTTCTCCTGATGTTCCTCTTGTTTATTGTTCTAATAAATGTTCTAAAAAATAACTCTTCTTACACTTACATTTCACTTTTGATGATTTATGTTTAGATGAGTCTCTTTTCAACAGTACATAGATGGGTATTTCAAATCTTAAATTTGAATTTTTTGTTTTTCAATATTTAACCTATTAATTGTATAACTGATAATTCCTGAAATTTTCCTTGTCCTCATTCTTGAATGAAAAATTCAGTAAGCGTAAAGTTGTAGATTAACAGGTGTTTTCTGTGTGTGTGCATTGACAGCGACCTCCAGACTCTCCCTCTCCTCAGTCTTGGAGGACAGTGTCACTGGCTGTAGAGTCCTAGGTTAACAGGCGCTGGGGATGTGGCATGGACGATGACTTCCCAATGCTTTTTGCCTCCAGTGTTGCTTCTGAGACAGACATTGGCTCTCAGTCTGCTTTTCTTTGATTTAAAGATGTAGTGTTCTTTGTTTTTCTTATCATTTCAATGATTCAGCTATGCTATGGGTTTCTGTTGATTTATCCGAGCCAGGAGTTCATTGGCCTTCTTGATACCTTAGCTACACTGCAGTTTGGTTTTCCTTCCCCAGGCAAAGGTCACAAAAACCAGTCTGGGACACATAAGAATGAACCCCACGAGCCTCCCCCGGAAGTTACTCAGTTGGTCACTCCCGTTGATAGCCATGTGGGCATCTGGTACACAACCACACCTGATGGAAAGCGGATTGGCACCAAAGGATCGGAAAGAATTCACGACTTGGTCCCGTTCTTATCCTTCCAGGCCACGGATCCCATCAACGAAACGGTACGGCAGTCAGTTGCGTGCTGTGAAATTGTCTAGATCATGAGAGTCTTAGGACAGCATATAGGAAAGCTTCTGGAAAACAATAAATTTTAAATAATTGTTAAACATCTGTATTTTGACCTGGCTGTGCACATGTAGACACACACACACACACACACACACACACACACACACTTATAAGTATACAGTTAAGCATTTCACAATACAATGTGTTTGGCTTGACTTATAAACTTTATTACATTTTTATTGAACCAATTTCAATTTTCCTCCATGATTACTATCACCAATAGGGAAGAATAAACCAATCTATATCCAAGAGCTTGAATGAATCATCAGAGCAATAGCAGAAATCCTTCCTGAGTGCCTCCTGTGTCCCGGCAGGCTGCCACACTTCCCATCAGCTAACTCATTTGGTTCTCATAGCAAACTATTCTTTCCAAATGCAGATAGAACAACCAAGCTAGAGAAGTTGAGAGACTTGCCCAAGATCACTCAATCAATGGTAGTGTCCGAATGCAGGCCTCAGAGGACACAGCAGATCCCACATTCCCGCTACGCAAGAAGCCAACATGGTCTTACAGCCAAACTAGACAGTGGATGGTTTTCACAACCTTGACCTTAAGTCTTCTGTATAGAGAGCAACACTGTCCTTGTGTCCTTGTCCCTGGGTCATTTGAGGCACGACTCTTGCCAACCCTCCAACACACCCCTCATATATAAACTAGAGAGCCTAGTCATTACCAGAAACAGGTGGAAAAATTAATACCCAGGTATTCAAAAAATAGGTCTAAAAGCTAACAGGTTGACACAGGGACTGCCCCGGTGTCTTTCTGCCAGATGTGACCCAGCTGCTTGTGTTCTCCTCCAACTTTCCTTCCATTTGTCCACAATAACATTCTCCACCTTAACAGAAGGGATTATGGTTAAACTTGAAAATGAAACTCACAGACCAGAACAGACCTTCACCCATGACAGCATGTACTAGTGCTCAGAAAGGATGCCACGGGGGAGGCTGTCCACCCTCCTACTGAGGAGGCCCCGGCCCTGCGCATGGCTCCCTGTGCCCCTGAGGTCCCCAGAGCATTCATGGCAGCGACAGAAGGAGCACAGGCATGCATAGGCCGGCATGGCAGAGGGCAGCTGCAGCCTTACCAATCTCCAGTACTGTTCAGGTGCCTGGAGGCCTAGCACCAGTGAGCTAACTTATAGTTCCCACTGCCCAGGACAAACTGCAGACCACTGAGTGACACACTTGTCTTAACTCTACTTGCCAAGGAAACAAGGCCTAGAACCAGCTCTCCTGACACTTGCCAGGCCCTCCAGTCCTGATACTGCCAGACATATCCTGCCTCTCACCTAAGCAGGTTTCCTAACTTCCCTAAGTCGACGCCTTCATGCCCTCATCTGTTAAATCTAACGAGGTGCCATCTGCCTCAATATTGTGGAAAGTGGTAGATAGGGTCAATAAGCTAAAAACTTTCCTGGTTTTGTTGTTTCTTTGTTGTCTGTCTGTCTGTTTGTTGTGCCAGTACTGGGGTTTGAATGGATCCCTGGGTGCTATCCCTTTGAATTGTGATCCTCAGATCTCAGCCTCCTGTGTAGCTAGGATGACAGATGTGAGCCACCTGGTGCCTGGCTCAGAAACTTTCCTTTGTAACTAAATAACCAGGACTGTAACAATGTCACCTTTGAACTCTGAGGGGTGTACAAGCAGGCTAAGTCAGGACAAGCCATGGGGTGCAGTGATCGTGCTCTGCCTTTGCATGTCTAGGTGATGACCACTCGAGAAGACAAGGTAGTCATTGTGGAAAAGAAGGACGGCACTCGGATAGTGGACCACGCTGACGGTACCAGAATCACCACCTTTTATCAAGTGTATGAAGACTGCAACCCCCCTTCACAGGATCAAGAAGCCAGTATGTTTTACTGTCAGACAAATAACCATCATTTGTAACTCTTTACCACGAGAAAGGTAGAATCTTAACTATTAAATACACACAGAGGTCACCCAAAAAAGACTTTACCTGGGCCTACTCGAACCTTGAATTACTATAATTAACATCATCAGCCTGATGCCTTTTGTCTAACCATGTATTCTCACAGACCCGCTTGCTTTGCTTTGCTCTTAGCTGAAGGTTCGGGCTCTGTCACGAGGAGGGTGAAGTGCATGCGGGTAGAAAGCTCACACCACGCCACTGTCATCACAAACTGCGAGGACAGCAGCTGCTGTGTCACCTTTGGGGACGGGACGTCCATCATTGCAAAGCCACAGGGTGCCTACAAGGTAGGTTCTACCTGCCCAGTGCTGGTAGCTCACTCCACTAATCCTAGCTAATCTGGAGGCTGAGGTCTAAAGGTGGAGCTTCAAGGTCCATCTAGGGCAGGAAAGTCTGTGACACTCTTATCTCCACTTAACCACCAAAAACCTGGAAGTGGAGGTGTGGCTCAACTGGTAGAGTCATGCCAGCTTTAAGCAGAAAAGGCTCAACAGGAGTACAAGGCCCTGAGTTCAAATCCCAGTACTGGCACCAGAAAAAAAAATGGAATGTTTTCCTGTCTTTTGTTTCCCCTTCCAGGTGTTACCTCCCAACACGGGCTGTCTTTATATCGACAGAGATTGTTCAGCCACATACTTTCACGAAGCAGGCAGCAATATCTACCATCCTTTCCAGAAGCGCGAGCAGCTCCGCGCCAGCCGCTACATCATGAAGCACACCTCTGAAGTGCTTTGTGAGGTCCTGGACCCCGAGGGGAACACCTTTCAGGTGTGCAGCACCCCGTGTGCCAGAGGGGCTGGGGCTCCCAAGCCGTGGGGGCCGCATTCCAGTGGACACGTGCCTTCGCCACCCTGGGGCGACCGGTCTGCTTTGTGTCCATACTTTGGGCAGAGATCATCAGTGCTAATATCATTTCCTTTTACCAATAACCCGTGTGTGTGTGTGTGTGTGTGTGTGTGTGTGTGTGTGTGTGTGTCCATCCTGGGGCTTGAACTCTGGCCCTGGGCTCTATCCCTGAGCGGTTGTGCTCAAGGCTAACACTCTACCGGAGCTACAGCTCCATTTCTGGTTCCCTTGGAGAGAAGAGTCTCGTGGACCTTTTTCTGCTCAGGCTGCCTTCGAACCTCAGTCCTCAGATCTCAGCCTCCTGAGTAGATAGGCTGACAGGCATGAGCCAGTGGCGCCCCAGTTCCTACTCACTGCCTAACGAATGGGATCCAGTTTGTTTCCACAGCCATTGTGCGGTTTCCAAGTAGAACTGAGCTGCAGGATTTCTGTTAGGAGTGCGGCTTATAATCAGGCTTATACTGATTTCCTCAGTGTTCCAAAGGATGCCCCCCTTTCTCAGCTGGGATCCACTGAAGTGGAACATCATGGTGTTTTATTTTTCGTTTTTAGTTGCTCAGGTACTTTTTCTCCTAGGTCATGGCTGATGGGACTGCCTCAACTATGTTGCCTGAAAAAAAACTGGATGAGGATTTGAACATACAAACTGAGGGCTATGAGAGTTTATCCTCAGTTCACTTGGAAAAGAATCATATGCAGATCTATGGGGAGCATGTCCCAAGGTAAAACAATAAGAATATTATGACGTTGCTGGGGGGAGGGGAGTTTATCAGGGATTCATTTTATTATAAAAAGATTAAAACAGGGAGAAATGACAGAATGAGAGAGAGAGAGAGAGAGAGAGAGAGAGAGAGAGAGAGAGAGAGAGAGAGAGAGAGAGATTCCGCACTTCCCATGCGGGAAATGGGAGTTAAAGATCCCATGACTTCTATTTCTAATTCCAAGCTGACACAGCAAGCATTTCCACTGGATCCTTCACAGTGATTTTGCCTTTTATGTTTCTGAACAGGTTTTTTGTTATCTATGCCAACGGATCAGGGCTGGAACTTCTGAGGGACAGTGACATAGAGGAATACTTGTCCTTGGCCTATGGAGACTCGACCACCGTGGTTCTCCATGAGCCCATGCAGGAGCAGCCCGGTACACAACTGCCCCTGCTGCCCCTGTGGCACCCCAGGATCGCATCACACATGGCCCTGTCCACCCCGCCAGGCTCTCCAGCACCTCCCCAGGGCTCCCTTTGCAGCTTCACTGCCCTCTGCCGTCCACCTGACTCTGGGTAGCTGTTGGAATCTGTGTTTTATATCTTGTGATTTCTCAAGCCACACTGTTGGAAGTCATTTTCCCAAGGCAGCTACCACTCAGGGGAAGCAAGCTCATAAGGCACACTCAAATGCATTCCTCTGGTGTCTTCACTAAGACAGTCACACATTGCAGCCTGAGCAGATCAGTACCTATGTTCTGATTTGTGAGTTCATAAACAAGGGAGCCATCTCTGACAAGCTTGGGATTTTGTGGGGTTTTTAAAATTTATTAATTAAATTTTTTGACAAGGTGTACAAAAGGGGTACAGTTACATAATAGGGCAGTGTGTACATTTCCTGTGATATCTTACACCTTGTTTTTCTTTCCCTTCCCTAGATCAGGTAAACATATATACAATACACAGTGTACCAAAAACATATACAGTAGCCACGTGGCATGCGCCAAAGGAAATTCACCTAGAGCTTTAAATATAACGTCAACAATAGAGTTTGCTTATCCTTGTCTTATATAATAATACATACATAGCTTTTGAGCTATTGTGATCCACTGAGAGGTCTATTTTTGACCTTTATATGTTGAGT
Organism: Perognathus longimembris pacificus; assembly: GCF_023159225.1. Taxonomy (NCBI): domain Eukaryota; kingdom Metazoa; phylum Chordata; class Mammalia; order Rodentia; family Heteromyidae; genus Perognathus; species Perognathus longimembris. The sequence continues at coordinate 71,458,185 of NC_063167.1, read as the reverse complement.
AGTTGTTTGGTTTTAGTTACATAATGTAAGGTCGCTGACCCAAACCTGTGGGAAATACCATTTGACAAGAAGTTTTTTGTTTTGCAGACCTGGTCTCTACTGTCTCCCCCTCCCCGCACCTTAACAGTCTTATATCAAGAAGAGCATGCCCCTTTGTTTTCTGTGTTCTAGGCTTGTCTCGCTTAACATTATTTGTTCAAGTTCTGATCATTTCCCTGCGAATACCAATACTTCCCCATTTCTAATTGCTATGTAGTATTCCATTGTGTATGGGTACCATATTTTTTTGATCCATTCATCTGTAGAGGGACATCTGGGTTTTCATATGGGATTTTGTTTTTGGTTTGGGTATTTTGTTATCTTGAAAGTGTTGCTTTAGTGAAATTGAATATAAAAAGAATAGAAATGTAAATAGGAAATATGTCTTATCTGGGCATCAGTGGCTCATGCCCATAATCCTAGCTACTAAGGAGGCTGAGATCTGAGGATTATGGTTCAAAGCCGGCCTGGGGAAGACAAATCCATAAGACTCTTATCTACAATTAACCAGAAAAAAAGCCATAAATGAAGGTGTGATTCAAGTGATAGAGCACTAGCTTTAAGTGAAAAAGTCAAGAGACAGCACCCAGGCTTTAAGTTCAAGTCTGGGTATGGACACACACATGCATACACATGGACTCACAAATGTGCGCACATGCACGCAGGTGCACACACACAGTTTATTGGGATAACTGGAAGTGCTTCAATTCCAATTTTCTGGAATTGAAACTCAGTTTCCAGGTGTTCTAATGACTAACAGCCTCACCTGGTTAGATTGCAAAGTTCTAACTCAAAATCACTGTGACTCACTAACCTTTCTATGGTCCAAGGTAATTCCCAAGGGTTTGCTGACTTTAGCGAGTTCTATTGAATTCGTCCGAATAACTTAATAACTCTCACTGTGCCAGGTACCCTGAGCATCACAGTGCTGCGCCCTTTCCATGAAGGATCGCCGTGGCTGCTGAAAAAAGAATTAGACAGCGTGGTTCCTCCCAACCTCCGGTCTAGGTCCTGGGACACCTTTCCCTCTGTGGAGGTATGCATCTTCTTCTGCGCTCACTTGATTTGCATGTCCATCCTTGTCAAGTCCTCGCCCACACATGCATGCATTTGCATCCTTCTCTAAGTTGTTAATGGACTTAGATTTGAAGATGTTTGACATCTGTAGACTGACTACTGAATTTTAGAGGAACATGTCTGGCTGATCTCAGTTTTATTCTATATTACAAACTTGAACATCTTCCTATAATATGATTCTTTCCAAATTATCCATAGTGCACCTTGCTCCTCTCCTGCCATGGAATTATGATCACTATGTAATTCCCTCTTGTCTTCTTTTTTTACTCTGTGTGTGTGTGTGTGCCAGAACTGAGGCTCGAACTTGAGGTCTACTCACTGTCTTTTTAGCCCAACACTGGCATTCTGACACTTAAAGTCACACCTTCACTTCCAACTTTTTGCTGATTAATTAGAAATAAGAGTCTTACAGACTTCCTGCTGGAGCTGGCTTAGAACCACAATCCTCAGGTATCAGTCTCCTGAGTAGCTAGGGTTACAGGTGTGAGCAATTCCGTTTTTTTCCCCTTGCAGTTTGAAGCCAGCTCAGGCAAGTACAAGCCCCTATCTGAAATACAAACTAAACCATCAAAAGAACTGGGGATATGGTATATGTGGTAAAGTCCTGAATTCAATCACCAGTACTGAAGAGAGAGAGAGAGACAGAGACAAAGACAGAGAGACAGAGAGAGAGAGAGAGACAAAGGAAGAAGGAGGAGGAGGAGGAGGAGGAGGAGGAGGAGGAGGAGGAGGAGGAGGAGGAGGAGGAGGGGGAGGAGGACAGGATAGGAGAAAGGAAAGGAAAGGGAGAAGGAAGGGAAGGGAAAGAATCTACATTCTTGGAAACATGCTCATAAAAAGGAAACATTGCTGTTATCAGTTTTCTACTTGCAGAGATTTTTGAAGATAAGGGGGTCTCTCTCTCGCTCTTGCTCTCTCTCACTCGCTCTCTCAGATTCCTAACAAGTGGGTCAGTACTAGGACTGTAGAGGCTGCTTTGGCTGGAAACACTACTTCTTTTCCTGGGCCTGCAGGTACCTGGGAGGTAAAGGAAAGCTGGCTGGATGTCTCTGCCCTCACTTTGTATCTCTCTCCTTCTACTACCTAAAACTTTGGGCCAATTCTGCTCAACTGAGCCCACCACTGTGGGGCTCATGTGAGGAGCATTCATTCCCAACCAGTCATCCTCCTCCTTCAAGGCCGAAGGCACTGGAACAAAAATAACTAAGATATTTGTGAGATTTGTGGCATATCATCACCTTCAGATTTTCAGAAACCAGTTTTGACGACTTCCTGTGCAAGATGAACAAATGACATCTCTGCCTTTCCGGTCACTGTCTCAGCCTGAAGCAATGAACTCCATCTTCCCCTACAGATTAGACTGTTCTCCTAGCCACGCACCTATTCATCACAGATTTCAGGAACAGGGGCAGATCAAGAAACACCATGTCACAGCCTAGCCCCGAAGGTGGCAGCAGCTTTCCTCTTGTCTCCAGGGCTTTTTCGTGGTTGATCCTGTCACTGATGATCCACCTGACCTCGCTTCCATCACGACTACTCAACTAAGCATGCTTCCTGCTCTCCAGCTCTCTCATCCCTTTCCCTGCATAACCCCAAATTCTTGTTGGCCACACAGGGGCACAGATTTCTTTCCTCCTTCACCTTTGCTTTTGCCATTTTGTTTTGGAGCTGAGGGCCACACATGGCCTTGTCAGGTTCCCCCAAAGCCAGCCTCCCCCGCACCCAAGCTCAAGAGTCCCTATAGCAACTCCTAGCATAATAACTACATCATAAGTGACCAGGAAACAAAGAAGAGTCTATCGTCAGTGCAGTCTGAATTCATGGTTGATCTTTTGCTTTGTTTTGTTGACAGAGAAAAATCCCAGGGCCACCATTTGGCACTCAGATTTGGAAAGGCCTCTGCATTGAGAACAAGCAGCTGGTGAGCGTGCCTGCACCCATCCTCAAGGGCCCCGACGTGCTCCAGATCCGCCAGTTCTTCCAGCACGAGGTCATAAAAGATGAGGTGAAGCTGCAGCTGCAAGCTTCCCTGAAGGTAAGGCAGCCCAGGCCCACTGCAATGAGAGCCCAAAACAAGGGGGCCCCAGATGAGCTCATTCCACCAATATGAGTGTTAGACATCCAGAGGAGAAGGCTGAGAGACATAAAATAATGAATATACTGCAGGCTCATGCCTGTCATCATAGCTACTCAGGAGGCTGGGTCTGAGGATCACAGTTTGAAACTAGTCCTGGTAGAGACTCTCATCTCCAATTAACCAGCAAAAAGCCAGAGGGGATAGTGTGGATCAAATGGTAGAGGTTCAGTCTTGAGTGAAAAATCCCAGCAAGAGTGTGGGGTCCTGAAGTCAAACCCCAATACCAACACACACACACACACACACACACACACACACCCCTAATGCACTTTCCAGATCTTTTGTTATTGTTATTGACCTTCTAAGAAAAGGGCTCACTAGATTGCTTGACAAGTAACTGCCAGTTGAGCAGCTTGAATTACATACTCTAACTTATGGTTGAATTTCAAGTGGATGTTTACTCTGTGAGTGTCTTGCCGTATTATGGATTTTTGTCTATTTGTTTTATTCTACTGATCTAGGACTACATAAACCATATTCTAAAGAAAGAAGATGAGCTACAGGAAATGACAGTCAAGGATTCCCGAACAGAGGAGGAGAGAGGCAATGCTGCGGATCTTCTGAGGCTGGTTATGGTGAGGGAAGACACTAGATACCATTGAGCCAGTATTACCATAAAGCATCCCTAGATGCCTCTCACAGTGCTGCAAAACACTCCTTTCTCCCTATAATTCCTTATTACTGTGCAAATACCATTATGTTCTGGTACTGGGGCCTTATCCATTTATTTAGAATGATTGCTTAAGGTTGGTGCTCTACCACACCTCCACTTACACAAGTTCCATTTTGAAAGTTGCTAGGTAAAGCCAGGCACCAGTGGCTCATGCCTGTAATCATAACTACTCAAGAGGCTGGGATCTGAGGATCATGGTTTGAAAGTCTGCTCAGGCAGAAAAATCCGTGTGATTCTTATCTCCAATTACACAGCAAAAAAGGCACACATGAAATTGAAGCTCAAATAGTAGAATGCCAGCTTTTAATGAAGAAGCAAAGAGAGAATTTGAAGCTCTGAGTTCAAGGCAGAATTACCAGCACATACACACACTAAAAATTGCTAAGTAAAAGGAATGACTAAAAATTCAAATAAGCAATAGGCTGGCATTAAAAACGAATTCACTTTAGAGTTATTTTTATTTAAAAAAATCGATGTAAGCCCCACAGGAATGCTTCTGAACAAAGTGAATTTTGTATGAATTGTAACCATCACCATGTAATTCTATCTTCATTTTCAGTCTTTCCCTAAGGCAGAGGAAACTACAAAAGCTACAGCTACTGAAGGTAACTGGTGTCTAATACTTTTACTGTAATCTAATTACAATGTAATTACATATTCCAAAATCTTAAATGTACTTCATTATTCTCTGATTCTTCTTTTCCTGCATTGGCTGTGCTTATGTATGTGTCTAAGAGATCTTCAAAAATCATGATTATCTAACTCATCCTTAACTTTTCACACACTGAAAGACATCGCAATTTGACTTGACATCAGTCATTTAACAATATAGCTGACATATAGAAAGGAAACAGCCAATTAGCCAAAAGCTCACCCCTCTGAATACACACATTAAGTTTTCAAGCAACCATACAGTTACAGCCCCAACAATGTAGAGGCCACTGGTTTCATCAGCCCACAGACAACACTTTGCTGCTGGTCCCATGCAGCACACACTGTGGCAGCAGAAGGACGACCCCTGCATCCATAGTCACTGATATAAATATATACTTGGACCTCTAAGAGAGGCAGGGAGTGAAGTTAATCAACAGATCTGATTAAACTGATCTCCGTTTTTTTTTTTTTTTTTTTTTTTTTTTTTTTTTGGCCAGTCCTGGGCCTTGGACTCAGGGCCTGAGCACTGTCCCTGGCTTCTTCCCGCTCAAGGCTAGCACTCCGCCACTTGAGCCACAGCGCCGCTTCTGGCCGTTTTCTGTATATGTGGTGCTGGGGAATCGAACCTAGGGCCTCGTGTATCCGAGGCAGGCACTCTTGCCACTAGGCTATATCCCCAGCCCCTGATCTCCGTTTTTAATGGGTCAGAGAATGCATCAGCTTGGGCAGCTTTCCATCCAGAGCAAAGGGCACATTGCAAGGGTCGGGTCACCGAGGGCAGGAAGCACATACAGAGCTCTTCCTGTCTTTTGACAGGATCACTATCAAACCCTCAGAATCCTGTGTCTTTACTCATGCACAAGATCAGGCAAACACCTCCAGTCATATAAAGTAATATTTATCCAAATGACTTCTAGGAAATAGGAACCACTCTGTACATCACCTTTATAATGACAATACATTTTTAAAAGATGAGGCAAACTCCCAGGCAGCATTCCCTGCTGGCACCAGGCATTCTCCACACATACCATCCACGCATACCTCCGTACCCACCCCCAGTTCCTGGGGGCTCTTGGGTCCCCCACACTTTTTGTGTGTCTTCCACGTAATGTGATTATTGTCTGTGTAAAGTTTTCTCCTCTTTGTGTGTGGATGTGGGTACTGGGGCTTGAACTCAGAACCTTCTGCTCTCCCTTTGCTTTTTCACTCAAGGCTGGCACTCTACCACTTGAGCCACAGCTCCTCTGCAGGCTTTTTGCTGGCTAGCTGGAGGTAAGAGTCTCAGAGACTTTTTGGCCAGGACTGGCTTCAAACTGTGATCCTTGGATCTCAGCCTCCTGGGTAGCTAGGATTACAGGAGTGAGCCACTGGTGCCTGGAAAATGTAGTTTCTTCAACATATTTCAGTTGAGTAATGGTGGTCTGATTTTGTATTAGGCTGTAAAGAAATTAGTATTAAATATTCAATGCATGTATTTTCAAGTTGCAGCCCATCTAGCTGATTTATACAAGAAATCTCTGACTTCGGTTCCAGCATGTCCATCAGATACATTTATGAAAGACTTCTTTGAAAAGAAATGGAAGTAAGCTAATCAAGTATTACATTGTGATTAGTGGTAGTTATATGGTGACTAAGGGAGAGCTGGGAGGATTGTGACTACACGACACCCGCTGCAGAACTTGCTGACTTGCCAGCCCTTCCCTCCCCATGTTCACAATCCATCTCACACTGACGCTTTGCAACCTCCCTCCTGAATTTGCATCGTCCTGTCTTCTCCCATAGGAACACAGAATCGGGAAAGCACTGGAGAGAAAAGCTAGATAAACAGAGGTAATTCTACAATGTGACAAGCCCAGTCATAGATTCTTAGAGTTGGGTGAGCTACAAAGGCTCCCAGCCTCTACAACATTGCTTTTTCTTTTTTCCTATCTGTGTGTGTGTGTGTGTGTGTGTGTGTGTGTGTGTGTGTGTGTACACGCGCACACATGTGCTGGTTCTAGGGCTTGAACTCAGAACCTGGGTGCTATCCCTTAACTTTTTCACTCAAGGCTGGCCCTCTACTACTTGAGCCAGAGATCCACTTCTGATTATTTGCTGGTAATTTGGAGATAAGAGTCTCATAGATTTTCCAGCCCAGGCTGGCTTCAAACCTGGATCCTCAGATCTTAGGCTCCTGAGTAGCTAGGATTGTGGGTGGCCCCTGGGGCCCAGTGAGATGATCACTTTTAACTAAGTTGTTTAAATGAGATGACTTCCAGCTAGGCCATCTTGGACAGGAGCCCTGATATTCAAATGAAACTATCTCCAGTCAGCTATGGTTTGATTACTTATAGACTGTATTGTGCTGACAGGTTATTTCATTTCAGTAAAGCTTTCTCCAGGATTGCAGATTTCTTATGTATAAAATGTGGGAAAGATTGAACTGCCAAATAACTTAGGCTTCTTTCAGCTCTCAAGTAAAGCCAGCTGGCTTCCTAGTAGACATAGTTGTCAAGACCTGAGAAGCAAGCACTTGGCCTTTGACTCAGAGGCCATTCTTTATTAGTTATATCATTTGGAATTGGTAACTTGGCCTATTTAAAACTTGTTAAATTTTTCACGGGGCTTGAACTCAGGTCCTGGTCATTCTTCCTTGGATTTTTAACTCAAGGTTGGCACTCCACCACTTGAGCCACAGATCTACTTCTAGCTTCCTGGTGGCAAATGGGAGATAAGGGTCTCATAGACTTTTCTGTCCAGGTTGGCTATGAACCATGATCCTCAGATCTCAGCCTCCTGAGTAGATAAAATTATAGGTGTGAGTCACAGGGCTTGGCTCGGACTTAGTATTTTGATCCTAAAATGGGGGCAATGTCTTATCCAGTGACCTCAACCCACACTTAATTGGCCTTGGCTGCCTACTGCCTTACAGATAGGTTCTGGCATGGCAAAGAGAGTGTTACAATGATTGCTTATGTTTTACTTTATGACCATTCCTCCTTTGGGTTTTGCTTCTTGTTACCATTGCAACTGAAATTATGTAAACAAGGAAACTCTAGCTTTCAATTAAATGTCAGAGAACAAAAGACCCCCAAAAGGCTCAACAGTTGTAAAAACATCACTTTGGACATTTGGTCACAAATGACTGAAATAAAAATGAAAATATATTAAGATTTCCAGCCTTATATCACAGATTTCCAAATCAAGATATGTGATTCCATTTCAGACGTAGAAAATGAACTTGAATGGTTGAACAACAAACAAAAAATTATAAAGGATTTATTCTTACCTGTTATACTGTCAATGATTGCATTGATTTTTCTGTGGAATTTAGAACTATTGCATAAGCAAATAACATCTTTTAATGTCTTATGTCTCTCTTTTCATTATTATGGAAATATCAACCAGGAAGGAAATTGAGAAAACCAAAAATTACCTAAGGGAAATTAGGGAGAGAGACATAGAACCCTATTTCACAGCTGATTTGGAGCTATTATACAAATCTCAGGTAATAATTGAAAATGACTTTTTAATGAAAATTGATATGTTGTATAATTTGTAACCTAACTTTCCAGATGTTTAAATCTCTAATATTTCAACCTAACTGACTAACCCATAACTAACTTTCAAATCCATATTCTCACAGGAATATGATTAGGGGTATTTAATTTCAGGTCATCCTCTACCAATATGTTATGATCACACCCTTACACATCTTGCATTGTAAATATTCATTTTCCTCTCCGGTATTTTAAGGTCTTCTTGCACTTAATTGTCCCCATCATGATTGTCAGCCATCAACTCCAGCTTGAAGTTTCCTTGTGTTAGAATTGTCTTACCCACAGGCACCCCAGGGTGCTGTGAATTCTTGGAAGCCCCTGGAGGCAGAATGCTCCCTCCTATACTTGTGCCTAGACCTAAGCCACGCCCACCTAGCCTCTCCTATTGCTTGGGAGTTCATTGGAACCTGGAGGCAAAGGGAATATTTTTGTGTCGAGGACACCATTCAACTCAGGAGGTTATCTGAGGATCTCTACGAAGCTCACCCAGGCAGACAAATCCCTGGGACTCTTGCCTCCAAATAACTGGCCAAAAGCCAGATGCAGAAGTGTGGCTAAAGTGCTAGAGCACCAGTCTTGAGCACAGAAGCTAAGAGGGAGCATGAAACCCTGAGTTCAAGCCCCAGTACCAGCACACATGCATGTGCACACACAGATACCAAAGACGCTATACACTTCTCATAAGTGCAGGATGTTATTAGTCACCAGCGGCTGCCCAAGAAGAAATGACAGGGAATTAGGTCCACATGAACAAAAGCTCCATTTCAGTTCTTCAGCCTTTTGAGGAACTGATAGTTTATAAGCTTTAAGTTTCAGAGCCTTAAATACAGGCTTTTATCAGGACACAGCAATGTGACATTTGTGGCAGCTGTCTTTTTAGCCACACAAATCTAAAATAAGTCTTGTGCTTTTTTCCTTTAAGTATAATTATCTGAACAAGCTTGCCAAAAACCTGCCTCCTTTCACAAAGAGAGAAGACAGCATGAGAGAATCGATCGTTCCAAATATATTTGATCTTCAGTCAGGTAAGGCATGTGTGTGGCTCTCCTTGCTCTCAACCCCACCTGACCCAGTAAAGCCTGGCAGGAGCCGGGAGGAGGAGATAGGCCAAGCAACCATGAGTCTTAGTGAGAGGTGAAACCAGAGTACACTGACGCCCGCATAATACAGGGCTGGCTGAGTTATATTATAGGACCAAGCCAGCCGGGCGCTGGTGAATCACACGTGTAATCCTAGCTACTCAAGAGCCTGAGATCTGAGGATTTTGGATTGAGGCCAACCCATGTAGAAAATAGAAAAGTTCACAAGGGTCTTATCTTCAGCTAATAGCCAGAAGTGGAGCTGTGGCTCAAGTGGTCAAGTGCCAGCCTTAAGCACAATAGCTAAGTGAGGACACAAAGCCCTGAGTTCAAGCCCCAGTACACACATATCACATCACATCATGTCACATCACATCACATCACTTCTCAGTAACCATTGCTATGTAAAAATGGAGATAGATCACTCGACCACTTCCTACCACAACTGTAGTGTTTGGTCATAGGGACCACAAGGACCCAGCCAGCTGGGAGGAATTAAGAACCTTGAAGACAGGACCCTGTTTGTTAATGACCGTGCTGTGAGGATCGGCTCTTCTTTAGCTTTCTCAGTACAGTGTGAAGAGTCAGTTCTCTATACAGCACACTGTTCCCCATCTATTCACACCTTATGGCCATCAGCCTAAATAGCATTTTTTAATGTTGGGTTTTGTAGAGTCCAGTTCATCTACAGTTTCAGAACCGGAATCCCTAAATGTTTATAGTCTTCCCACATCAGTGATTTCAGAGGATACCAAGATATCTGTGACCCAGGACGATGACCACCTCACAAGAATCACTGAAGGTACAGCCTGGCACGCTGTGTGCTGAGAGGGGGCGCTGGGGCCGGGGTGCAGTTGGCAATCACAGTAACCCCCCAAGGGATGCTGTGGAGATTTGCAAGAAAGGCTCAGCATGTCAGCGTAGCTCCAAAAATACCTGCAGAATGACAAGACCCGGACTGAGAAATTATAGTGGGTTGTTTTGGGATTTTAGAGTTGCTATTTTTTTTCTAATCCCTCATTGTTTTGAGAGCTTGTAGGTTAGGCATCGGATAGCTTTTCTTGAGCAGACAGTAATTTGGTGATTGGCCTTAGGTTTATCTATTGACACATTCTTGGGCCTGTAGGTGCTAGAGGAGAAATGTTACAGAGAGAAATGTTACAATGTAGCCCGTGCCTTAATGCACACATAATGTTATGGGGCTGGCAGGGACTGAAATACAAAATGGCATAAAACAACATCTAGTTACAATTTGGTGGACATAGTACTGATTACATTGAAATTAATTTAGCTAAATATCATTGGGCAAAGAGAGAGTACCTTGTGGATAATTTGGATAATGTGACTCCTGTGGGCATGTTTCTCTCTGAATGAGAATCTGCTGCTGGCTTTATTTATCTCTTACAGAACTAGTGTTTTGCCACAGGTATGGGTGAGTTTAGAAATTCACTCTGAGCTATGGCTCATGCATGTAATTCTAACTAGTCAGAAGGATGAGATCTCAGCCTGGGCAGAAAAGTCTGCGAGACTCTCACCTCCAATTAACCAGCCAAAAGTTGGAAGTGGGTGAGGCTCAAATGGTAAAGTATCAGCTTTGAGTGAACAAGCCAGGTGAAAGCCCAAGGCCTTGAGCTCAAGTCCCAGTACCTATACAAAAGAATTTTTTAAGACCTATAACAATAATATGAGAAAAGGAAAAAAAAAGGTGAGAGAGAGGGGCAGAGATGATATTCTATAGTTGGATTTTTTTTCTAAGCAATTTTATTCAGACATCACTGGGAGGTTTTAAGTAGGAGTTTTGCCAAGCAAGTGCCAGGGCCTTGAGTTCAAATCCAATTACTACCACCCAAAAAGAAGGTGGCACCTACAGCATTTGTACTGCTCACCTCATAGGGCTATACGTGTAAAATCACTTCACAGAATGTACATATATAAAATGAGGATTTTAAAAAAGGCACCATTCTTTTAAAAGCAAAGAAACCATGTTTCCAAGCTGGTATATATTGCTGTTGGCTCCATTACAACCTCAAGTCTTAGAAAAGCCCATATGACATCATCTCAACTTTCTCTCTACTAGAACCGGAATCTTTGGAGCCCTGGAAAATTCCAACGCAGTCATTATTGCAGGACGTGGCTGGACAAGCCAGGAAAGAAAAAGTGAGGCTGCCTCATTATCTGCGGAGTTCCAAGCCCAAGACTAAACCTCTCACAAAGGTAAAAACAGACTTGATTCCCAAAGCCGGTCAGGCTCTTCAGATCTCAGACTTCTGAGGAGCTAGGATGACAGGCATGGTAGTTTATATTAATGTTTTCTTCTCCAAAGACACAAGATTGTGTCGGGGGCAAAGTGAATACATCCTCTATCGCCTCTGCTGCCATGAACAACGCCAAGGTGTCCCCTTTTGGGTTCCAACTTCTGCCTCCATCAGTGAAGTTTGGAGTGCTGAGAGAAGGACAAACCTATGCTGCCACTGTAAGGCTGCAGAACATCGGCGTGGACTTCTGCAGGTGAGCCCCCGGCCGGCGAGCCCCTGGCCTGCTCAGTGGCGGGCCTTCGTCTACAGACACCAGCAAGTTCCAGCTCATGCTGGATCCTAACCAGGTCTCCATCTCCAATCCTCCCTTCACTCATTCCACTCACTGGATGTTGAGTCTCACAGACTTTGCTGCCAGGGCTGGCTTCGAACCTCGATCCTCAGCCTCCTGAGTAGCTAGGATTGCAGGTGTGAGCCACTGTGCTGGGCTACTTCACACCTGGAAAGGTTTAAAATCTGATCAGTCATCTTCATGCTGATGAAAACAGTCAGGAAGGCAGTTCCAAGTTTTTCTCCCAACTGAATATGAAGGTTGATTTTCTAGAAGGTAGAGTACGCTCCTGTGTCGTGAATATTAACAACTTCCTGATTCTGTACCATCTCAGTGTGTTCAGTGCTTGTGTTTTTCATGATGGCACAAATTCATTTCCATCTTTCTTCCTGGTAGGTTTAGAGTGAAGCAGCCCCCACCCAGCACTGGACTGAAAGTGACTTACAAACCTGGACCGGTAAGTGCTACCTGTTACTATGCACATGTGCCTGTGCATGCGTGGCTGTGTGTGCTTCCAGTGAAGGGGTTAAGCCATGTGGAACTGTAGCATTTCTAGTATCATAAGCAAAAGATTTTGATAAACATATAGCTTGACCTTTGTCACTTTGTGCCATAACCATGGCTTTGTACCATGGACCATACTGCAGCTCCGCCTGCCCTAGGAGCACAGTCGCATACAGCTATGTGAAAGGTACCTTTTGTCCAGGTACCAGAGGTTCACCTGTAATCCTGGCCACTCATGAGGCTGAGAGTTGAGGATAGAGGTTCAAAGCCAGCTGGCGCAGGAAAATCCAAGAGATTCGTGTCTCCAGTTAACCAGCAAAAAGCTGGCAGTGGAGTTGTGGCTCAAGCGGTAGAGTGTTAGCCTTGAGTGGAAAAAGCTGAGCAAGAGCAGGAGGCTCTGAGTTCAAGCCCCAGTACCAGCATGAGACAGAGCAACTATTCATCATGGGTGGGAATGCCGAGAGTCTCGGGGAGCAGTGTCAAGGGTGCCTGGTCCGGGGAGCCCACAGTGCCCGCTGGGCTGCCAGCCTCAAAGCAGCGTCACCTCCTTCTCTCACTCCCAGAAGGATCCGTGCAGGACGCCACATGGCCCAGTGCATTTGGTGGTCACTGCTCTGACCCTTGCTTTTCCTCATCTTCAAACAAGGGTGCATACACTGCACACTCTTCCCACGTGTGGCTCACCTGTGGCCTGGGCTACAGAACTCAGCAGTATGCCAGTGGGGCTGACAGGGAGGACACGCACGTGGGGTGAAACCCACGCACTTGGGCGCCTCTCAGAAATATCACTAGAATCTTTCCAATATAAAGCACCCCTCCCCCCCAGCCAATCAAGCCCTTCCTCCCCTCCTCCTGTAAGTTAGTAAATCTCATTTTAATCTAAAGTAAGGAGCATGCCAGAAGCTGAAATGGCTGTTGGATCCATCTTCCTTTGCACTAAAAACTCAACATGTATTCTTTGAAGCTCGTTCCAGATGGTTAGGTTCTGAGGGTTTTATTCTTTCCTTTTTTAGACAGTAGGTTTGGGCTCTGATTTTAAAAATATAATGTATAGGCTTCTCTATATGTAAATCTAACCAGTGTTCCACTTGGTTAGTTGCCAGTACTAAATGAATATGCTCAGAGCCTGGGCAAACCTGCACTGTGGTGCGTCATCCAGCTCCCTCGTGGGGAATTTTCATTATGACCAAGACAGCCCCGTGTGACTGTGGGTTTGGAGGACAGAGGGTCTGATTCCTTCCTCCACACTGATAAAATAAAGACGGGGAGGACATTTGCAAATTCTATTATTTATAGTCAATTGCTTTCCATGTGATCATTTCAGATAACTGCTCCCAAGTCTGTCTTTTAGCCCCCCACCCTCACTCCCAACGCGAGAGAAATAGCTCTTTCCTGGCCAGGGGTCTCTGCACAGACCAAGGCAAGAAGTCTGTACCTTGCTGGGCCATTATCCATCAAGCTTCTCCTTTGCTGTGAGACTTTTGGGCCTCAGCATCTTGGCGCGTATACACATTCTGTCCCCACTGCTGGCTCGGCCCCTTGCCACCTCCCCTGTTAAAAACACTGAGAACCAAGGAGCAGGGCGAGGAGGTCACAGGATTCTCCTGGCCTCCTCCATATGCTTTAAGATTAAATCTATATCTGCATTAGATGACATTCGCCTTTACACACACACACACACACACACAATGTATTTTAATTTACTGCTGACACTCTTAATAAACTTTAACATGCTTATTTAAGTAGCTGTAGTTCTTTATTTTTAAGGATGTCAGGAGAAACTTCCTACTGACACTCAAGAAGTAGCAACAACTCTTGGTACTCCCATCCCATCTTCCGTGCCATCCCTACCACCCTGGCATTCAGCTTCCCTTCGCTCTTCCCCTAACAGCACCTGGTTCACCCTCTGCCCCCGGCAGCTTCCCATCACTGTGGCAAAGCACTGAAGACAAGGAAGGTTTGAGTGATGAACACCTTGACCTCATGGTTCTGACCATGGGGCCAGGAGGCAGAGCCCCATGGTGGGGAGCATATGGCAGAGCAAGTCTCACCCCACAGCAGTCAGGAAGCAGACAGAGAAGGGAAGGAGCTGTCTCTAGTGACCAGACACACCTCTAAATGACGGCCGGCCCTTCCTCTCAGCTGCCTCACCTCCCACACACATAGGCACACAGCATACACAGGCACGGGGACTTTGGGATGACTTAGAGACTAGAGCCCAACACCCTTCCAGTTTCTACTGGGTTTCACTTACTCGGTGGGACTCTACCAACCCTAGGGCATCATTATGCCCATTTCTTAATGCCATGCTTATGTACAAGGAAGCTGAAGTAACTTACCAAATCATTGTTAAAAACCAGTATTTGAACTCACATACTTCTGACTCTAAGCTACCTTGTGTCTCGCAGGTGGCGGCTGGTTTGCAGACAGAGCTGAAGGTGGAGCTCTTCGCCATGGCTGTGGGAGAGGATGGAGCCAAAGGATCGGCCCACATATTGCATAATATTGAAATTATGACTGAGCATGATGTCCTGATCTTGCCTGTGGAAGCAAATATCCTTTGAAGTTCAATCTGAGTAATCAGAAATGGTAGACATGATCTATGAGTGAGAACAGAAAGTCAAGTGTGTCTACCTCCAAAATTTGATATTTAAATCACATAGGACAAAGACCATGTCTTTCTCTATTATTTAAAAGCACCTGGTCATATCTAAAAGATACCTTAATACCAACTAAAAGTCAGGCAATTATCAATGCTATTGGCTATCTATGGGGATATCAGGCAATCAGAATACTTTTAGTCACTGAAAATTCTGATCTCCCCAGGCAACAGTTGTTCCTGCCTATAATCCTCGTTATTCAGGAGGCTGAGATCTTAGGATACCAGTTTGAAGACAGCCAGGCTTGAAGAGATTCTTATCTTTAAGTAAACAGCAAAACAAAGCAGGTTATGTAACAGTGGCTCAAGTGATAGAACACCAGCCTTGAGTGCAAAAGTCAAATGAGACCATGAGGCCCTGAAATCAAGTCCCAGTACTGGCATAAAGTTTTGGGGAGTGGGGATAAAGCAATTAACAAGAGACAGAAAGCTCTACCTTTACACAGCTTACACTTGAGTGAGAGGAGACAATACACAAAGTAAAATGTAATGAGGATAAGAACAAAATAGAGAGGGAGGGGCTGGGCAGTGTTAAAGGGGATTTAGTTTAAAACGGCGTGGTCTCTATATGTAAAAGTAATAAGTCTTTATTTTTTGCTTGTACTGGGATTTGAATTCAGGGCCTCACACTCTTGCTTGGCTTTTTCCACTCAAGGCTGGCACTTTATCACTTGAACCACAGCTCCACTCCCAGCTTTTTGCTAGTTTATTGCAGCTAAGTCTCACAGACATTTGTTCCCAGGCTGGCCATGAACATCCATCTTAAGACCCAGCCTCCTGAGTAGCTAAGATTACAAACATGAGCCACCAGCACCAGCATGATGACAAGTTTCTTCCAGGAAGAGATCCATTTCCCTCTGGGGATTAAGCCAAACCCTAGATAAGCCCCTCCATCTAGGTCACATTCTGACCCACAGAATTAATGATATCGGCAATAGGATCATCTTGAATTTGTTAAATTCCACATTATGATCATCTCTTTCTTTGCTAGTAGATTAGAGACCACTAGGTAGGCAAAGACAGATGGGGACAATGCTTTTCTTATTAGATTTAAGACAAATAAATCTCCTCCCATTGTCAACAGTGATAGGTCATAGCCAGTTTTCCAGCCAAGACAGCATAAACCCTAGGTGCCATGTGGATGGGGGCCTGCATGGTGGGGGCCTGCTGCAGTAAGGCCAGAGGCATGGAGGGGAGAGACCCATACAAGGCACCCTAAGACCTATCTATCCATCCCAAGACCCCGGACCCCATGCAGGTAGCATCCCATTGGACATGAGGGTGCCCCACAAGGTTGCTTGCCATGAAAGCTCGAGATTAAGATGTGACCTGGGAGCTTAAGATGTTACCTGGGTTTTGTATCTATGAGTCATTTAATCAGGAAAATCATAGTCCTTAATGAAGATCTCACCAGTTTTAACCAGCAGTAACTATGATAATCACCAGAAAGGTTTTCCCCGGGGGAAAAAAAATCCCATAGTCCAAAAGACTTCTACGATCTCTTCTTCTGCACTTGGAATCTTCATGTCTCGGAAGGTTTCTCAACATTAGACCTAGTAAGTCATACATGGTAATCTGTCAACCACTTGGTTCTAAAATGAAAATAGCTTTCAGTAATAGCAATAGTTTCTTTCTCTACATATGTTTATTACATATAACACAACTATAAAATTTATAATTAGGTATAAGTATATACATATGTAATATCTTACATAGTAAAATCAATCCTGTGTTGTATCATGTATTTTTTATATAAACATACACACATTCATAGCAAAACTAATCCTGTACTTAAGACAGATTTTATCAAATTTTCCATTTCCTACTTTAGGAGAAACAGGCCAGAAACTAAATGCACGAATGTAACCTTTTTGTGATTCTGAAGTTTATTTTGTGTGTATATACATGTATGTGCTAGTTCGAATTCAGGGCCTGGGTGCTGGCCCTTAAGCTTTTTCTCAAAGCTGGCGCTCTACCACTTCAGCCATAGCTCCACTTCCAGCCTTTTGCTGCCAATTAATTGGAGATGAGTCTGTGGTCTGCCAGGGCTTGCTTGTCCTTGTGACCCTCAGATCTATGGCTCACTGCTCAGCATCTTTATTCATCATGCTCTGTCGTCGTTGTGCTAATCAAAGGTGACCTTGCTCTCCAAACAGCAGTAGCACAAAACCTCCAATGTGTCCCTTCTGGACACATTGGATACTGGCTTTCCAACTTTTTGGACTTAGGACTACTTTTATATTACTAAAAACTACTGAAGATTCCAATGTTTTTGTAGGTTGTGGGGCTTAAACTCTGGGCACTGTCCCTGAGCTCTTCAGGCGCTCTACCACTTGAGCCACAGCTCAAAACTTCCAGTTTTCTGATAGTTAATTGGAGATAAGAGTCTCATGGACTTTCCTACTGGGGCTGGCTTTGAATGACAATCCTCAGATCTCATCCTGCTGAGTAGCTAGGATTACAGGTGTGAGCCACTGGCACCTGGCTCCAATGAGCTTTTTGTAGGTGAAATCTATTCCTTTTCATCAGTTGGAATTCAAACTGGCAAAGTGTAAGTTCACTGAAACAACTAATGAGCCCACCATCCTGATCTTTCTCTTTTTTTTTTTTTTTTGCCAGTCCTGGGGCTTGAATTCAGGGCCTGAGCACTGTCCTTGGCTTCTTTCTGCTCAAGGCTAGCACTCTGCCACTTGAGCCACAGCGCCACTTCTGGCCGTTTTCTATATATGTGGTGCTGAGGAATCGAACCCAGGGCTTCATGTATACGAGACAAGTGCTCTTGCCACTAGGCCATATTCCCAGCCCCACCATCCTGATCTTAGTAACATCTTTAATCAAAACTATTTTCCCTCAATGAAGAGTGACAGACAATTTCACTCATCTCTAGCATCTGGCTAGATGGAATTCAGCTACTTTCTCCTCACTCTCTATTCAGTCTGTTACTGATAGCATTGTCACACATTTGAGCACGTAGAGAGCACACCTTGTGCTCAAGAGAGAAAAGAGCAATCATGTCTCCTGTGTTTCTTCCTGCTGTCCGCCTTATAGTCAGCTGAGGCTGGGGGTGCAAGCTGTCAGACAGGTTGGGCTCCTCCGGGGGAGTAAAGCCCCAATTTCAGCACAAAACAAAACGAAAAATGACAGAAAACATTCACGGGCAATTATTCACTTTCTGTTCTGAGGCATGAATCCAAGAAGTACAAATAGGACATGGATGTAGTCTCTCTTTGCATCAAGAATTACCTAAAAAAATAATTCATCTCATGATGGCAGGGATATGTGCCAAAACCAAAGATAAATTCCATGGACATCACAAGAGACCATCGGGCTCTCCAGTATCCATCCACTCGCCTTCCCAGAGCCGTCTTCAGTAACTGCCAAAGTTCATTCCTGGAATGGTAACACCTCCACACCCCCTACCTCATGCCAGTAATTGTGTCATGATTTACAGATCTGTAACTTGGGATACAAATGTCCAAGCCACACACAAAACCCACACCCCTGAGCCAGAGAAGATGTTGGCAACACAACTCAGTAACTGGGATAAAGTGGATTCATAGGAAGATAAGAAACAATCTGAAAGATGCAGAAAATATGAATAGACCTGTAACAAGTAGTCTAAGTCATTTAAAACTCTCCTGCCTTGAAAACCCATTGTTCAGAGATGTCTGTGTCAACCTTTTTCTACAACATTCGTACTTCTCGAAATCCGTATCATGTAGACAGATACACAGAGCCTGATACACATGTATCAGGTACACAGAGCCACCTAGACACTACTTCACTACTGAGAGAACTTTGCCTGGCTACTCTCTGGAAACAGCTATTTTATTTGGAAACATATAAACGGCAATGAAGAAACACAGGTCTAGGGAGGCTGTCCTCGAGATGTTCCTGTTCCTTTCAGCTCCAAAACTCCATGACACTGCATTTACAGGAAAAGGCCAGTCAGGTGCCTGACTGCCTCTAAAGGAAGTAAAACTCAAAGGAAAATAACAAGTTATACAATAATAAAATCATCTGCCACAAAATAAATAAACTTCTGAAAAGTTCATTTGAACTCTTAACTACCTAATATAAAAGATTCCTTGCTCCCTGCTAGCATGTAAAGGCAAAACTTCTGCATGGCGAGCCCTTCTGTAACATGATCTTCTGTTATCTGCGGTTGTTAAGATGATGGCCATCGTCATGTCACTATCACTCAGCCTAGGAGTTCCTGTACATGGAAAGTAGAAAGTGGTAGTTTCCATTCTAAGTCAATGTTAAAATCATCTTCCTCTTGTTTTTCCTCTTCCTCCTCTTCTCTTCCAACTGGCTCATAGCTTCAGCAAAAAACATAACTTCACTCTTCGCCTCACATTCCCTCTTGAGATAATCAAGACCAGCCATATTGAAGCCAATTACATCCTGGAGAAAAATATGAGAGATTATAAACTTTCTTCCCTTACAACACCCTGGTTGTACTGTATCAAGGTCGGGGTGGGGGAAGATCCTGGCTTCTGTCGTTGATGGTGCTAAGGGCTTTTCTTCTTTATGTTTGTATGTACCTCTGTGTGTGTGCGTGCGGCAACCACTGGGGCTTGTACTCCAGGGCCTTGTGCTCTCACTTGGCACTCCACCACTACAGCCACACACACCCCTTTCCGGCTTTTTGCTAACTAATAGTATTTTTATTTTTGTCAGTTGTGGGGTTTGAACTTGGGACCCGGGCACTATCCCTGAGTCCCTTTGTGCTCAAGTGGCAGCACCATTTATATTGGTTAATTAAGAGGTAAGTCGGTAGGATTTTTGTCTGCTCAGGTTGGCTTCAAACTTTGATCCTATCTCAGTCCCGAGTAACTAGGATTATAGGTATAAGCCACTGGTACCTGGCTTACCTTCTTTTATTGTTTTAAATCAATTCCTAAAAGCTCCCATAAAAGTCTTCTCTCAAATACATGATGGATATAGCAAAGACCAGGCACAGCATACTCTGCCGCCTCTAAGTCACACACCCAGGAGGAGTCTGCCTTATTACTATGGAAAGACACTTACCTGAACTTGTCTCACTTTTGAAATAGTTGTTTCCTTTAGTTTCTCTATCACGGGCACGAGCATTTGGTTGCTGGTAATCTGTCCGAAGTGAATCCTAACAGGAAAACAAGAGGGTCACGTTGCAGAGGTTCAGGTCCTACTGTTCCTCCTCGAAACAGCAAGCAGACAATCGAAGCACTACCAACAACATACAGGTACCTCTCACCACACCACAGGAGCACAGCAATGCTTCTAGAAAAAAAATTCACCTAACTTGACAACAATTTTTAAGTTCTAAACTTTATGACCCATGCAACTCATCTCCAAAGCTATTTCTGTTTCTAGCAATCTACCACATGACCAGAATGTGTGTGACAATGTACAGAAAGCTTGGAGACAAAGCAGAGCCTCTTGAGAAATGCTAACGTTTTTCTCCTGAGACCCTAAGAAAATGAGTCAAAGTCTGACCTGGCCTCCCAGGAGACCCTCAGTCTGACCTGGCCTCTCAGGAGACCCTCAGTGCCCCTGCGTGCTTCCTCTTGAGCAGCGCCCGTCTGTAACACTCCAGGCACAGGGGGCGCTCACGCCACCCAGTCAGCAGCACACCTGCCGCAGCACCAGAGATGACTATGGAAACACATACACCAAATTCTCTGTATCTAACCGAATGGAATAAATACATTTCCTATGTGTTCTTGAGCTTCCTCCCACAGATGTGCACATCTCCATGTGTACCTGCAGAGACCTGGAGAAATACGCTATTCTTCAACAGGTTCTAAACAAAGTACTTCAGAAGAGCAAGGGAAGCACACTGGCTGCCCAGGCCTCGGCTGAAGCACACTGTGCAGCCCCAGAGCCGCTGCTACTCTAGAGGGCTCCAGAGCCCAGCGTGGACAAAGCACCCTGGGCAGCGTGGCCCCACTGCCTGTGGTTTACAGAAGGCCATTACTCTTCTTGCTAGAGGCAAAGGGCAGTCAAAAGGAAGGATTTCATTTCATGTAACACCATATTTTTTTCACTGTCTCTGAAGCTGAAGCAAGGCTTTTTAAAAGTGGGTCCCAGGGACTGGGAACATGGCCTAGTGGCAAGAGTGCTTGCCTCCTATACATGAAGCCCTGGGTTTGATTCCTCAGCACCACATATATAGAAAATGGCCAGAAGTGGTGCTGTGGCTCAAGTGGCAGAGTGCTAGCCTTGAGCAAAAAGAAGCCAGGGACAGTGCTCAGGGCCTGAGTCCAAGGCCCAGGACCGGCAAAAAATAAATAAATAAAAGTGGGTCACTCAGGCAGAGCAGACAAGCATGACATTTCCTCTGCCAAGACACCTACCTGAGGAGGAAGAAGAGACATCGACAGAGAAGCTCCACATCAGAGCCCAGCTGGATGAACTCATTGAAGAGGGTCAGGACGTCAGGCACGTAGGAGAAAGGCAGCACAAGCAGAGACTCTTCCAGCTCACTGGAGAAGGAAAACAAGCGCAATCTGTCATGTTCCTCAACACGAACAATTAGTGAATTTCTACCTTCATGTCCCATTTTTCTACTACTTTTATATCGGAATATTTCCCTCCTTTTAGAGTTGAAATATGATTGTCTATTCTGCAGAGGATACTTATTTTGCCAGTCCTGGGGCTTGAACTCAGGGCCTGAGCTCTGTCCCTGAGCTTTTCTGCTCAAGGCTAGCACTCTGCCACTTGAGCCATAGCCACTCCTTTTTTTCTGTTTATGTAGTACTGAGGAGTGGAACCTAGGGCTTCATGCAAACTAGGCAAGCAATCTACCACTAAGCCACATTCCCAGTCCCAGTAGATGATTCTTTCAAATGTGTATTTTTTGTTTGTTTTTAACACTAATTTTGATGCTCAGAATACATTCTGTTCCAGGGCATGCTGGGAAAATCTCTTTCTTTCTCAGATGAATAACGTTCCCAGAGCCTTTTGTTGACTACCCAATGTCTACACGATACTTTTTTTTCTGTGTATGTTGGTTTCCAGGCTTTCTAGCCTGCAATGGTGACTGCGTCCATCACCTGACTGTGTACCCTATGGCACTCGCATGTCAGAGACCAACTCCCCATGTAGCAGTCCTATCATCAGCTGACTAATTCTAATTAGAAATCCAACACGATTCCAATTGGGGTGAGAAATCAATTCATTAAAGACAATGTAATCTTAAAAATGCAGAAGTAGTGTACCACTGATCACTTTCCTTTACATTGCTCTAGTGACATACAAGCACATTAAATATATATTATGATTCATCAGAAAAATAGCCTCAATAGAACTTTTCATGAAGATACATCAAAAGGTAAATTGTAAATAACACTACTTCAGGGTTGCGGGTATGACTCAAGCAATAGATCACTTGCTCAGCAAACATGAGGCCCTGAGTTCAAACCCCAGCACCACCAAAATCAAAATAGGAAACCCCTTTCAAGAAATGAACAATTCTGACTTTATTAACAAAGGAAATATTCAGATAAGTGTTCAGTAAATGTTAGTACCTGGAAAATTCTAACTAGAACTCACCTTGATTTGATTCCTTTAAAAATCTCTAATACATAAGCTGAAGGCTACAAGGGAAAGATAACACCATCAGAGGCATTCTTGATCAGTTTCTACTAAACATGTTTAATTTCTATCTCCCACCAAAACAAAGACTTGAGAAAGTGACGTTCTAAACAGCAAGGCCGACATGGCTCCGAGCTGACCAGATGTGTGTAAATGACCTATGCTTCCCAGCCATGTTACCTGTAAGTGAGGAAGCTCCCTTATAAGATGGAGGTATTCTGACAAGAGTACTGAATGGGAAATACAAGCAAAATACTAACTGGTGCTTGCTAGCTAAGCATATTCTATTGTTACTCCCTGTTCCCAACTTTCTCTCTTTGATTTGTGTTGACTTTTCTTCAAAAGACTTTCAACTTCATTGAAATGAACAGACTCTAAAGGTCTTTCGTTACTAAACATAAATAAGCACCAGAAGAAAACAGAAGAATATATACAGTCTAAACAAAAAGAATTACTTTGAATGTACCACTGAAAGGGTCCTTTAAAAACCAAAAATATCAAGCTGTATAGGGGTGGCATCTGTAACCCTAGCTACTCAGGAGGCTAAGATCTGAGGACTGTGGTTCCAAGCCAACCCAGGCTTCTCCAGTTAACCAGCGAAAAAACTGGAAATGGAGCTTAGGGACAGCATCCAGGCCCTGAGTTCAAGCCCTATATTGCTGGCACCAAAAATACCACAGACCACTGCCTGTACTCAAGGAAGAGTTTCAAAGACAAAAGATGTCCCAGCATATCCATCCCCAGTAATGCCTCTTCACTTCCTGTCTTGTCTCAAAGGTAGTCTTGAGTTACCAAGGACAAATACATCCAACTCACTGAGATGTTGCCGTGCGCCCTCAGAATGGGGTTCACAGGAAGAGGAACCTGTGGAGAGATTGTTTTAAAAAGTCATTAAAAGCATGAGATTTCCATGGCGCTCCACGGAGTAACAAAGCACTTTGCCATTTTAGAAAGAGAAAGACCCTAAGAAACTAAGGGTAAAAGAATTATCAGGTGTCTTGGTTATTTAGTAATTATGAATGAGTTTGGGCAATACCTTTTATCTAAAGATCTGAAATGGGTATTCTGGCTCTCAACACAATGTAGGAACACAAATTTCTAGTCAAAACACTAATCACCCCAATTTATGACTTCCTAACTTTCCCTTTTTACTTATTTATTTATTTAAAATTGTACATCAGCAACAGCATTTAAGTTTTTGGTTTCCAAGTTGGTCCAAGTGCAAGCTGGTAGACAGCACACCTGCTTAAGGGTGGGCATATGGGTCCAGGCAGGAACAATTTCCCCCAAATAAGGAGCTGTAGTCTCTGGAGGCAAGATGGAATGCTAGAAAGGACCAGAGTAAGTTAAGGATTTGAATCCTTACTCTGCTATGTTCTATAGAATGCCATGACTTTAAATAAGACTACCTCCCTGAGCCTCGTTTCCTCATTTGTAAAATACAAACAGTAATGTCCCTTTTCCTCAGAGCTGTTTTTTCTTCTGAATGTTGGTCTCTTTCCAGGAATCTATCAACTTCATTTAAGTTGATGGGTTTATTAGCATATAGTTGTTCATAATATTCTGTTACTAACCTTTTGTATCTGTGGGATCTATAGGATCTGTAGTAATGTCACCTCATTTCTCTCATTCCTGTTATTAGGGTTATTGAGTTTTAAAAAACGTAAATAAGTTCTGGCATCTGGTAGGTTTTAAGTAAAAGTTTCCTGTTTGGACTCTGTAGTCTCAAAGAGTCAAGGCTATACTTTTTAAACTGCTTCAAATTGCTGGTTCTATCTGTCTGTCTGTCTGTCTGTCTCTATCTCCCCACCTACTACCTACCTAACTACCATTCAACCCTCTCTCCTCACTCCTAACCCAATTCTCATTATCCAATTGGTAGTTGGGAAAAAGAATACAGGAAAAATGAAAAACAGAAATTCAGGTCCCTAAGAGGCTCTTGACAGATGTAGAACTTTTCAAAATATGCAATCAGGTCACGGTTTCTTAGAAGTAGAGAGCCATAGAGTTCCTTGGACGCTCGAATCACATATGCTCAAGCTCAAAGAAAGCAAGCCAAAGTATACTGAAAAAAAAAAAAAGACTATGATTTTATTCTCCTTGCCTTTTTGTCTCTAGAAAATAAATATATGTTGCTAGGAAAACTATCTGATCCAAAATAAAGTGACTTCCGGCCAAAAGGTTATTGAGCTGGAGTGAAGAGCAGGAGACTTTGCTAGACCAGCCTGTAGGGTGCATACATGCTTGAAATAAAATTTTCTCCAGATCAAGCCTTCCCTTTTTATTAATACTGTAAAGCTTCTTTCTTCCCATAATTCCTCCATATATTCTAAGGTGAGAATTATTACTGAATTGGACTGCATTTATTTCATTTCTGCTCTAGGTTGACATAAAGTCTTAAATGACCATTTTCTCAGGAATTGTATTTACTGAGATCCCCAGTAATAGCTGAATGAACAACCCACCTCTTTCCCTGCAGCTTTACAAATGGCTCTGTGTTCTTTCATTTTTGCAGTTTCTTCTCGGTACAGCTCAACGGCTTCCATGATCCTCTCAGCCTATGGAGATGATGAGAAAGGAAAGCAATCATACCACACGCACTATCATCATGGGACAGAGCAACCTCACATTCTGACAAAAATGAATAGCCCAAATCAGTTTAATAAAGATGTGCCAAAAGAGTGCCAAGGAACATTAAGAGATGCTTTCATTTTTTCCTTTTAACTCTGTAGGGACGAGACGAGATGTCCTCAACCCCTATGGTCAGGAGACTCACTGGATACTCCAGTGGGCAGTTCCCCAAGAGCACCTGTGAGGTGCTCGTTAAACCCACACTGGCCAGATGCACAGCCTCTTGGAACAGAGGCTGTGACCTGCACCCTAAAGCTCACCAACTCTTTGACACAAAGAAGTTATATACTTGAAACACAGTAAGACTTCTAACTGAAAAGTCAGAATTCTATCTAAGAATGAGACATATTTTATACCAACTTACCGCTTTCACTGTCTCGATAGTTTTCTTTCCGGTAAAGTAACTACTACCTTCAGTCTCACCTGGAACCTGCAAGAAATAAAGGTTCATAAACAGTACCATGGACAAGAGTTAAAGGGACAATCAATAAATCATATATGAAGAATAGGCATTGTTTTATGAAAATGGTTAATAGCTCTCAGCTACTATGAACTGAATGATCACAAAAATACATGTGGTCACAAAAATACCCTGCAAAATGTTTAAAGTACCCAACTTTTCACACCTTTTCTGACACTTTTTTGGAGGAGGAGGGGTAGTGCTGGGTGAGTGCTTGTTGGGTAGACTCCCACTTGAGCCAAGCTCCCAGCCAGATTTGCCCCACACTTGGTCCACCACATACACTATATACAGCATGGAAGGAAACACCAGACTCCTCCTCACTCCCGCTGGTGAGGAGGTTATGCCACACAGCACCCACCCCACGTCCACTTCCTGTAAAAATTTTCTATCAGATATTTACTTACTGCTGGTTGGTCTTCCTTGGCCACACTCTCCTCATATTCTGCTTCCCTTTGCTGCAATGAGAGACAAAGTTAATTTGAGAGAAAACAAGAGATGCTCCTATAAAAGTACAGTAAGAAGCTTGTCCTCTCCATCTCCTCCCCCGCTCTGCTCTTCATTATGCTAGTACTGGGCCCTGAACTCATGGCCTGCCTGGTGCTGTCCCTTAACTTTTCTGCTGAAGGTCTACCACTTGAGTCACAGTTTCTTGCAGGTTAACTGGAGATAAAAAATCTCATGGATTTGTCTGTTTGGGCTGATTTTAAACTGTGATCCTTGGATCTCAGTCTACTAAATAGCTAGGATTATAGGAATGAGGCACCAGCACCCAGTCTGAAGCCACTTCTTTAGGAACACAGTCTCCAAAGCATCACTTCCTGTTTGGCTTCTGAAATGGAATCATGTTGGACAGTTCTAGACAGAAAATTTCAGCTGGGGCAGACTTTCAGTGACACACCCCTCCCTGCCCCCCGCAGCAAATTCAAAGCCAAACTCCAAGTCATTACCATTTCTCTTTCTTCCTCTAGAATCAGAGGCTCCCTTGTTCTCTCCCAAAGTCTCAGAGATTTGTCGTGAGATGATGAGACAACATAGTCTCCATTGGGACTGACAGCCAAGCACCAGACTTCCTGGTGGTGCCCCTAGACAAGGAGAAACAAGTATAACCCGAGTCAGAGGAATTCTTCATGGCCCACTTCCTGCTTAGATGAGGGGATAATAGATGAAAACGTATTTCTCCCTGGTGCTTGAGCTCAGGGCCTAGGTACTGACTGTCTCTTAGCCTTTTCTACTCGAAGCTGGTACTCACAGCTCCACTTCCTGATTTTTGGTGGTTAACTGGAAATAAAAAGCCTCAACAACTCTCTTGCATGGCTGGCTTCAAACCTCAATCCTTGGATCTCAGACTCCTAAGTAACTAGGATTACAGGTGCGAGCCTTGGGCGCCCAGCAATGAAAACATTTTTAAAGGAGTTCTGCAGACCCGAGCAAGCATACAGGCAAGAGGTTACCTCTAGCGTTTGTATGTGTTCAAATTTGTCTGCATCCCACTGCTTAATCTTCTGGTCTTTCCCAGCAGTGAAGAAGAGGTGAGACTTGGGTACAAACCGCAGGTACATCACACTAAAAAGAGAAACCTAATTGTTATTGGATGCCAGGATAGATAAGAAGAGTCCTACACATATTAACAACTTTGTCTTGCTAGTTCCAGAGTGTCTATTTTTGGAACTCTGAACTTTCCATTTATCACTATATGCTCTAGGGAGTTAGTGCTCATGTATCACTCAAAGAAAGGCCTCCAAGCCAGACCCAAAGAAACATGGACTCTATGGTCTCCCTTATTGGGAATAATTAGTACAGGTTTAGGCAAGTCATAGCAGAGCATCACAAGGCCCAATAGCTATACTCTTATGAACACATAAGATGATGCTAAGTGAAATGAACTCCATGTTATGGAAACAGTTGTAACTATTTTCAACGTCCTATGTGTATCTGTAGCTTCTATTATTGATGATGTTCTTGTATCACCTTCCTGTGGTTGTACCTACACTATCTCTGTAATCTTATCTGAGTATATTGGAAACCGTGTATACTGGTATTGGAAGTAGGAAATTGAAAGGGAATACCAAATTTGAGAGACACAGGGTAAAAAAAGACAAACAACTACAACTACAAAAGCAATACTTGCAAAACTGTTTGGTGTAAGTGAACTGAACACCTCCATGGGGGGGGGGGGAGGGAAAGGGGTAGGAGGGAGGGGGGTATGAGGGACAAGGTAACAAACTGTACAAGGAATGTATCCAGTGCCTAACGTATGAAACTGTAACCTTTCTGTACATCAGTTTGATAATAAAAATTTGAAAAGAAAAAAAGGAAAGGCCTCCAAGAAGACCATGCCTACCTGTCATCATGGGCAAAGAGGGACTTGTGGCAATCCCCAAAGTCCAAACCCCAGATTTTCACATTCCTATCAGCAGAGCCAGTGGCTATTAGTGCCCCATCCTGTGAAAAAGAGAAGCAAAAGAACATGTAAGGCCCAAATCCTCTGTTAGGTTATTTAACAAATTAGCGAGGACACTTAATCCATTTTTCCCCAAGGCAATCAAATAAAGACAAAACTATTTCATCTCTCTACTTGGGAGTACCTGCTTCTCTGCTTTTACCTACAGAGCTTACTTTTAAAATGCCTATATGTCCTAAGTGGTGACATGGTTCACGTGGTAGAGTGCCAGCCTTAAGCAAAAAAGCCAAGTGAGATTAAGAGGCCCTGAGCTTAAGCACCAGTACCAATGCATGCGCATGCACAAATGCACAAGCATGGTAAGGGAAAACAGAAACCCTGTGCTCCACATTTTCAAATAGCCAGAGCACAGTTACTATGCCTTGCTGGGGTGGTCCACTTACTTCATTAATAAGAGACTATCGAGACAGAATGAGGTTAGGAAATGTATACTCTGCTCCCTATCATAATTTTCTCTCCTTTTTCCCTACTCCAATGCTCAGTCAAATGGCTGTGAGCACACGGGTGGCACGGCTGTAGCTATCCTTCCCGCACACAGTAGACACAGCACTGTTAACCTAAGAGCAAACGGTGGGCATGCTCTTTTTGGAGCTATTTATTTCAGGGCATTCCATCTATTATAGAACATTAGACAACTACTTGGGAAAGCTAAACTCATAAAATTACCACGCATATACAATAAGTAGATACATTTAAGATGTAATTGTAATAGATATTACTTTGTAATTGTTTTAGAGAATGACAGAACCACATAATAAAAACACTCTAAAACTGAGATGTCAACATCAAACTAAGAATGGTGAAAGTGCCTGCTTTAGAAAAGACAGCTTTTTACAGAGACAAGATGCAAGCTTTACTCACGTAAGAGATGTCCATACAGATAACGGGCAGTTTGTGTCCATACAGTGAGAGGAAAAACTAAACGTTAAAAAAGAACATAAATAATGCATGAAATAATTTCATTACATGTGGGTTAAAAGTTAGGTCTAAAGGTAACACACACATTTCTGAGTTACTCTGTAATTTCAAGACAAACAGCTTACTAAGAGTACTACCATGGGGGCTGGGGATATAGCCTAGTGGCAAGAGTGCCTGCCTCGGATACACGAGGCCCTAGGTTCGATTCCCCAGCACCACATATACAGAAAACGGCCAGAAGCGGCGCTGTGGCTCAAGTGGCAGAGTGCTAGTCTTGAGCGGGAAGA
The DNA here is from genome assembly GCF_023159225.1 of Perognathus longimembris pacificus. Lineage (NCBI taxonomy): Eukaryota > Metazoa > Chordata > Mammalia > Rodentia > Heteromyidae > Perognathus > Perognathus longimembris. Next base: position 71,428,897 of record NC_063167.1, on the reverse strand, counting down.
AGCCAGGGACGGTGCTCGGGCCCTGAGTCCAAGGCCCAGGACTGGCCAAAAAAAAAAAAAAAGAGTACTACCATGGAAGTGAGGACCCTATAGACACCCACCACAAGTCCCACGGCACAGTGAGGCAAGGAGGCCCAGGCAGCCCAGGCCTCGGTCAGAATACAGCACGCATCCTCTCCCCAGTTTCCTCAGCTGAAAGACTCTGGGACTCTTGTTTCACAGAATTTCTTCCAGGTCAAATCCAGTCTTATTGACACTCTGGGCATAGGGCACAATAACACATTTTGGGGCTTTTTATTTTAAGCAACCCAAATGATCCTGACACACAACCAGGTGTGACAAGATTGCCTGGGACACCTAGCAGTGCTCTTAAAACTACTGGCCATGGGCTGGGGATATGGCCTAGTGGCAAGAGTGCCTGCCTCATATATATGAGGCCCTGGGTTCGATTCCCCAGCACCACATATACAGAAAATGGCCAGAAGTGGTGCTGTGGCTCAAGTGGCAGAGTGCTAGCCTTGAGCAAAAGGAAGCCAGGGACAGTGCTCAGGCCCTGAGTCCAAGCCCCAGGACTGGCCAAAAAAAAAAAAAAACTACTGGCCATGACAGGATTTTCTGCCGTTATAGCCAGTACTTGCCCTGGTAGAATCATGTTTTCATTTATACATATTTTTAGAAAATATACTACAGTTTAAACTGGGTATGGTCAAGGCCACTTCTTTATACTCTCCACACAAATTCTAACAATGTCACTCAGAAAGAAAACACTGCAGAAACAACCACTGTACCTTTAATGTGTCAACATAGAATATCTTCACAGTACAGTCCAACAAAGACACAGCCAACAGCTTCTGATTAGGAGAGTAACTGACACACAGGACATCTTCGTCTAGCTGTAAGGTTCGAGTCTGCTTCACTGAAAGTCTAGTACCACAGAAAACATCAAAAAACATAAATAAATATCTATATATCTATATATCTACATATAGATAGATAGATAGATATATGAGTACTCTACCAATGGAGATAATTCCAAAGTCCACAGCATGACAGACATAACTCAGGTCAAAGGCCCTTCCATGACTCCCACTTCACCCTCAAAAATGGACACAAAAAATGTCCACTCACCTCTTTTGGCTACTATTTTCATCTTTCACCAACTCAAAGTCCCAAAACTTGACAGACTTATCTGCACCACCTGTCACAAAGCCACGCTGGAACGTAAATGATATTTGAATGAAAAACTACTTTAGCAGAGAAACTAAGCTAAGAACAGTCATTTTTGAAAAAACTCTAAACTTGACGGCTAGGAATATGGCATAGTGGCAAGAGCGCTTGCCTCCTATACATGAAGCCCTGGGTTCGATTCCCCAGCACCACATATATAGAAAACGGCCAGAAGTGGCACTGTGGCTCAAGTAGCAGAGTGTTAGCCTTGAGCAAAAAGAAGCCAGGGACAGTGCTCAGGCCCTGAGTCCAAGGCCCAGGACTGGCAAAAATAAAAAATATAAACTTGTATTTTTGAATAGGAAAATGCAGCTCCTCAAGCCCTTTCTGAGTTCTTTAGCTGTCATAAACTTCATTTGAGAATTCCTAGCACAGCCCAACACAAGCAGAGATGTCCTTTTCCAGGGAAAAGGTCAGTGACACTTTTTTTTTTTAGTTTGTTTATTAATTGAACACAAAATTTTTTTTTACAAGGTGTTGTGCAAAAAGGGTACAGTTACATAGTAGGGCAGTGTGTACAATTCTTGTGATATCTTACGTCCTGTTTTTCTATCCCTTCTCTAGGTCAGGTAGACATATATACAATATACACTGTATCAAGAACATATATAGTATTCACAGACTTGGTCTCTACTGTCTCTCCGTCTCCCTTTGTTAACAGTCATATATCAGGGAGATCATGCCCCTTTGTTTTCTGTGTTCTAGGCTTGTCTCACTCAACATTATTTGTTCGAGTTTTGACCTCAGTGACACTTTTGTTAGCATCAGGAAAGAAAATCCTTAATGAATATGGCTGGGTATTTTGCCTCCTAACAGGGCAGAAGTTGAATGAATCAGATATATGCAGTGAAACTAGCTTACAAGCATACATTGCATGGATGATCTGGCTAAGCTTGGTCTGAGGGTACCAGGGCAAGCCTGCAATGCCTCTGCTTAAAAGTCGGAGGTGATTTTTCAAGATCGAGACAGAAGACATGCTGTAGGGGAATAAGAGTCTCCTGTCTGCAGTGTTGCTCAGGAAAATTTTTCTTTGAGAAGTATCATAGCCATTGGTAAAAACATACAACTGTGGGACTACATAATTTGATGCTACATTGGTACTGAGAGAGATTAGCTGAACTGGAATTAATTCCTTGACAACTGTTTGCATGGAATGGGTATCATATATGACATCTAAAGACGAGACTAACAAAAAGAGGTTTCTTTAACGAATCCCTAACAGAAATCTTTTTTTTTTTTTTTCCTGGTCCTGGGGCTTGAACTCGGCCTGAGCACTGTCCCTGGCTTTTTTTTTTTTTTTTTTTTTGCTCAAGGCTAGCACTCTACCACTTGAGCCACAGCACCACTTTCAACTTTTTCTGTGTATGTGGTACTGAGGAATCGAACCCAGGGCTCCATGCATGCTAGACAAACACTCTACCACTAAGCCACATCCCCAGCCTCTGACGAAAATGTTTCTTAGGCAAACATTAAGCTTGATGGGACAGTTGGGAAATGCAGTGGAGTGCTGCCGCTCAGCACTGTAGGACTGGGTTAGTCACCTGATCTGGAGAGAGGGACATGGACCACAAAGCCCCGTCGTGGGCCTCTATCGTCTCCAGCAGGTTTCCCGAGGCCAAGTCATAAAGCTGCAGCTTCCCCGTCTAGGAAGACACAAAGAGACCACAGCCCTTATGAGCACCCATCATGATCCATGCCAACACTCTAGGGAACAGCTCATAACCAAGCAGCCAGAAGGTGATCAGCCTGGGCTGTACAGTAAGATCTTATCCAAAACAAAATCCAAACGAGGAAAAAAGCCAGAGATACCAGAGACTCTATTCTTTTTTTTTTTTTTATTCTTAATCAACTACTAACACTACCACATCTGTCTTAGCAGCTCTACTATCTGTCAGTTCTTTGCTGTGGCCCAGTTTCTGTACTATTGATGGCATTCTTTAGCTCTGAAGTGTGCTTACATCCTCCTACCTGCACAATCACCAAGGTGAACAAGGGTCAAGCAACACACCCAAAGGTCGCATAGCTAATAAGAACCACAGCCTGCATTCAAATGTGGGTCAGTGTTGTATCCTGTCACCCAGATGAAGGAACACCAAGATTTATGAAACTTGCTCCTAATTATAGAACTTGAAGCGAAAAACCCATATCTGCTAAGGCCCATGTAGCAGCCCCTGCTTGATCAGCCTCTAGGAATGAGGATTTGCTAACCTGGGTTTATCTGAATGTTTCTACTAGATACCAGATATTTAACAGACACCCATCACTTAATGTGGTTTAACATCAATTAAGACTATTCTATGTGATCATAACAAAATGCAAGAAAAGATGATCAAAATGCTAAAGGGAGTTAACCCAGGATGATAACTGTAATGTTTTTCTTCATAATTTGACATATAGTTTTGCTGATTCTTTTTAAGCAAGAAAATCTTTCTTAAAAGAGCCAGATTTTACAAACATTTTAAGATACTGAGTAGAACCTACAACCTCCCTGTCCCCGCCCAAATCCAAGAAAAACCTTGGTCTTACCTTTGTTCCTATGACTACCTGCCTATCACCAGGAACAAAGAATGAGCAGAGAGCATACTCGCAGGCCATTGTGCGGATGCACTGCAGTGTAGACCTACGAGAGAGAAGGAATGAGTAGCTTTTGTGGTAAGGGACCCTGCCTTCCTACCTTAAAGGTCAAAGTGCAGGTTCTGACCCACATTTAGCTACAGAAGGACTAGCCTAACTGTGTATTTGTCAGAATGTGTCCTTTCCATTAAATATTGTATATATCCAGTGCTTTGCAATTTTCCAATATTTACTAAATGCCAAGTATAATTCCAGGTACTTCCAGCAAACGTAGCACTGGTCCCTAGCTTCAGAAGACAGCATTCATTGACAAGAATAAATATGTAAATATGAGGTATCAGATGAGGTATCAGTAGGTGCTATGAGGAATGGAATGCTAGTACAAGGGATAGAGAATGCAGAGAGAGGGAAAGAACAGGGCTGGTGCTTCCTAAGACAAGAAAGCCTGTAGATGAATGGGGAAGGATAGGTGCCAGGCACAAAGGACTGGGAGGCAGGCACACTTTTGATGTGTTTTAGGGATAGGATAGCAAGTAGGTCAGTGTAACCCTATAGAGAAGCTGAGGAACATAGTAAAAGGCAAGACATGTAGGATTTATTTTTGTGCCAATGCTGAGGCCTGAACTCGGCACTTTGCATTCTCCCTTAGAAGAGCCTACAGAGGAACAGCAAAAATAATGTAGGCCAATCAGGAACCATAAGAATAATATGGATGAGATGAAGGTGGCTTTGGTTGGAATGAACAGTGAACAGTGGCTGCATTCAGGACGAAGCTTGAAAGCAGAGCTGATTATTTGCTAACAGATTAGATGGCCTTGGGATAAGAGACAGAACTAAGGTAGAAGCCAGAAAATTAAGTGGATGTAACTACTTATACTAAGATAGTAATGTCTGTAGAAAGAGTGGATGAAGGGCTGGGAAAAAGGCCTAGTGGCAAGAGAGCTTGCCTCGTATACATGAAGCCCTGGGTTCGATTCTCCAACACCACATATCTAGAAAATGGCCAGAAGTGGTGCTGTGGCTCAAGTGGCAGAGCGCTAGCCTTGAGCAAAAAGGAAGCCAGGGACAGTGCTCAGGCCCTGAGTCCAAGCCCCAGGACTGGCCAAAAAAAAAAAAAAAAAAAAAAAGTGGGTGAAATTTTTTGGAAAAATAAAAAATATGAAATTGGTTTAAAAAATATACAATTTTAGATACTTAGACATCTGAGTGGTGACAGAAAGTATTGGGATATGTAAGTGTGATCTTCAGGGGAGGTTAATGCTAGATATGCTAAGTCATGAGATAAAGAAAGTGTATTACCCGAGAACACATAAAGTAAGTTCACCCTGAAGAACTTTAGTAGCTTGGGCCACTAAGACAAGAAGGATACAAGAAGAACTCTAAAAGAAACAGCCAACATGGGAAGGAGAAGTGTTCCAACATCAACAAAGTAATCAATTCACGACAATAGCATCAAATGAAGGTTGTAAGTCTGTGGGTTTATTAACAGGATCACTGATGAAATGTCAAAAGCTGTTTTGGCGAATGGGGGATAAATAGCCTCAGGGCTACTTGTGCAGACATCGGAATGAAGCAGTAACTAGACAAAAATGAGGATTATGACAGACTTTCTTATCGCTTTTCTCCCTTCCCTTCCATTCCCATTAGCTTTCTTTGTTCAAGAATGGTGTTCTACCACTTGAGCCACACCTCTACTTCTGGAGGTTTTATTTTTTTTGGCCAGTCCTGGGCCTTGGACTCAGGGCCTGAGCACTGTCCCTGGCCTCTTCCCGCTCAAGGCCAGCACTCTGCCACCTGAGCCACAGCGCCCCTTCTGGCTGTTTTCCATATATGTGGTGCTGGGGAATCGAACCGAGAGCTTCATGTGCACTCTTGCCACTAGGCTATATTCCCAGCCCAGTTTTGTTTTGTGCTGGTTCTGGGACTTGAACTCAGGGCCTGGGCACTGTATCTGAGCTTCTTTTGCTTAAGGCCAGCTTTCTTAACACTTAAGCCACACACAGCTCTATTTCTGGCTTTTTGGTAGTTTATTAGAGGCAAGAGTCTCATTAGCTTTCCTGCCCTGGCTGGCTTCAAATCACAGTCCTCTATCTCAGCCTCCTAAGCAGCTAGGATTCTGGTGTGAGCCACCAGTGTTTGTTTCTTCTAAAAGGGAAACATTAGAACATTACTGCACGCAGATGGTGCAGAAGAAGATGGCTAAAAAGGGAGAGGAGAAAGGAGCTGGGATATAAGCTGTAGTCAGCTTTGATTGTAAGAGCATAAGAAGGAAAGAGAGGAATGTGGATAGAGAGAGCTAAGCTGGCAGATAAAAACGAAGGCATGTGAAGTGTTTCAGATGTTCCCACTTTTAACTGAGCTAGAAAGGAGGATGTATGCTGAGAGGCTTGAAGTTTCTGAGACTTCAGGAAAGAGGACAAAGTATGAGAATGGCACTGAGAGATCACCTAAACTTGAAGAATAAGCAGGATGGTTATCTTCCACCCAAGTACACTGATAAACTCTGATTATGAAAAAGACTTTTCCTTTAAGCATCAATATTTAAAAGGCAACTGTTTATTTTCTGGACTCTAAAGGTCAATGGGCAAAATGTACCCAACATATAATTTGAGGGGTTTTTTTTTGTTGTTTTTTTGTTGTTTTTTTGCCAGTCCTGGGGCTTGGACTCAGGGCCTGAGCACTGTCCCTGGCTTCTTTTTTGCTCAAGGCTAGCACTCTGCCACTTGAGCCACAGCGCCACTTCTGGCCGTTTTCTGTATATGTGGTGCTGGGGGAATTGAACCCAGGGCCTCATGTACACGAGGCAAGCACTCTTGCCACTAGACCATATCCCCAGCCCCCCAACATATAATTTGAGAATTGTATTTCTGGCCTTGTGGATGCCAAAAAGACAATCCAAAGGGAAGGAAATTCTACTAGAAAGACCCCCAGGGGAGACTGCAAACCTGTTCCAGATCTTAACAGACTCCGCGGCTGCCGATAGCACAGCGATGTTGTCAGAGCTGAAGGACAGGGTCCGCACATCACTGCGGTGGCCCCCGAGGACGACCCTGCTGGTCCTGGATGGCTGAGGAGCAGCCAGGGATGTGTTCAGTGCATAGAGCTCGACCAGGTTGTTCTGGAGCAGGAAGACCACCTTTAACTCTCCCTGAGGAGAGTGAATGAAGTCAAAGGACCTGCAATGGGAAAATCATCAGTAAAATTCCAGCTAAGGCATTTCATCTACAGTCAACTATTTCTAAGGAAAAGGCTTCACAATGTCCTCAATCTATAGGAAGTTGGAATAAGTATAAAGAATTTACAAACAAGAGTGCTGAGTACTGAGCAGTAGCCAAGCATATAGTTTAAATCAGAATACCTGGGCTCATACCTTGGTTCATGTATATATCTTGGTTTTGTGTATTTTTAAAAATGATTTTAAATCGTTTCTGAACAGAGTACACTTTTTTTATGTTGATAGCAAAAACAGCTCAAGAATAACTAAAAATTATTACGGTAATTCAACCATGAGATGAGGGCACACGTGAGGGCAACTGGAGCAGAGGCAGTCCCAAATGTCTCAGTCGCTGTCATCAAATACAAGCCAGATACACAGCTTGCAAACACAATGGCAAAGTTAATACTTTATTACATGTTTATTTATTTTGGCCATACTAGGGGAGGCTGTTTTGTTATTTTGTTCATGCCAAAGAACTCAAGACTTTGAGTTCTCAGCTTCTACCACTAAAGCCATACCTCTACTTTCAGAACATCTTTTTCTATTGTGTGGGCTTAAACTTAGGGCCTGAGCTCTTTTACTCAAGACTAGCACCCTACCACTTTGAGCCCACAGCTCCACTTGCAGTTTCTGAGTATTTACTTGTAGATAAGAGAATCACAGAAACTTTTCTACTAGGCTGGCTTTGAACCACGATCCTCCAATCACAGCCTCCTGAGTAGCTAGGATTATAGGGTGAGCCACTGATACCTGGCTTTCAGAACTTTTTGCTGGCTAAGTGGCAATAAGAGTTTCTTGGGGACTTTTCTGCCGATTGGCTTTAAACCTTGATTCTCAAATCTCAGCCTCCTGAGTAGCTAGGATTATAGGTGTGAGGCAAAGGTGCCTAGCTCAGTCCCAGGGTTTGAACTCGGAGCCTTATGCATGCTTGGGATTTATACTACTAATTGAGCTATGCCTTGATCCCTCTGCTTTACTTTTTTTCAGATAGGATCATTTCTTTTTCCAGTTTAGCTGACTGTGATCCTTCTATCTACACCTAGCAGGAACCACCGCTAACTTGTTATTTGAGACATTTTTGCCCAGGCTGGCATCTTCTGAGCTCCTGAGTACCTGGGATTCTAGGTATGTTCCACCATGCCTAGCCACAGCTTAGTGATCTATAACAACTACGGATACTTTATTTATTTATTTGTCTATTTATTTATTTATTTATTTATTTATTGCCAGTGCTGGAGCTTGGACTCAGGGCCTGGACACTGTCCCTGGCTTCTTTTTGCTCAAGGCTAGCACTCTACCACTTGAGCCACAGCGCCACTTCTGGCCTTTTTCTATATCTGTGGTGCTGGGGAATTGAACCCAGGGCTTCATGTATATGAAGTGAGCACTTTACCACTAGGCCATATTCCAAGCCCCAGATACTTTATTTTTACTCACTTGATTTTGGAAGAAGCTTTGATATTAGCCACTCGCTGGATTTCATCTTGAAGAGTCCTTTCAACACTGACATCAAGGTCCTCCTCCTCTTCCTGCCCTTGGGAAGAATTTAACCTAGCCAGGAAAAAAAAAATACTGTCAAGCTATCATTTCTCTAGAAATAAAGATAGAGATAGTAAAACTAGAGATAGTTTTACTCTTCCTTGAGTGCAAACTCTGGCCCCAAGATAAGAAAGCCGAGTGACTTACTCTGAGGTAATTGAACCACACAGCCTCATCTGAGAAGGAACCAAGTAGATAAGCACTCCCCACAGTGGTATACCAACCCCTGGATTCAGAATGCAACAGCCCCTTACACATTTCCCTGAATGCCACTATAACTCAGATTACTCACTGAAACATTTCTGATAAAACTTTTCTAACATCAGGACTCTGTTCAAAACAAAACAAAAACACCTTACTAATGTGAACTGGACAGCCCAACCATGTCAAATGCACTGTCTGAAAAGCTATGCTAATATTTAGCAAAAAGAATATTAGGAACTTTAAACATGTCTGGACTGGAATGTGGATACTAATGGGGGTATATGGAGAGGGGACGAAGGGTAAATATAATCAGAGCATAAAAAAGATAGAAACTCTAAGTAACTCAAAAGAACTCAAAGCAGGGAGGCAGGAGGAGGGGGAAATGACAGAGGTGTCACTCTGACCAAGGTATATTATTTACATTAAGTGCACATGGTAAAATAAAACCCCCTGTATAACAGATACAAAACAAACACATAAAAACCCAAGTTACACTAAGGCAGATCATGGGGGAGAGGAGGGTTGTTTTTTTGTTTTGTGCTGGTATTGGGGCTTGAACCCAGGGCCTTATACTACTACTCAGCTTTATTCTTCAAGGCTGATGCTCTACCACTAGAGTCATAGTCCCACTTCTTGCCTTTTGCTAGTTAACTAGAGATAAGTATCCTTTTCAGATTTGTCTGCTTGAGCTGACTTTGAACCTCGACCCTCAGATCTCAGCTTACTGAGCAACTAGGAGTACAGGCGTTAGCCACTAGTTCACAGTAAGCAAGAGTTCCAGATAAATTTCAACTATTGTAGAATGATTTTCTATAGTTACAGTGACTTACTTTAGGATTATATCATCCCCCAATCTTCTTCTTTGCAGGTTACCACTATATAACCAGCTCCATTCCTTATAAGCTGCTGCCATTAAGAGTACATTGCTCACTTCTGAGAGTGGAATGGCTCTCAGAAACAAAAATTCTAAACTTGAGGCTAGAGCTGAGGCTCAAGGAGTAGAGTTCCTGTTGAGCCAGCAAAAAGACCTAAGTTCAAACCCCAATACTGCCTGAATGGATAAATAAATAAAACTTGGGTTAGATCACAAATTCTCCTCTAGCTCTGGACAGTAAATATTTCCTTCAAAGCAGCCAGTTTTTCTCATTAATATGTGGTATTTCATTATTAATAAATATTAATTAGACATACTTTGCTTTCTTCCTGGCTTTCTTCAGCTTCTTATCCATTTTCTTCTGAACTTCTTCTTTGGAAAGTACACAAAACACTTCTAGCACAGAGTCGGTTCCCTAGAAAGGCAAAAGGCTAAACTGAGCTTACTATGAGCAATGAACAGCAGCACTGATTTTTCTGCTAACTGTAATATTACTTAATCTCTCTGGGTTTGTCCCACCTCTGAAGTGACAATGTCGCTTGATAGCATTGCTTTGAAGACTAAACCACATGTGTGCACTTTCACATGGCTGGACAAGCCAGTGTTTCATAAATGCTTGCCAGCATTTATAATAAAAGCAACTTTGATTATTTTGTTAATAAAAGCTAGAGATTGCAGATCCATTGTACCAGAATAAAACATTAACATTACAAAAAGAAAAATCCATATCTACACTACGAAAGAACAACTCAGTCTTGTTACTTTCTTCCAAGCCCATACTCACGTGGCAAGCAAGAATCCTGCCTGTCTTGTCAATTGCAAGGTTAACAACTCGGTCCCTTCCTTGGCGCATTATGGAGCCAGCTTTCTTGCATGAAAGAATACGCTATAAAGAAAACAAGAGAACAGGAAGTTGTGGCTAAACCTCTGAAAAGATACATTTCTATGAAATTTAAGTGACAAAAAAGACTCCCTAAAATGGTGATAAGGATGGCAGATGCAAACAACTGCAGCTCTCACTTTTACTGCTACAAAAGGAAGGTAAGAACAAAACTGATTTGATTTACATCCTCAGGAGTTTCCTCCATCTCGGGGTCTCCATCCATCTCGGGGTCTCCATTCTTGGCTCCACGTCTCTCCTGCATTCCCAGAGAAGATTCTTTAATTTTCTTGGGATTTGGCTCTTCTGGGTCTTCAATCTGTTTCATTAAAAAAAAAAATGGGATAGAAAAGCTAGGCTAATGAGTTCCAGGAGGCGACTTTTAATCCTGATAACTCAAAAATCTTTCCAAGGGTCTCTAACAGCCTCATCAGTGGTGTTTTTTTGTTGTTGTTTTGTTTTGTTTTTTGCCAGTTCTGGGACTTTAACTTGGGGTGTGGATATTGTCCCTTAGCTTTTTTGTCCCAGGATAGTGCTCTATCACATGAAGCCACCTTTTACTGTATAGGAATCTAGAGCCAGGCGCTGGTGGCTCACATCTGCAATCCTAGCTACTTAGGAGGCTGAGATCTGAGGCTCATGGTTCAAAGCCAGCCCAGGCAGGAAAGACCATGGACTCTTATCTCCAATAAACTACTCAGAAAGAGCAGGAAGCAACATTGTGGCTCAAGTGGTAGAGTGCTAGCCTTGAGCACAGAAAGGCTCAGTGACAGAGCTCAGGCCCTGAGTTCAAGCCCCGGGACCAGCAAAAAAAAAAAAAAAAGAAAGAAAAGACTCAATTTTTTTGCCCAGCTGACTTCAAACCGCAATCCTCAGATACCATCCTACTGAGTAGCTAGGATTACAGGATCAGTGGCCTTTCTTGATCCAATTTAAGATGGACATCAATATAGACCCACTCTTAATTAACTTTAATATTCTGGGTTTTTTTTGGAGGGGGGTTGTCAGTTATTTGGCTTGAACTTAGGGCCTGGGTATTGACCCTGAGCTTTTTTCGCTCAAGGATAGCATTCTACCACTTTGAGTCACAGCTCCATTTCTGGTTTTCTGGTAATTAATTAGAATTAAGAGTCTCACAGACTTTCCTGCTCTGGCTGGCTTCAAACCATGATCCACAGATCTCAGCCTACTGAGTAGCTAGGATTACAGGTGTACGCCAGCAGCTCCTGGCTTTTTTTTTTTTTTTTTTTAATGAAAACTCTAGCATATTTCAGAGGCAAAGATTCTCACAGGCACTGCAAAACAGGTTTCATTTGCTCCTTAAATACAGCAAAGATTAATCCTTATCCAGTTGTTAATTTTTCTCCCATACAGAGAAGCAGGTATGATCTCAGAATACATACACTTATAAACAAGTAAATCTTACATTAAAAATAGGAAAGTTAATAATGTGAAGTCTACCCATGGATATTCAGAGGCCTAAGGTTGGGGGGCGGGGGGAGAACTGGGGAGGAGGGAAGATAGGAGAAAAATAAGGGAGGAGGTAACAAGTTTGACAAAGACTTGTACTCACTACCTTATGTATATAACTGTAACCCCTCTGGACATCGCCTTAAATTTAAAAGAAATTTAAAGACCTAAGGTTATTATTGGCCTACTAATGCAATAAGCTAAATATTAGCACTACCAGATAATGTAAACTAAAATCTACTCTTCTCAGCTCAAATATACAAGGACAATGAGCATACAAGGAAAATCTCTAGCTATGTGAAACACTCAGTAAATACATCTGATTCTAAATTCAAGAAGTCTATGACAACCTGGAAAACAATAATTACCTCCTGTAGATAGGCTAAGTCCCAAGCTCTCAGCTCACTGTCTGCAGCTCCAGTGATTAGCCGCTTTTCTTCCGACACCAGAACCAATCCCCATACCTTTGGTATACAAAAATTCATATAATTAGGATATTTAATGAGATTTCAAGTAGCACAATGTGGCAGTCCAAAGGGTTAAGTACATTTTAGTGAAATTTCTTTGGCATACCTGTAGAATTGTTGCATACGTGATACAGGAATTTCTAACCTTTTATTGTCCAATATAGATAATGACTATTCTTCATAAACCCTGACTACAGTGTCTAGCAGATAAAAAGTACTCCATGAAGGTCTGTGTAAAATTGCAGCTTCTAGAGCCATAAAGCGAATGGTAAAAGTAACAAAATCAGAAAATGGTTGCAAATCCATAGTCAAAGCATGCCCCTCCTCCTCACTGATGAGAGATGTTTTTTAAAGTGTGATTTAAATAAAAAAAGTACCACAGAAGACACAAGGTATGTAAAATATTTTCTGAACTTGAATGAATAGATCTACGTTCAAGTAGCCTGTAGAGCCACAATTAGCCACTTCCATGTCACTGGGACAGGCACAGCACAGTATTATTAAGCAACTCTACAAACAGTGAGGGACACTTTACAAGGATGTAACTGAGATTCATAACTACTGATGGATATTTTTCTTTATTTCAGACAATTTCACTACATAGAGTAGAAGAGCCTTGAACCCCAGTGCTGCGATTACAGATGGGTAATGCTGCCACCATGCTAAGAAGTTCTGTTAAATACCAGAGGGCTTGCTCCAGTGGCTGGCACTGGATTGGCTACACAGTAAATGATGATTATTAGCAGTAAAGACAAAAAGTCAAGAAAAGGACAAGGAAGAAAACCATCTTTTCCTTTTTGCCTTGCCATTCTTTTCCCATGCTCACAAACCTAGCCCATACCTCAGTTCGGTGACCAACCATTGTTTTGAAGCAGTGTTGGTTATCAAGGTCCCACCATTTCACCATAGTATCTTTCCCACTGAAAAGAAACATCAAGAAAGAAAAACTGCATTAGGATGCCTCACTAAACTCACAGGGAAATCAAGTTCACTGCTTCAAAAAGATGATGATGTACAGCAATGTCTAAGCTCTAATTCTCCCTGACTTTTCTTCTGAAAAGCAAAGGATATTAGCCTTCCATGTTATTATTCTTTTGTTGTTGTTGCTGCTGTTGATTGTGGGGCTTGAACTCAGAGCCTAGGCACTATCCTTGAACTCTTTTGCTCAAGGCTAGTGCTCTACCACTTGAGCCAAAATACCACTTCGTTTTTCAGTGGCTAGAGATAAGAGTCTCCCAGAGACTTTTCTGCCTGTGCTGGCTTTGAATTGCCATCCTCGACCTCAGCCTCCTGAGTAGCTAGGTCTATGTGATTATTCTTATGCAAGAAATCAGATCTATCACCTATAAGCACAAAGATGATGTTGAACTCTGAGTACTAAAGAACACAGAATGTGATCCATCATGTCTCCCCCAACAGGTCCATCGCCATACCATTGAAATTCTCTCAGCCTGCCTAGCATGCAGGCATCTTAGACCTCCCTGCTCCCACACCCAATGAGGCCTCTGTGTTCTAAAAATGCCTCCTCCGTGGCCTCTAATATCTGGACTCCTTCCAGATTTCTGTATGAGAGCCTCAACTTCAGTCCCAGGTCTTGGCTTATCATAAGTGTTTCTCATCTGGTCTCTGCCCATTGCTGGTCCTTCACTCAACACAAATCAGAATGTCTACTTCTAAAATTCATGAGCTCAGTGTTCTCTAAAGAATCAAAACTAGGGGGCTGGGGATATGGCCTAGTGGCAAAGAGTGCTTGCCTCGAATACATGAGGCACTGGGTTCGATTCCCCAGCACCACATATACAGAAAACAGCCAGAAGTGGCGCTGTGGCTCAGGTGGCAGAGTGCTAGCCTTGAGCAAAAAGAAGCCAGGGACAGTGCTCAGGCCCTGAGTCCAAGGCCCAGGACTGGCCAAAAAAAAAAAAAGAATCAAAACTAGGCTCTCAAAACCTCCTGTGGACTGGTTCTGATACAGTCCGTTCCTACTAACAGTCTCTACTGTTCTACACCTTCACTGACTGATAGCTAATAAAATACCCTTCATGACCAAGCTGGCATACAAAATCCATCCCATAGCCAGTTGCCACTCACTCATGCCTATAATCCTAACTACTCAGGAGAGTGAGTTCTGAGAATTTCAAGTTTGAAGCCAGCCCAGGCAGACAAATCTGAGAGTCTTATCTCCAATTAACCACCAAAAAAGCTCGGACTGGAGGTGTGGCTTAAATGGTGGAGTACCAGCCTTGAGTGAAAAAGAGAGCTCAAGGCCCTGAGTTCAAGCCACAGTACCAACACACGTGCACAAAAATCCATCCCACTACATTTCACAATCCTGACATCCACATTTTCCATCAGAACAAGTCATTCAGAGAACATACATGTGCTACATGTACAGGACACTAGTTACCTACATTCTACCCTGCAGGAACAAATCCATCTCTGGGGCAGCAATGAATCTTCGTAACATTCCCTAAGCCATTGCTAAACTGTCTCTAAGTACTGCCTGGAAAACCTGAGGTTCTCAGCCTCCTTAGAACTTAAATTGCTGTATTTGGGTGAATCCTATGTTTCCTTGCTTCCTCCCTTCCTCCCTTCCTTCTTCTCTTCCTTCTACTCAGGTCTATGAAGGACACCTCCCCTCAAAAGGCAGGTTAAACAGCTGTACTGAACAGCGAGGTATCACATCACCCGAAGGGATCCAGAAGGCAGACAACTCTCATCCCATAAAAAGTGCGGTAAAAGGTGAAAGAATATGAAAAGTAACTATCAGAATTATGAATGACAAATGAGCAAGGGAAAATTGTAAATGGTGTAATGCTGGATAGCTCTATGCAGGAGAGAAAGAGGGGACGGGCATAGGGACAACTGCACTAAACAATGAAGCAAGGGTCTCTTCAGAGCTCTAGTGAATGTACCAAGAAGTAAACTGGAAATGAACCCATTGCTTCTTTACCTGGTAACTAGCAAATTCTTTTCTCGTAGGAACAATGCTTGTGTGATGGCGTCCTTGTGTCCCTTTAGGCGATACAGGCCACTCTCATTAATCACATCCCACACAATAACATCGGTATCCTAAAGGAAAGAAATAATGCAGAGAACAAATTATTTTCTTTACTACAAAATCCTCATTCTTTTCTTTAGAGGTTTGAACTCGGGGCTCTAGGCATGAAACGCAGATGTTCCACCAGTCACATCTCCAACCCTTTTGCACACTGGTTATTTTGCTTCCTGCTCAGATGTATACCTAGACTGTGGTGTTCCAATTTTAGGCTTACCATCATAGCTGGGATGACAGGTGTGTGCCACCATGCACAGACTCTTACACAGAGATGGAGTCTTACAGATTTGGCTGTCCTCGCTAGCCTAGAACAGCAAGTCTCCTAATCCCATCCTGCCATGTATGCAGGATGACAGGCACATGCCACTGCACCCAACTATTGGTTGGGAAGGAATTTCATGAACTTTTCTGCTTGGGCTGGCCTTGAACTGTAGTCATCCTAATCTTAGCCTCCCAAGTAGCTAAAAGTATAGGTGTAAGCCTCAGGTACCAAGCAGAATTTGGTATTAACAAGGGCAATACAAAGTCCTCATAGAAAATCTGCAAAGCAGGGCTGATAATATGGCCTAGTGGCAAGAGTGCTTGCCTTGTATACATGAAGCCCTGTGTTCGATTCCCCAGCACCACATATATAGAAAACGGCCAGAAGTGGTGCTGTGGCTCAAGTGGCAGAGTGCTAGCCTTGAGCAAAAAGAAGCCAGAGACAGTGTTTAGGCCCTGAGTTCAAGGCCCAGGACTGGCAAAAAAAAGAAAGAAAATCTATAAAGCATACAGAACACGAAAATGAATGCCACCATTTACAAGTAATCAGAGGACATTTTGTTCTATATTGTCCCAGGTATATCTGTGTGGGTACAAGAGTATATAACACTCATAGAGATCTGGGTTATTTTCACACCATCCTCCTCACTCTTTTTCTACCATCTGTCTACTATACACTATTTTGAATCAGGAGAGTCCAGAGTTTCACCCAGCACTATGTGAACTGGTGTCAGCAGGAGCTCTTCAATGTAACAGAGTCCAGGCCCCAGTCCTAAGTCTCACCTTGGACCCTGAAGCCAGCCTCCCTCCCAGCTGATCATATTTCAGAGTAGTGACAGCTGCTTTGTGTCCGTTGAAGGTCACGTTCCCTTCCCCGCTTAGGAGACTGAAGATTCGGATGGACCCATCCTCGTAGCCAACAGCTAAATGCAGACCATCTGGGGAGGGGCATAAGCAAGTAACTTCCTGTTTAAGTCCTTGAAGGATGAGGATCTGTGATCATAAAATTCAGAAACAATGTAAAGAAGTTACATGTTATCAAGGGAAAAGTGTGGAGGAATTAGGTACATTCTGTAAAACTGAGTACAAGACTAATTCCGAATCATTCTTATAAATAATAGTAACATTGTCTATGCTATCTCATGTTTGCGCTAGGCAATGAAATGCTCAGGAAATGGTCCAATTATTTCGTCCAAAGCTCTACACTGGCATAATAAGTGCAAAAATTAGTGGGGCTGGGATATGGCCTAGTGGCAAAGAGTGCTTGCCTCGTATACATGAAGCCCTGGGTTCAATTCCCCAGCACCACATATACAGAAAATGGCCAGAAGTGGCGCTGTGGCTCAAGTGGCAGAGTGCTAGCCTTGAGCAAAAAGAAGCCAGGGACAGTGCTCAGACCCGAGTCCAAAGCCCCAGGACTGGCAAAAACAAACAAACAAACAAAAAATACCTAGGCCATAAAATAACTCGTTAGGTCTTTAATTTGGGCTTATATCAAGTGATTTTCAATAAAGGGTTTACAGGCCTCTCCTTGATTTACCTGACTCCCATAAGAAGAAATCTGCACAATACTAGAGTGCTATGGTGGTTTTATCCTGGAGATTCCCGGTGACATGCACCAAGATAATAATCCTTCTGGAGTCATATAGTGAATAAATAAGTTTAAAATACCTGGGCTTTTCAGAAGTGACAAACCTAAAGCCTAGTTTCACAACTTCTGGACCTGACCTCTATAAGAAAATTGCTCTGTCTATTAGAGCAATATTCCCTTTAAATGTCTGATTAAAGAAAAAGCTGGCTATGACAAGTTGAAGAACTTAAAAAACAGAATTGGTACAAAAAAGCAAACATGTGAAGAATCAATAAGGACTACAAATAGTGACCTATGGAAATAACTACAAAAAAAATCTGAGAAGCTCCTTTTTCGTTGTGATTTTCAGAATTTGGTGGTAAATACAACAAAACTGGATGCTTAGCCTCCTAAACTCGAAGGAAAGATAGGCGGTACACACATGTGTGCACACACCAGGGCACAGTAAGTCAGAATTCTCCCACTTTTACCTTTCCATAAATTAATACTAACTGTTTTCTGACTTACCTTCTCACCTTTCCTTAAGTCCCAGATGAAAACATGTTCGCAGGCTGGCACTGCCACATAGCGTCCCTTCTCTCCACGAAGTGTCACAAAAACAATGTTACCCTTTTGACTACCAATCAGGCCAAAGACTGCACTTGGCACATAGCGCAGGTACTGCTTGGTGAGCCCCATGACACTACGGATGAGGCACTCTGTAGATATAAATGAAGAAAATCAGTTCTTGGGGTACCTTGGTTTGGCTAGGTGAATAAACTCGAACTGTCCTGGGGCTTGAACTCAGGGCCTGGGCGCTGTCCCTGGCTTCTTTTTTGCTCAAGGCTAACACTCTACCACTTGAGCCACAGCACCACTTTCAGCTTTTTCTGTTTATGTGGTACTGAGGAACTGAACCCAGGATTTCATGCATACCAGGCAAGCACTCTACCACCAAGCTACATTCGTAGTCCTCCAACTGTCTTATAGGTAGTTGAAACAATATAACTTGACTTCAGTTTCCTCTGAAAAAAATCATCCAAAAAAAAATCTGGATATGGCTACTTTATAAAGTCACTGCTGAATTGTTCTTGTTGACATCATGAATAGCTGACATAAAGGTTTCAATGAAACTGCATAATTCACTTCTATTTATATGCCATCAAATTCTGGCACTAAGACTGCTAGCCAAGGATTGGACATACAGACCAATGAGAATTTACTGTGCGTCTATGCATAAATAGACACTAATGATAGACACTACTAAGTAGGCACAAAATCCAATTCTTATGGCATTTGCCTTCTAATTAGATGTTTTCAAACTCCAGAGTATCCAAGTCAGCTATAGGACTTAAACTATAACAATGAAACTGTTTCAGGAAGGGGGTAGAGAGAATAACAGTAAAATGAAACTGATTGGAATACACTGTACACACACTAGAGAAAGGTAACAATGAAAATCTCCCCTTTATAACTAATAAAAGAACACAGAAGTCTTGAGCAACTGTTTTGTAGTTAGGTTTTACATTTGTTTGGTTTAACTATACTGAGTCTTTTGTTTTGTTTTCCTGGGCCTGGGTACTATCTCTGAGCTATTCTTGCTCAGGGCTAGTGCTCTACCACTTGAACCACAGTACCACCTCCAGCTTTTTCTGAGTTCATTGGCGATAAGTCTCACAGACATTCCTGCCTGGGCTGCCTTCGAACGGTGATCTTCAGATCTCAGACTCTTAAGTAGCTAGGATTACAGGCATGAACCATGGGCACCCACCTTACTGAGTCTATTTTGTTGTTGTTGGTACCACAGTGTGAATTCAGAGCCTCAAAGCCAGACAGATAGAAAGTCCATGAGACTCTTATCTCCAAGTAACCAGCAAAATGCTGGAAACAGAGGTGTGGCTCAAGTGGTAGAGGACCATTCTTGAGCAGAAAATGTCAAGCAAGAATAGTAGGCCTTGAGGTTTAAGCCCCAGGACCAGTGAACACACACACACACACACACACACAATACTGGTCTAACAACCCAGTAATAAAGAGATGCATCTGAAAGTGCTGGAGATAAGGAGATCCTACTTCAGAGAAACAATCAAATTGAATGGACAGACATAGGATTGGTTAAAAGCAGTAATTTTGGAGTTAAGATTGGCTGCTGCTGCTCTACCACTGGAGCCACATTTCCAAAATGGCTGTTTTGCTAGTTATTGTTGAAGCTGGGAGTATCTAGGAATTTGCTGCCCTGACTAGCTTCAAACTGTGATCTCCGGTATCTCTACCTCCAGAGTAGGCAGGATTATAAATATGAGCCACATGTACCTCGCTCTGAGCCTCTTAATTAGTTATATTCTCCTTTTTTAGTCTAACTGAAAAATAAACTCAACTAATATTTCTGCTAATAACTATTTCCTGGCTTGCATGCTTTTGTCATAGTTACAAGCACAAAGCCAATTTAACCTGGCCATGTGATTAATTCTTCCCCAATACTCTTCCTAATTACATTAATCACTACCATCCTTAGACTACAGTATGCTGAAGCGTGGGGGTTTCCATACCTCTAGTTCTAGTCTTACCCTATCTGTCCATTACATGATTGCTAATTGCAGAGTTCCAAATACTTATTGCATACCTTTCAGATTCACATTTAACATGTCTGTAGCAAGGTTTTAGAAATCTTGTTTCATAAACCTTCTCATTTTTTTCCTGATTCTAAGACACACACGTTTCCTAGTTATTCAGGCCCATAACTTTGTAGTAATCTTTAACTCATTAGTAAAACATCTCTTAGCAATAACGCTTAGCAAGAGGGACGAAGGTATTGTGAATGGTATGTTAACACATGCTCTTAGTAAAGTGTCCCGTACGTAAGCATGGGTGGGTAACATAAATCATCCCCCACAATAATGAAGGTGGTGGATAGTCTTACTCTCATTTTACAACACGGGTTCAGGACGGCTATAGCGAGGCGATCACCTTGTCTGAGTTAGGGGCGCCCGCGCGCCACCCTGAGCATCTTCCAGCACCCGCGTCGCCGGACCGGGCAGCTCCACCGCGCACCCGCCGGCCCCGGACACCGCTGTGCGGACGCCTGCAGCTAATCACCCGGCTTCTCCCCACTTAGGGATAGCCTGCAGACGCTCCCGAGTCCCGTCTGCTGCCCACACCTGGGCCTCACCACTAGCCCCGGAGCAGGGGTGCCCGCGCAACCTGGACTCACCTCCGTCTCCACGAGGCCCGGCCGACAGCACCCACCCTCCGAGCCCGCCCTTTCCGGTCCGCTGCGGGTGCCTCTTCCGCCCGACGTTCCCTTTGCCTTCGAACCGGAAGTGGCGAAAGGGCGCGTTCTGATTGGTCCGCGTGGCTGGGAGCGGAAGTCAGCTTTTTGGAGCGCCCCGCGTCTGCAGCTGGTCTCTTCTAGCCTAAGGAGACTCGGAGCCGGCTCTGCCCTGGCGGGTGACGGCTGTCTAGGGATGGCGCTCTGCCGGTTTCTGTCAGGAGCGTAACCTGCGCTGCTGTCGCCCCGATGGAATCGCCCGAGTGCTGTGAGAGGCGGGGCGGAGCGAGACTTCTGGGTCTGCGGGCCGCGGAGGCTGCGCGGGGCTCGGCTGGAGCTGCGGGCCGGGGAGGCGGCCTGGGGCTCGGTGGGGGCTGTGGGCCGGGAGGCGGCGCGGGGCGGCGGGGCTGGGGGGCGGCGGGGCCGGTGAGGCGGCGCGGGGCTCGGCCGGGGCTGAGGGCCGGGGAGGCGGCGCGGGGCTTGGCGCTGGGTTCGGCGCGGGGAGGCGGGCCGGGGAGGTGGCGCGGGTGTGGAGGTCAGGCTGCCGGCTGCCTTTGCGGGTCTCCCTCCCACGTCCTGGCGATCGCCCCTGCGGACGCGGCGTGGCACGAGTCTCAGCTGGAGTCGGGGTGGGCTTAGCCGGGCGAGCGCAGAACGTTGAGTTGTCCGGATCCCCGCAGTCCCGGGGTGACATTGGCCGGGCTTTGTGTTTCCGGCTCTCGGGCCTTCCGAGGGGTCCGTGGTCGGGTCCGGCCCCGCCTAGGGGTGCGGCGGCCAGGTGGGAATTGGCGTTTCTCCTTTGGAGTCCCTTTGTGCTTGGGTTGCATCGAAGTTTTAGGAATGACTTCTGATGCCTGTCACTGGGCAGAATTAAAGCTGACATGGAACTAGAAAAGAAGTGTGCCCTCGCCGTGCAGCCAGCCTTGAAATTCTATGTGTCTGCATTTATTGTGCTTTTAAGATGTTCAGGTAATTTTCCAAATCAAGAAAACTAACCAGGATGATCAGACTGGAAAGCTGCTGTAGCTTACGTGTTTAGAAAGGAGATTGCTGCAGGGGAGCCAGTTACTCACGCTTGTAATCCTGTCTACTCAGTGGGCTGAGATCTGAGGTCACCCTTCAAAGCCGGTCAAATCTGAGACTCCTGTGACCAATTAATCAGCAAAAAGCAGGAGTGGAGATGTGACTCGAGTGGTAGAGCACCAGCCTTGAGCAAAATAAAAAAAGAAAGGCGGGGGGACTCTCAAGGCTTTAAGTTCAAACCTATATATCTACACCAAAAATAACAGCAGCGAGATTGCTGTGAATAGGAATAGTGAGATCTTAGAGAAGAAAAGTGAAGTACAGAGGGGTTAGTTTCATATGTAAGGCAGCGAGTACATTTCTTATCCAACTTGTTACCTTCTCTCTCATTTTTCCACCGCCTCTCCTGGAGTATTTACTTCTAAGAAAGCTATCTTACAGCTGTGTAAACTGTGGATAGCTAGTGTCAATCATAAATGATTTTTGCCATGTACAGATTACCGGTCTCTTGGAATTTCAGTGGGAGCCTGTTTATGTGCCTATTTCAGTGCCTGTTTATGTGCATTTCAGTATTCCTGATCTGTTAGTATAACTTCTGTGATTGACTATATAGCACCTACCATGTTCTGAAGCAAGTTAATTGTGTGTGTGTGAGTGTGAGTGTGAGATGGTACTAGGGCTTGAACTTTGAACCTAAGCGCTGTCCCCTAGCTTTATTACTCAAGATGGGTACTTTACCACTTGGGCCACACCTCCACTTCTAGCTGTTTGCTGGTGTTGGAGATAAAAGTCTCACAGACATCCCCCCCCCCCCTTTGAAATGCAGATCTCAGACCTCAGTCTCCAGAGTAGCTAGGATTGGGAGCCACCAGTTTAGGCTTAAACAAGTGAAATCTTAACCCATCTCCACTTTTGTATTCAAATGGGTAGAGTCTATTTTAAAAAACTTAACATTATTAAAAATTATGGGAGGGAACGACCACAGTTGGGAAAAGTTTATAAGGTAATGCCTCCTACAAAATCCCTTTACATGCTACTTCAAGGATAAGACTACTTATTAAAATTTCAGCTCCTTCAATGTTTTAAAAGTTATCATTGAAACTTAGCCCCATTTACTTAATATGTTAATATATACTGATATTGCTGATATACTATTATGGCATATGCTTTAGGAGTTTTTGAATGGTAATGTTAAATATCACCTAGGTTCATTGATGAAGCCTAGAAATCTTTTTATAATGCTGTATTTATTGTTAACACATTGAACCATTTCAGTTAGTATTTTTGTATCTGGGCAAGTTTTTGTTTGTTTGTTTGTTTGTTTTGCCAGTCCTGGGCTTGGACTCAGGGCCTGAGTGCTGTCCCTGGCTTCTTTTTGCTCAAGGCTAGCACTCTGCCACTTGAGCCACAGTGCCACTTCTGGCCATTTTTCTACATAAGTGGTGCTGAGGAATCCAACCCAGGGCTTCATGTATATGAGGCAAGCATTCTTGCCACTAGGCCATATCCCCAGCCCTGGGCAAGTTTTTTTTTAAGTGCCATTAAGATGCTTCTTTAAAAAAATTACTGGTTTATATCAGTTGTCAAGGTTTTCATTGTTAAATTTCCACCCACACAGTTACACTGTATTTCAATCAATTTCAACCCTTCTGTATCACAGAACCTCCTCTCTAAAAAATAGCTTTCCCAACAGGTGTCCTTGTTCCATTTTCATAGTTTTAAATAGTTTCAAAATGGCAATATTCCATCTTATTTTAAGTATTTAAATACAAAGACACGAGTAGTGTCGTGCCTGTAGTTTGTGCAGAGTGAAGTAAAGCTGGTGCTTATTGGAAACCAGATGCATAGACCGGCTCCATGTATTTTTATCTAGGTTTGTGTAGTCAAGAGCATTTTTAAAAATAATAAACAAGTTTAAATGTCTCACTTTTCCTTTTAAATGATGCTGATTTCCTTTTATGCACACACATACACAAAGATTATTGTTTTTTGTGACAGTGATCCAGAGTTTTCTGCCTAGTCTTGAACAGTAAAATCTAGCCATTCTACTTAATCATATAAATCAATATTTAAAGAACTTCTTAAACTAGAAGATGATTGTAAGGGGAAAAAAGAAGCTACAAAGAATTGTTCAGATTGTAGGAATTGTGAGGAATACATAAATAAGGATCACATAGTGTTCCATTTGCTTTCTTGTCTTTGGGTATGTGTTCTGCCACTAAAGTAGGAAGAAAGTATGGCTAAGGAAAATGAATCTGAACCATTTTGAAGCCTTTTTGTCCCATGGAGACTTTTTGATCCCAGGACATTAGTAGGCTTCTGCAGACTGTTTTACTAAAGTTCAGTGTTTATTTATGGACTTGCTCAAAGTACAGGACTGATTACCTTAGTGGAAAGCCTTGTTACCCCTTAGTATTATCTATTTGAAAATCTCTGCTTGTATGAGCTCACATATACACATTTTTGTGGATGAAAAGTATCTGTTTTCCACAGGATTCTTAGATGGGCCTGTGACCCTAATTTAGGAGCCTCTTCTGGGATCCTTTTGCCTTCATTGAGATGCTCTGTTTACTTTATTGCGAAGGTGTGTGTGTGTGTGTGCGTGTGCACACACACACGCACATACATTTATTTTTGGTAAGAAAAATCAATTTCTTTGTATAGATATAACTGCAAAAGAAGGCAACCTAAATACAGAACTCTATCCATAAAATGCCACTGAACTTTGCTCTACCACAGAAACTGTGAGCATTACTTAGTCACTTAACACACATTGTCTTGTGGCTGCAAAGATCCAGCCACAGGTACTGACCAGATATGATTCAAGATACAGGAGAACACCAGACTGTATGAAAGAAAATAACAATTTTGAAAAGGAAATTATAATCCTTGATATGCAGCTAAGATTTGAGTAAGCCTTGGGTTTGGGAAGGTTTCTGTTGACCCTAAAAGTACAGTTTTAGAATAGTACTGGAAACATTTAGCAGAAGCAAAAAAAAAAAAAACTTCAGGAAGTTGACTTAATGGAAGAAGAGGAAGTAGAGCAATAAAAGCATATTATTCTGGGGGGGGGGGGGGAAACGAGTAGTAAAAGGAGCACCAGTAGTCCCCCTCTATAATCCTAGCTGCTCAAGCCACTGGGATCTGAGGATCACAGTTCAAAGCCAGGCAAGGCAGAAAAGTTTCCTGGTGGCTAATTGGAGGTAAGAGCCTCATGGCCTTTTCTGCCAGGGCTAGCTTTGAACCACCATCCTCAGATCTCAGCCTCCTGAGTAGCTAGGATAACAAGCATGAGCCACCAGCACCAGGCTTTAGTTTCTGTAGCTATAAGGCTACCACTGTGCTGAGATTTCTAGATTTATAAGCCACACCCCTTCTCTGAGCTCTAGCCTCCTCTGCCCTGACCTTGGCCAAGCAGTGAGCATCTCAGCTCAGCATTTCCAGCAGAGACATGGTTATCGGTGAACCCCACAGCTTACTTTTAGTCTGCATCTTTGTAAACAACATTAATATATCTACTCCATTTTTAGCAAGAAATTTAGGAAATATCTTTGATTCTACCCTTTCTGTATTCATTTAGCAAATACTGTTGGTTCTATCTTCAAAACATACTTCAAATCTAACATTTCTCATCACCATTTCACCTAAATCATTGAGATCATTTTCTCCTGGTTTCTGCTTCTAATCTTTGCTCTTATTGATTTCATAGAAGCTAAAGTAATCTTTTAAATATTATGTTTGGTCATTTACCTCAATCAAGGTCCTCTTATAGCTTCTTTCCTCTCATTTAGAATAAGATGTAAAGTTTTAGCTTGGCTTACACACTGTCATGTTGTCTTTCTCTCAAGCCTTCTGACCTACACTTCACTACTCTGCTCTAGCTAAACTGACTTGGCTCTTTATGGAATACAGCATACTCGTTCCTGCCCGTTGACCTTGTTATTTCCTGGCTTGCTGTCTCACTTGAACTCCATGATCTGATGTCACCTTTCTCTCATAGTAGTTATTGCCTTCAGACCTATTTTGCACTGGCTCAGTCGGGTCTTTTTTATCATTTATCATCTCTTCCCCACTGAAGCAAATACCCTGGAGGCAGGGCCTTGCTTTTACCACTGGAGTTCTAGTATCTGAAACCAGACCTAACACATGATGCTTGCAAAGATTTATTGGACGAATGAGTATACTATTTTACTGAAGCAGCTATCTGACTTGTTGGCAAACTTAGTGCCCACCCATTTTCTCTGGTGAAATTTCCTAGAATCTAGCTCCAATTCTTGACACACACACACTGTGTGTCTTTCTATCACTCTCTACCTCTGATTGCTGTATTTCTATACAGCTAGCTGCTTACCCTAGACCCATAGGGTGTGGTATGTGTTATCACATATGCCTTAGCTTACTGATTATCAAGTCCTGTTCATTCTTCCACCATCTATTTGGGATCCCTGCCTCCTTCACATGCATGTTCCTTGCTGCTTAGTTGCAACCTTTATCATCTCTTCCCAGTTGATTGCCTCCCCCACACACACACCCCTTCTTGTTGGATCTTACAATGTATCCTTTTTATTCCAGTGTTTTCCTGTAGTTGTTTCAGGTTCCAGTTGTTTCATTGAGATCTTTGGTCTATTTTAATTCATTTTTGTAGAGTGAGCAGTAGGGGTTAGGTTTGTTTTCTATATGCAGATTACCAATTTTCCCATCACCATTTGTTGAAGGAGCTGTTTCTAGGCTCCTGTGTAAACAATCAAATGGCTATAGCTGTATGAGCCTGTTTTGAGGTCTTCTGCTCCATTCATCTTTGTGTATCTTTTTGTGCCAGTACTGTGCTGCTTTTATAGCATGGGACAGAGGGTGTTGTGAATCTAATTGTTTTTCTAATTTCTTTTCACTCTTGATATATAGAAAAGGTACTGGTATGTTGGTTTCATATCCTGTTACTTTGCCATGTTTATAGATCTGTAAGTTATTTCCTAGTGTCTTCAGGGTCTTTTAAGCATAGACAAATAGGGATAATTTGCCTTTTATATACTTATCACACTGAATCTTTAAATCAACATATTGTTTATCTTTGCCTCTCTTACTTAGCTGTCTGTTTTTTCTGCCAGTAGTAGGGACTTGGGTGAATGTTGAATGAATAGTCCTGTTCCTGGAAAGTAGAAATGGTGGGCCTCGTGATCATTTTAATAGCTGTAATTCTTTGGAAAGAGTATATGCCTAAATAACTCTCCTTTATTCCTGTTCTTAGAAAGTTGTAGAAGTTCTCTGTTGTCCATTGTTTCTAATGGACCATTTAAGAGACTGTAAGTCACATAATGTACTGTTGGAGCATTTCACAGTAGAGTTTTGTTTTTTGATGTAGTGGAAGTAAGGCAATGCTTGCATTTCTCTGCTAACATGACTCATTCTTTCCTTTTAAGCTAACGTCTCCTGGAAGTACTGAGTCACTGTGGCACCTGGGGAAGCCACACAGAAGCTCTGGTCCCATGGATCCCTTGGGGGCACCTTCCCAGTTTGTGGATGTGGACACACTGCTAAGCTGGGGTGACTCCTGTGAAGACCAACTCAGTTCTTCCCATGTGACGGCTGAAACGGGTCCTGAAGACACCATTAGATCGCCTTTTCCTTTTAATAAGGAGATCAATGGAAAAGTGGTTCTTTGGTAATTCTTTGATTAGATGGTGCCTGTAAACTCCTCTTTGCTACCTTTGAATATACAAAGCAGCCTTATTGAGGTATAACTGACATATAGTGACTGCACACACAGATGTAAAGTGTACAACTAGGTGAGTTTTGGCCTAACAGCCATGAAGCCACCACCACACATAAGATTCACAAGTAAGTGAATGTATTTATCACTGCCAGCAGAAGTGGTGCTTGATCCCTGTGCAGTCCTTTCCCCTGCTTTCTTTCTTTGTACATCCCAAGCAACCAGTGATCTTCCTGTCACTATAGATTTTCTACAACTTGATACAAATGGAATTATGATGATTTTGGGGTTTGGGGAGGTTGTTTGTTTATTTGGGGCGGCTTTTTTTTTTTTTGGCCAGTACTAGGGCTTGAACTGAGGGCCTTATATTGTCCCTTAGCCTTTTCTGCTCAAGGCTGGCACTCTACCACTGAGGCCACTCCTCCACTCCCAGCTTTTTGCTGATTATGGGAGATAAGAGTCTCATGGACTTTTCTGCCTGAGCTTCCAAACTCAGATCTTAGTTCTCCTGAGGAGCTAGAATTACAGATGTGAGCCACCAGTGCCTGTTTTGTGATGCTTTTTTTTTTTTTTTTTTTTTTTTTTTTGGCCAGTCCTGGGCCTTGGACTCAGGGCCTGAGCACTGTCCCTGGCTTCTTCCCGCTCAAGGCTAGCACTCTGCCACTTGAGCCACAGCGCCGCTTCTGGCCGTTTTCTGTATATGTGGTGCTGGGGAATCGAACCTAGGGCCTCGTGTATCCGAGGCAGGCACTCTTGCCACTAGGCTATATCCCCAGCCCCTTGTGATGCTTTTTTGATCTAGCTTCTTTTATATGACATAAATATTGTTATACATTGCTTTTTTAAAAATTGAAATAAAATTCACATGCTGTGCAATTCACTAAGTTGTACATTTTAGTGCTTTTTAGTACATTCATAGAATTGAATAACCATAGCCATAGTCTTTTTTTTTTTAACATTTTTATCAACTCAAAGTTTTTCCAGTCCTTGAAGGGGATTTTTGTTATTGTTGTTTTTGTGTGTGCTGGGGTAGTGAACTTGGTACTGGGGCTTATACTCAAGGCTGGCACTAAACCAATTAGCCATATCTCTGCTTCCAGCTTTTTGATGGTTTTGATTGGAGATAAGTGTCTCAGGTACTTTCTTGCCCACATTAGCTTTGAACCATGACCCTCAGATCACAGTCTCCTGAGTATTTAGAATTAAAGCCATGAGCCACGTTCACTGGCCCAGTCCTTTAGCTTTGTGGAACAACTAATCTACTCTTGTCTCTAGGTTTACTTATTTTAGACATTTTGAAAGTATTACAATAACATACGTGGCGTTTTTGTGACTTGGCATAATGTATTCTGTCATGTAGATATACCACATTTATCAACTCATATTAATGTACATCTGGGTTGTTTCTGCTCTGGAAGCTATCATGATTAATGTTGCTAAATTCTTTAAAGCAACCAATTTTACCTCTGTAAGCATTGTGTTATAATAAAGTGTATGAGACAACTTCCTCAATTTTGGTATTAGAGAAGTTGCATCTAAGCTCTAGGATGGCAGAAATCTTTTTTTGAGTCAAATTTCTTTTGTACTGTTGCTTAACTTGTGAACTAGCAAAACCAATGTAAAGAGTCAGAGATAGAACGTTCTGAAAAAAAATCCAAACTAGGTCTCTTCTCTCCCTCTTCTTTCCCATTCCTGCTGTTTATTTATTTATTGCTTTTTCAGGAAAGGAGATGTGGCACTACTAAACTGTACGGCCATTGTGAACACCAGCAATGAGAGTCTCACAGACAAGAATCCTGTGTCAGAAAGCATCTTCATGCTTGCAGGGCCAGATCTGAAGGAAGACTTGCAGAAACTTAAAGGTAGGTGACTTTTCCTATGTATGTTAGTGGTTAGGAGACATCTTTATGTCCTCTACTATGAAAAAACCTATTTTGTGGTTCAGTGAGAAAATTATGTGTTATATGTACTGATGTTCTTTTGTTGAAACTAAAGACAAAAAGCTTTGAAAGCCCCGCGGTGTGTTAAAAGCTGCTTGCTGAGGTTCTGCCACCAGTGATGCTCCCCTGTCAAATTACAGCTTTAAAATTAAGTAGGTCTTGAAGCCAAAACCCTGGATTTTTATTGTGGTACTTCCTTCAGTTGTCAGAACCGGTAGGTCCTCAGCCTTTTAATTTTCCAGAAGAGAATCCCAAGACCAAGGAGTGTAGGCTTGAGTGTCCTTGTAAGAAACACGGATAGGGCAAAGGGCTAGATATTTACTACCAGTTATGACACTAAACTAAATCTCTTTGCAACTGTTTCTGGGGCTCTGGGGTCCAAAAATACTGTATTTAAACATTGTGAGAAAACGATATGTTGTGCTGGCTAGGAAGGATTGTTGTGGATTTGACTGATTTTATTCAATACAGCATAACCTGTAACTTAGGACCTTGTTCGTGTTCTTCAGGGACAGCAACAACAGTAAAAGCTGTTGTATGTATGCCACGGCATCTATTCATTCATTTAACCTCTTGAAGTGAGTGCTGGTATTATCTTGTAGGAAATCACACTGGACAGTGGTGGCTCACACCTGTAACCCTCGCTACTCAGGAGGCTAGGAACTGAGGAATGCAGTTGAAGCTAGCCCAGGAAGGAAAGTTTATTAGACTCTTACCTCAAATTAACAAGCAAAAAGCTAGAAGTAGAGGTATAGTTCAAGTGGTAGAGTGCCAGCCTTGAATGAAGAGGCTAAAGGACAGTGCTTAGGCCTTCAGTTCAAGTCCCAGTATAGGCACATACACACACACACACACACACACACACACACACACACACACACACACACACACACACACACACACACACACACACACACACACACACACACACACACACACACACACACACACACACACACACACACACACACACACACACACACACACGGAAATTACAGTGTGGTGAGCCTGAGCTCACACAAGGTGACTCCACCATGTGATTGGAAATGAAGTAGTCCATTTTCAATCAGATACTGCCATAGTACAGATGAGCTTGCTTTGTCTTAGTTACTTAGTTCCTACAAGCGGCCAGCTCTCTATTCTGCTAAGGCTGTTGTCCTTAGTACCGTGAGGTCTGGCTTCTCTGCTTCCTGTCTGTATTCCGGTACTCCACCATTTTGATGACAGGAGCAGAGATGAATGCTTAACTGAAATGTCTCAACATTCTTAATGCTCTTTCTTTATGCTTTGAGGTTCTGTTGTTGTTTTTCCAACACTTCCAGATTTACATATGTTTCTGTTGCTCCTAGGTTGCCGAACAGGTGAAGCAAAATTGACAAAAGGATTTAATCTAGCGGCCCGGTTCATCATTCACACAGTGGGCCCTAAGTACAAGAGCCGCTATCGCACTGCAGCAGAGAGCTCCCTGCACAGCTGCTACCGGAATGCACTTCAGCTGGCCAAGTATGGGGGTTCACCCCTGTACACTGCACACCATTCAGTGTAAAAGGGTCCCAGCTTTACAGATGAAGCCTAGCTATGGATATCAAACTTTGGGGGCTTAGACAATTGAGGAGGATTTGGAGGACAGAATTAATAATCTTTTCAAATTTGGTGGAATAAAGGGACAAATATGGTTGATTTAAGAATGTAGTCTTTTCCTGTTACTAAGTTTTGTATGTCCCTCCCCCCCCCACTGCCCAAGAATATAGTCAAAGCATATATTAAGCCAGCACCAGTGGCTCACATCTGTAATCCTAGCTACTCAGATTTGAGAATAGATCTGAATATCAAGGTTCAAAACCAAGCCCAGACAGACAAATCCTAGAGACTTTTATATGTAATATAATTACCAAATAATGCAATTGTGTTAACTGTTACAGTAAATACATTGGAAAGGTAGAGAAGAAGTTTATTTGCATTCTGAAATTAGTTATGTACTACATGTGTCTTGTTTTGCAACTTCTTTGTTTCTCAATTACAGGGAACAGTCCATGTCTTCTGTTGGATTCTGTGTCATCAATTCAGCAAAACGGGGTTATCCTTTAGAGGATGCAACACACATAGCCCTTCGTAAGTTGCATTGGAGATGCTGATTGTAAATCAAGTCTTTGATATTTTGGGAGAGTTGCTTTATAAATAGTTGGAACCTAGGAAAATTCATTAATTAAATGACCTTAGTACCCTGGAGGGAAGTTGAATTGGCAGGTTTTAGAGATCTCAATTTACTTTCTCAGGTTGACATTTGAATCTTAACCTGCAGGCATAACTTAGCCGGCACACAGTACTCAATAGGGAAGTAACGTGAGCTAACATCGATAATAAGCACACGTAAACTTGGAAATGGACATGGAGCAGTTAAGCACTTGCTGGAAAAATCTGTGTTAGTGTTTAGAACATGAAAGCAACTGAGCAAATATGTGAGCAGTAGAATAAAGGGTTCTGGGAACCATTTGAAGATGTCAGAGTGAAGGAAGGAAAGGGAAGTGTCAGATCAAATGCAGGATTCTGGCTTGAGTACCTGGTTGGATGTGGGTGTTCCAGAGGGAAGGAAGAGAAAGGTCAGGGTTTGGATTTGTTGGAGTCAGATTTAGACATCGGGAGCTGTGATCTGAGCATGTCTGGTTATACATGTGCAATAGGTAATTCAGATTTTTTTGTCGATAAAACATTTATATAAAGATGTAGGAGCCATTAGCATTCAAGGTGAAACTGAATCATAACAAAGTAGTGGACTAAGAATAATAATGCATATTAAAGTAAAAGTCATTACAGATAGACCATGGAGGGTATTTCAAAAGATTAGGGCATGGGCATAAAGGACTAAAAATTTGGCAGCTCTCCAGTAAAGTAGGTCTTACTCTTTAGCTCTTCTTATTAACAAACTGATAGGGGAAAGTCAGGACGACAGAGAAACTTAAGAATTCATGTTTGGTTTTGTGGGTTGTGAGGGGTTACAAGGCTGAGTAGGTAAAGACACTGCTTGCCAGAGGGGCTACATTGTTAGAGACACTGGGGAAAGCTCTTGGTACACACAGGCTCCTGCTGTGTGGATTTTCAAGCTGGATGAGACCCGAAAGCAGAGCTGTACTGGTAAGCAATGCACTCCATGTAATAACTGTTACAGTTGCTCTGGAGGAAAGTTTGCAAAGCCAAGATGATTTTCCAAAGGGTGGTCTTGGATAGCCTCTGATGAGGAGTTATTGAACAGGTACTTTGAAGGAAGTGAATGATCTGTTCCAAAAAGAAAACTTTGAGGGCTGAGAATGTGGCTTCGTGGTAAAGTGCTTGCCTAGCATGCATGGAGCCCTAGGTTTGATTCCTTAGCACCACATAACCAGAAAAGGCCTGAAGTGATGCTATGGTTCAAGTGGTAGAGCACTAGCCTTGAGCAGAAGCTCATGGACAGTGCCCAGACCCTGAGTTCAAGCCCCAGGACGGGGCGGGGCGAGGGGGGGGCAGGACAACAACTTTGAAGAGTTTCCTTTATTTCACAGTCATTTATTAAATCTTTCCATTGGCTTCCTAAGGTACTGTGAGGAGATTCCTAGAGATTCATGGGGAAACCATTGAAAAAGTAGTATTTGCTGTCTCTGAACTTGAAGAGGTATGGTGAAAATTATTTTGTACTTTTTACATTTTATTTTTACTGTGTTGGCCTTTATCTTGTCATTGTCTACTTAGTGCATTTCCTGCAGAGCCTTGATTATCTACGTGTGTTTGGCACTGGGACTTATTCACTCATTGAAAGCAAACTTACACTGGAAACTAACAACAAATGAAGAACAGTTTTGTTTTAGCACCACTGCCTAGCTGCTGTCACTGTCAGTGGCGTCTTGCTGAGTGCAACTACTTGCCCTGGCTGCCTGCGGTGTGGCTGAAGGAGTTACCTTGTACCAAGCATACATACTGGCGAAGCTTTGCTGATTGCCTGACTTGGGAATAGGAGACAGGCTGGCCATGGCTAGAACTCAGAGTCCTGAGGTTTCTGGGTTTCATTGTGCCCAGTCAGGTTTAGTAGGTTTCAGTTGGATTTATAGTGATTTTAGAATATCAAGTCATTCTCTTTCCATTACTAAGTCTTATTTAGATTTGGAGTGTTCTAACTCATCTGCTAGTATCTCACAATTTCATAATCCCTTGACCAATGGCTTAACCTCAAGAGTGCTTTGGTAAACCAGGAAAGGGAAAAGCAGAAATAGGATTGGTTTAGTTTGCACAGGTAAGTTGTACCCTAAGTAAATTGTTTGCTGTCTTTAGGAACTAGCTAGTCTTGTCAAGCCAGCTTCTTATGATGTCACATGTCACAAATACAGAAATTAAAGGAAAAATCCTCACAGAAGATATGCACATAACCAACCAGTAAGCAGAGTAAAAATGCTCCCCTATATTAACCATGATAGAAATAAATCACAATAAGACATTATCATGTCATCTTGAGAACACAGTCTTCTGGTTCCTGAAAACCATAGAATCAGCTGTGGCTGATGAACTCTGGGATGTATACAGAGGGAATCTTGTTCACACAAAAATTTATAGCTGCATATTTATAGCAGCATTATTTGTAATAGCCAAAAGGCAAAAACAACTCAAATTTGAACTGCTAAAATGTAGTGTAGACTTGTAATAAAATAGTGTTAATAAAAGAAATGAGTACTGACACCTGCCTCAACAAAGTTAAGTGTGAGCATGGTATGCTGCATGAAAGAAGACAGACAAAAGGTCACACATAGTGTTCCATTTTTAATGAAATGCTGCCAAACAGGCAAATCTAGAGAAAAACAAATGACTTCATATCTTCCAGAGGCTGGGAGGGAGTAATAGGGAGTGCTTGCTAATGGGTTTGGGCTGATGAAGTATTCTGGAGTTGGATAGTGATGATGATTATATACCTTCATGAATACATTAATAACCACTGAGCTCTGTTTTTGAAGGTGTAATTATGTCTGTTTTGGAAAATAAGACTTTAGAAGTAAAGTTCTTATATCCAATCTTACAGGTATGGAGAAGAAGATGCAGTCATAGTGCAATGAAATAGAGAAATTGAAGGATGATTTCTTAATGATTTCCTTGTCCTTCCTTTTCTTACTTTTCTAATTTTTTTTTTAGTATA
This sequence comes from Perognathus longimembris pacificus, assembly GCF_023159225.1. Taxonomy (NCBI): domain Eukaryota; kingdom Metazoa; phylum Chordata; class Mammalia; order Rodentia; family Heteromyidae; genus Perognathus; species Perognathus longimembris. The sequence continues at coordinate 71,394,469 of NC_063167.1, read as the reverse complement.
GTTTGGAATATGTAGTGCTGAGTAGTTGTAAAGTCATTATTAGGATGATGCAAAGGAAAATGCTGCAAGGTAGGAAAAGTGAGTGCAGGGGAAACTCATTTGTCCTCTGGATTTAGAAATGAATGATGTGGACCAGCCCCTAGGAAATTATATTAGAATGCACTTTATTCTTTTTCTTTGAAAAACTCATAAGAAAGCATACAAGTTATGAAATCGTAGTCCTGTACACATACTTAGAAATACTAAAGGGAAGAAAACCCTCAGAACCAAACCTGGGTTAAATGAATTAGTGTCTGTGCTGTCTTTTGTGTGTATCTGTCTGTGGCTGGTACTGGGGTTTGAACTCAGGGCCTGGGTGTTGTCCCTTAGCTTTTTTACTCAAGGCTTACCCTCACCATTTGAACCACACTCATACTTCTGGCTTTTGGGTAGTTAATTGGAGATGAGTCTCATGGGCTTTCCTGCCTGGGCTGGCTTTGAACTGCAATCCTAGGAACTTGGCTTCCTGAGTAGCTAGGATTACAGGCATGAGCTGAATGTACAGGTGGCATCACACCTGTAATAACATTTCGTAGTTTGTGTGGCATCCATGTGTGGTGACACGGATGAGACAGGCATCCCATTTAACTTGACTAGCTAACAGACCTGGTCTGGAAGGGAACAGAAGGAATCGGAGGACTCAGAGAGCAGGCTGAGTAGCCTTGAAGCTGTAAGGTCTTCCGTCTTGATGGAGACTGCCCTCATAGGGTGGGGCAGCACTGATCACTGCCTAGGCTGCCTCAGGACTTCATTATTTTTCACGGAGTGCCTTGCTTTTCTGACACAGGCTACTTACCAAAAGCTGCTACCTCTGTACTTCCCAAGGTCATTGAAGGAGGAGACTGGAACTTTGCCGTACCTACCTGCAGATATTGGAAATGCTGAAGGAGAGCCGGTGGTCCCGGAACGGCAGATTAGAATAAGTGAGAAACCTGGTGCTCCTGAGGGTGAGTTCTGCAATTCCCCCTTCCTTCATCTCCCTGTGCGGGAAGCTGAGGCACTTTCTGATGGAGTAACGAGCTCTCTGTTAGCATGACTAGACATTTTAGAATCCTGTTCTTCAAATTGAAGAATTATCTATAGCTAGGGAGACAGGTATTAGGTCAGGTTAATGTTAGACAGTGGGGACTCAGAGAGGGACCTAAAGATTTTCTAGGCCTAATAAAGAAGTTACAGTGTCACGTTGAGAGAGTAGTCAGGCACATTATCATCTGAACTTGACATGGCATCTCAGTAGAGTAGGCAGACCAATCACAGCTGCCTCCTTCTCAGAGAGGTTTGATATCTCAGAAAGTATTGGGCTTTATAAAAATGTTCCATTAAGTCCATGTGTGCACATGTATATGTATATTCCACTGTATCTGAAGAGTTAGATCCATGCATGGGCAGTTTAAATGAGAGCTGGCCTTTCTAAGCTGTTGGCCTGTCTTCGTTTGCGTAGCAGTGAAGTAGCTGTGGAGAAGTCCCAGCTGATGTCTGCTGCCTGGGGTTCACATGCTGGCATTACCTCAGGACGTTCTCCATGGTCCAAGGTTTGTTTATTTTGTGCCAGTACTGAGATTGAACTTGGGGTCTCATGCTCTTGGTTGTTTTTTTTTTTTTTCACTCAAGTCTGACCACTTAAGCCATACCTCTACTTCTGGCTTTTTGCTGGGACTTTTTTTCTGCCCAGGCTGATTAGAACTGTGATGCTCAGATCTCAGCCTTCTGAGCAGGCCAGGATTACAGGGGCAGTGCCAGCTGTTTTTCTGTTTTTGTTCTTACTGTTAACAAGTCTGGAGACACAGTGGGTTTCATACTAAGATGATCTGTTCCTAACGAAGTGGCTTCTACTAGCCAAACTCTTACGGAATGTATACAGTCTTACCAATGAAAATGATTATGTGAGTATGACCAGTATCAAGAACCATGATGCAAAAATACAATTGAAATTTATTTTCTTTTTCTATGTGTGTGATACTGAGGTTTGAACTCGGGGCCCTGTGCTTTCTAGACAGGACCTTTATGACTTGAACCACCATCTCAGACCTTGAAACGGAACTATTTCTATCTATCCACCTTCCTTAGTGTGTTACCTGACAAAAGGGCCAGAATTTGTGTCAGTCAAGTGTCCCCTCTGTCACAATGCTATGTAAATGGTCCCAGGCATTTTGGTCTTTATGCTTTTGCTAGTTGCTTTGGCATGAGCTCTTGAAGGCATCTACTTCTGCCTTTTTACGGATGATAAGACGTCTGAGGTACACCTGGGCCATCTAAATCTCACCTTCTAAGACTTGTGTCACACATAGACAGGCACTTTCTTTCATTATTTCAGTTCTTTAACTGCTTAGATCTTACTTCAGTCTTATTCTCAGGAGCATTATGACCTTAGTCCCCGTTTTCTGAGTCACCTTGCCATCATTCCCACTGCAGTACTTATGGTCCACCTCCTCGTTCACCGTCTAGTGCTCTGTTGATAGTAATATTTTGTTACAGACAGCCAAGAGGAGGAGGATGAAGGCTTGGGAGTGGATCTGTCGTTCATTGGCTCCCATGCTTTTGCTCGGATGGAAGGAGATATTGATAAGCAAAGGAAACTGACACTTCAGGGACAGTTGTCGGAGGCAGCCCTGCAGAAGCAGCACCAGCGGAAGTAAGCAGTGGGGGGAGGGGGGGAACGTGCTGACACCTGCTAAAGCACCTGTGTGCTTGTGCATCCCCCATGACAGCCAGCGAGGAGGTGCTGGCGAGCAGAAAGCCGAGTCATTGCTGTGTGGTGAAGTCAGTTTGGGTGAGGGGAGAGTGCTGAGTTGCTGCCCGGGCTGTGGCTGCTGTGCCTCCAGGCATGCACTGTGGCTCTAACCACAGAAATGGGAGGGAAAGGACAGTGACAGGGCAGTGCTCCACTGTGTTGTTCACTAAAGCTATTAACGTCTCATTCAGCTTATTTTTTTCAAGTGTTTCTAAAGTTATTTTGAGGAAACCTTTTTAGAAACATAAATCCAGATTTTTCTACTGTTGGTTATCCTTTTCCTAAGATTTATAGTCTTAGGAAAGGTACCTGCTTTTCTAAATACTTAAAAATAATACTATGCCATAAATGGTTGTTATCCATCATCTAATAATAACATGGTCTGTAAAGGGCTGACATCTCACAGGGCTATGTTAAATAAGATTTTACAATGAGGGGCTGGGGATATGGCCTAGTGGCAAGAGTGCTTGCCTCTTATACATGAAGCCCTGGGTTCAATTCCCCAGCACCACATGTACAGAAAATGGCCAGGAGTGGTGCTGTGGCTCAAGTTGGCAGAGTGCTAGCCTTGAGCAAAAAGAAGCCAGGGACAGTGCTAAGGCCTTGAGTTTCAAGCCCCAGGACTGGCCAAAAAAAAAAAAAAAGATTTTTACAATGAGTGTAGCGTTGTGTACCTGTCAGGCGCATCAATGGGTCTCTGCTGCTTGCTTCAATTATGAGTAAGCCATGGCTTTCATCACCTTTAAGCTTTGTTCTCTCCCGATCCTTCTGATTGCAATGTTTGCATCCTTCAGTCTTGTCCATACCTCGGGTGTCAGCTAAGGAGTATTGCCTCTGGAAACTTACCTTGCACATCTGGAACAGAGCCTCCTCCTGTGTGCTTTTACACACCCTGTACTTATTTACAAAAGTATCACTGGCATCATACTGCTTGTGGTGATGCCTGCGAGAGGTCAGTATCCATAAGATGGAGGTTGAACTAGACCAGTTGATGTCTAGGGTCTCTTATAGAATTAAAGTTTTGTATGTCCTTAGTGCTAAGTCTTTTTTTATTCTGATTTGATTTTAAAAAATGTTGCCACTAGAGGGCAGGAATGAATAGCTTTTCCATAGGAGAAGTCACAGATGGTGATTTCTAACTTGGACAAACATCTGTCAGACATTTTTCCTGAAGTACAGGGACTGACTCCCTCTCATGATTGATCTCTGTACATCTTAACCACAGATTACGAAATGGCTCATGGGTTGCCTGTAATTCTCCAACTTGCTTCATCTCAGCTCCCCTTAGCACTCCTAATAATTGTCTTGTATATATATTTAAGTCCTTCAAGTCTTTTAATATTTGGCTTCATTGGAGACAGCTAAATTCTTCTACCTACATTCAGACTGTTAAAATAAGTTGTTTTGAGTAAAGAATGTGAAGAAAATCTGCCTTCACTCAGATATACAATTGGAAAATAGAGGGGTATTTTATTAGTCTTTTCAAGTAAGTAGGGATATCTTTTCCTGGTAGTGTATTGGAATTAGACAAATGGTAGTTCATTAAAGTTTAGTTGTAAGCTCTCAAATTATATCTCTAAATTTTTGTATTGTCCATTTAAATGTGTTTACTTGTACATGACTGTATCATATGATACACAGGTATTTTGGCAGGTATCTATTTACCAAATTATTCACATGTTCAAATATTGACACATTTCACTAGACAATATTGAAGCAATATCTATTACTGTCACCACACTAAAAAGTCTTTAAATATTAAGTACTATCATGTTGTTCCCTTTCTCCCTTCTCCCCTCCCCCTTCCTTCTATGGACATCCACAAAGACTGGGTCCCAGCTCTGATGAGAGCATTACATTCTTGTGAGTCCTTTATATCTGTCAGTTCTGCATTTTCAGATTCAACCAACTTTGAAAAGATTCAACAACAACAATTTAGAAAGAATGAAAAACAGAGAATACAGTGCTGGTTTTCACAGGCCTGATGGGAAGTGGCGTTGGGAAAAGACGCTGATCAAAGATTACATGTTCTTTAACCACAGGAAAGAATAGCCAGTGTATGAAGTAATGGATGTACTAAATTAGCTTGCTTTAGCCATTCTATCAGGTGTATTAATGTGTGTGTGTGTGTGTGTATCATGTTGTATTCTATAAATGGTTTATTTATTTATTGTCTGTCATGCGGCTTGAACTCTGGCCTGGATGCTATCCCTGAGCTCTTCAACTCAAAGCTAGTGCTCTACAACTTAAGCCACAGCACTACTTCCAGTTTTCTGGTGGTTAATTGGAGATAAGAGTCTCACAGACTTTCCTGCTGGGACTGGATCCTCAAATCTTAACCTCCTGAGTAGCTAGGATTACAGGCATGAGCCACCAGCACCCAGCTAAACATGCAGGTGTACATAATTTTTGTCAAAGAAAATTAAAAACCTGGGCACTGGTAGCTCACACTTATTATCCTAGCTACTCAGGAGGCTGAGATCTGAGGATCACAGTTTGAAGCCAGCATGGGCAGAAAAGTCTCTGAGACTCTTAGCTCCAATAAACTACTCAGAAAAAGCTGAAAGTGGAGCTCAAGTCGTACTCAAGTGGTAGAACACTAGCCTTGAGCAAAAGAAGCATGGAGACAGCATCTAGACACTGAGTTTAAGCCCCAGGACTGGCACATGCACGTGCGCACGCACACCTCGCACACACACACACAAATTAAATGAGAAAGAAAATAGATCTCACCAGCATCTGGCAGTAAGGATTGTTTTGTGGTTGTGTAGGATGAACACACCTGTTCTTAGAAACTCATGACTATTTTATTAGTAATATAAGATTCAGAATGACATAATGACCTCCTTAACTACTTCTCATTTTAATTCTATATCAGTTCTATAGATGTGAAAAATGAATTATATGTGTAAATGCAATACACATGAATTTATTATAATGATTGCATTCTTTATTTATTAGTTATAATCGCTGGCTATGTCAAGCAAGATCTGAGGACCTGTCTGATATTGCTTCTCTGAAAGCCTTGTACCAAACAGGTGAGCACAAGCCCCTTCAGTCACCCTACCAGCATACTCTTTGAGACTTCCTTCTTCTGAGTTCCTCCATTCTACTTGTGAACAAAAAATTTCTGGGCTGGCATAGTTTTTACCCATCATCAGGATCTTAACGTCCCAGCCAGGCACCAGTGGCTCACGCCTGTAATCCTACCTATTCAGGAGGCTGAGATCTGAGGATTGCAATTCAAAGCCAGCCCATGCAGGAAAGTCCATAAGACTCTTATCTCCAATTAACCAGCAAAAAACTAGAAGTGGAGGTGTGGTTCAAGTGGTAGAGTGCCAGCCTTAAGAGAAAAGGCTAAAGGAAAGCAAGAGGTATAACTCAAGCCACAATACTGGCACCACAGAAAAAGGAGAAAAAAATGTTCTAACATACAATATCTTAACTTTAAGGTCTTGAACTGCCAATTTCATTTCTTCCTAGTGACCTTTTTCTTTTAGAGCTTTTTATTGCTTCAAAGAATGCTACTACTTGTTGCTAGAGTTTGGTCCTTACAGAAGTATATAATGGGAACAGCAAAAGCTTCTGCTCCTACTCTTCCTCTATTATATTTCTTTTTCAGACAGTATTTGTTAATTTTCAAATTTGAGTTAATTTTCCTATTTTTCCTGGGTCACTGATGTTATTAAAAGTTATGATAAGCTTAAACACAATGCCATTTATAAGAAGATCAAAAAGAAATGTACTCATTACCTGACTTATAAAATGGTAACCCCTTTTGTACGTCACCTTTTTTTTTTTTTGGCCAGTCCTGGGGCTTGGACTCAGGGCCTGAGCACTGTCCCTGGCTTCCTTTTGCTCAAGGCTAGCACTCTGCCACTTGAGCCACAGCGCCACTTCTGGCCATTTCCTGTATATGTGGTACTGGGGAATCAAACCCAGGGCCTCATGTATACGAGGCAAGCTCTCTTGCCACTAGGCCATATCCCCAGCCCCACGTCACCTTTATAATAACAACAAAAAGTATTTAAAAAGGGGCTGGGAATATGGCCTAGTGGTAAAAGTGCTCACCTCGTATATATGAAGCCCTGGGTTTGACTCCTCAGCACCACATATATAGAAAAAGCCAGAAGTGGCGCTGTAGCTCAAGTGGTAGAGTGTTAACCTTGAGCAAAAAGAATCCAGGGACAGTGCTCAGGCCCTGGGTTCAAGCCCCAGGACTGGCAATAAAAGAAAACAACAACAAAAAACACCTCAGTCCATATATCACTGAGGTGAAACTGGACAGTGGATGAACAAATTTGTAGTTACAAAATAATTGACAGATGAACTGCTTAGGGCTAAAATCAAAATATTTTGTAATGCAAAAAAGAAAAAAAAAAAGAAGGAAAATCCTAGGTTG